>NW_027186383.1:8230795-8259356 GCF_028583685.1 Petaurus breviceps papuanus
GAAGAAGAAGAAGAAGAAGAAGAAGAAGAAGAAGAAGAAGAAGAAGAGAAAAGAAATGATGAGCAGACAGACTTCAGAAAAACCTGGAAAGACTTATATGAACTGATGCTGAGTGAATTAAGCAGAACAAAGAGAACACGGTACACAGTAATGCGATGAATAACTTGGATAGATTTAGCTCTTCTCAGCAATGCAAGGATCTAAGACAACTCCAAAAGACTCGTGATGGTGTGATAGTAATGGAATATAAAGATCCCCCTGTATTGGCTTGGTTTTCAAATTGATTGTGTTAAAACCCAGAGCTTGTTAATCCCACCTGTGGGATGGACTTGTTGATGTGAAAAGAGAGTCCTGAACTGGGAGGAGCTGGTGACATAGATTTGGAGAGACAAGAGAGAGGCAGAAGAACTTTTTGGAAGCAGCACCCTCGTGGAGGCAGAGAGAGAGACTGAGAGGATTGCTGAGGGCCACTTTGAATCGCTCTGGACTTTTGAGACCTGCCCCCGGAGCTGCCAAGGACTGAGGAGACATGGCTGTTTTGCTGGTACTTTGTCTGTCTGTTTTGATGTTGTTTTGCCAGATTTGTCCACTGGTGAAAGACAGTCCTGTTGTTGAAGAAGTCCTGGAACCTTTCTGTTGGCTAAGAGCTCCTGAGACTGTTCTGCAGACAGAGAGTGAATACTGTCCACTGGTGAAGGACAGTGCTGTTGTTGCAGGGGTTCTAGGACTGTTCTACAGACAGAGGATGAATTAATGAAGGGACTGGAAATGTATCTTGTGGCCTTGCTAAGCCTTGTCTCCCCAGGAACTAAGATTGCTGAGAACTTGCCTCCTGTCAAGATTGCTTAAACTTGTTGTAACTCTGGGGTAGATTCAATTGTGATCCAGGGGTGGGGAACTTTTGACCTTTTTGTGTTCTATGGTTGAACAAATGAATGTACTTACTTAGATTGGAAACTAATCTCCATTTGAGAAGAGGGGCTTTGTGGTGGACTAAATGAAGGTACAGCCTAGGGGTGGAGTAGTATTTAGAACCAGTTCTTTGTAATTGATTGAATGATTGGAAGGTCCTGGGGTGGGGTAGTACTTGGAGATTATTTAATCACCCTTAGTAAATGCTGTATTTTGAATGATGCCATGTTTTGATCTTCTCTATTCTTGATTTGTCACTGAATAAAATGGAGAGCACCTATGCTGGTATTTTGAACCTTGGGAAGTTGCCTTTCCTTGGCATTACATTACAGATGGAGAATGCTATTCACATCAGAAAAATAACTATGGAGTCTGAATGTAGATCAAAGACTATTTGTTCTCTTTTTTTCTGTTTGTTTCTTCTCTCTCATTGGTTCTAATTCTTCTTACATGACTAATGTGAAAATGTGTTTAACTTGAATGTATATGTAGAGCCTATATCAGATGGCACACCATCTTGGGGAGTGGGGAGGGAAGGAAGAGGGATAAATTTAGAACTCAAAATCTCATGGAAGTGAATGTTGAAAACTAAAAACAAATAAATATTTAAAAAAACAAAAAAGACAAAGAAATGGTAAACTTAATAATTATGGAGAAGCCTAGAAAGACTTCCAGGAACTGATGTAAAGTGAAGTCAACTGAACCAAGGATTTATTGAGCATCTCCAATGTTGCAGGCTCTGTGCTAGGTTCTGGGCATGCAAAGACACAAAGGAAGCAGTCCCTGCCTTTGGGGAGCTTCTACCTATGCACATCCCAACACTGGGATTCTGCAGATCTGCGATATAGAAAGAGCTTAATAGATAGGATGAATGGATACATGAGGATGTTACAATGAATCATCGAAAGGGTGCTGCAGAACATGGCTCAGTGGCAATTTCCAGAATGTCCTCTTGGTAACAGAGAGCCTGTAATGCCTTGCCAATCACCATAGGTCCTGGAACAATCCCTAGGTTCTCCATATTTGGGGGGAAAGCTGATGCAGAGTGTCCACTCCTGCCCCATGTCCTGTCCCTCCTAGTTCATTACCGTGGCCAGGCATTCCTCCCTAGCCTAAGCCTTCTCTGCCCTTCCTGGCTTAGCAAATGGAGCCCTGCATGATTTGGGGGAAATTCCACCTTCTGGGAGTTGGGACCCTGTGCCCTGGGCAGTGCTCCTTTGCCCAAAGGCACTGGGTCAGCAAAGATGCTTCCTCTGGACTCCTCTGGCTCTCTGGGGCAGGATGACATGAGCCCTTCTCGCCTCCTAGTGGGTGAACAGGACAGCACAGGGAGCACAAGAATTAAACTAACACATTCTGCATATAGACCAGTGCCAAAGGAGGATCTCTGTAGGCTGCATGTTGACTTAGCCTAAAAATGTAATATTTTATATGTGCTATTGCATTTTCACTTATTTTCTTAAGCATCTCCCCAGAACTTCTCCATCTGGTTCAGGCTGCATTCGGGGCTATCGCAAGTCACTGTTGGCCACCTCTGCTATACACATAGATGTTTCCCAGCTCTCAGGATAGTAACAACAACAATGATGATGATGATATTCATATTTCTCGTTATTATTCGATATAGTAAGTATATGCTTGTCTTTGAGTGGTCAGAGGACCATAGAACCATCATGTAAGAGTTGGAAAGGTTTCTGAGGCCATCTGGGTCAACTCCTCTTTTTACAGATGAAGCAAGTGAGGCTCAGAGGGGTTGCATAAATTGTCTATGATCACATAGCTCACCAGGGTCAAAGGCAGAATTTGAACTCAAGTCTTTCTGATTCCCAGTCAGATTCTATCTTCCACATCAGGCTGTCTCTCGAGGCTGTGGTAACACATATCCTTTACAAAGCTTGCCCAGCTTGAGGTCATCTCATAAGAATCGTCCCTACAGTGGGTTATCCATGTTCTTGCCTGAGAGCATGGACCAGTCTCACTCTCAAGGAAGAATAATCCTATAAATAGATCAATTTCCCTAATGAATACTGATGCAAAAATTTTAAAGGAAGCACTAGCAAGATTACAGCAACTTTATCACAAAGATCATACACTATGACCAGGTGGGATTTATACCAGGAATGTGGGACTGCTTTGATATTAGGAAAACTATCAGCATAATTGACCGTATCAATAACAAAACCAACAGAAATCATATGATCATCTCAATAGATGCAGAAAAAGCGTTTGACAAAATACAGCATCCATTCTTATTAAAAAATACTAGAGAGAATAGGAATAAATGGAGTTTATCTTAAAATGATAAGTAATATTTCTCTAAAATTGTCAGCAATCATAATTTGTAATGGGGATAAGTCTTCAGAAGCCTTCCCAAAACAATCAGGGGTGAAACAAGGATGCCCATTATTATCACTATTGTTCAATATTGTACTAGAAATCCTAGCTATAGTAATAAGAGAAGAACAAGAAATCAAATGAATTAGAACAGGCAATGAGGAAACAAAACTATCATGCTTTGCAAATGATATGATGGTATACTTAGAAAACCCTAGAGAATCAACTAAAATACTACCTGAAATAATTAACAACTTTAGCAAAATTACAGGATACAAAATAAACCCACATAAATCATTGGCATCTCTACATATTACCAACAAAGTCCAGCAACAAGAGAGAGAAAGAGAAATTCCATTTAAAATAACTATAGACATGGGGCGGCCAGGTGCCTCAGTGAGTAAGAGCACCAGCTCCAGTGTCGGAATGACCTGGGGATCATATCCGGGCTCAGATACTTAGCACCACACCCAGAAATAACTGGCCATGTAACCTTGAGCAAGTTACTTAACCCCGATTGCTTAAAAAAATAAAATAAAATAAAATAACTATAGACAATATAAAATACTTGGGAGTTTACCTACCAAGATAAACCTAAGAACTATATGAACACAATTACACTTTTCACACAAATGAAGTCAGATCTAAACAATTGGGAAAATATTAATTGCTCCTGAGTAGGTCAAGTCAATATAATAAAAGTGACAATTCTACCAAAATTAATCTGTTTATTCAGTGCCATACCAATACCATCTTCTCAAATTATTTTATAGAGATAGAGAAATAATAACAAGAGTCATCTGGAAGAACAAAAAGATCAAGGATATCAAGGGAATCAATGAAAAAAATGTGAAGGAAAGTGGTTCAGTCATACCAGATCTCAAGCTATATTATGAAGTGGTAATTGTCAAAACAATCTGGTATGGGCTAAGAAATATAGTCATGTATCAGTGGAATAGATTAGATACAAATTATATTATATAGTAAATGGCCATAATAATTTAGTATATAATAAACTCAAAGGTCTAAGCTTTTTTTTTTTTTAGCAAAAACTACTGAGAAACTGGAAAATAATATGGTTCAACCTAGGTATAGACCAACATCTCAAGATAAGGTCAAAATGGGTACATGATTTACACATGAAGGTTGATACCAACCCTTCTCTTTTTTTTCCCCTACATTTGAGAAGGGGTACTTGTTAAGTGCAGAATTTTTTTTAATTGAATGCCTTGGGGCAGCTAGGTGGCACAGTGAGTAAGAGCACTGGCCCGGGAGTTGGGAGGACCCAGGATCAGTTCCGGCCTCACATACTTAACACCCACACAAAAAAAAAAAACTGGCCGTGTAACCTTGGGCAAGTTACTTAACCCCAATTGCTTTAAAAAAAATTGAATGCCTGGAAAATACTTTGTAAACCTTAAGTGCTACATAAATGTCAACTGTTATGAAAATCTGCTTTTTGGCAGGGCTGTCCCTGACCAGAGTGACAAAGTGAGCAAAGAGCGTTTCTTCTTGCTTTGGGGGGGGGAGGTCTTACCCTCCTTTGTGTTACCCTGGTCCTCCAACACAAAGGGATCCCCATAAGGCACCTGGTCTGGGCACCCCATTGCCCTGATTCCATCCTCCCTGACCTCCTGTTGCTCATCACTATCCAGAACTCCCCTCCCCCTGTATTTTTCTCTTCCCTCTCATTGAACCTGACCTGTCCTAAGGCACATATAAGTTTGATGGAAGGAAAAGCCTCATTTTCTCTGGAGTCATTGACCAGATAGGTTGGCTCTGTGATCATCAATGATCATTAATGACCAGAAGAGGTTGCTAGTGATCTTAGGAGAGATCTAGGACTGGAGATCATCATTAGAGGTCCTGCCCAATTCAGAGAATGAGATTTTAAATGTCTACTACCACCTCCCTGTACCTCCCCCCCAGGGCCAGGCTCAGTGTACCTTGCAGGACAACAGCTATATGCCCAGAGCCACTGGATTTACAAAGCCCCCCTCCCCCTCCCCTTCCACTCCTGCATCTTCTCTAGTCCAAGGGAGCTCCTAGAATAGTGGAGATGCCAGGCCAAGCAGGAGAAATAGATAGCTGGCAGTGAAACCAGGCAAAGGGAGGAGGTGGGCACCAGATGGGTACCCCAAGGGGTTCCTCCTATCACACCACACTGACACTGCCCACCCTTCTAATAGGAGCAGCTTGATCTATTGGAGAAAGCTTTAGAGGGACCAGAGTTTGAACCCCACTCCTGATATTGACTAGCTAGGCAATGATGTAAGCTCTCTGAGGTTGATTAACTTAATTAACTTTACTTTTTCTATCTGCAAAGTGATCATCTGATCACTTAGCCCACAGGTTTGATGTGAGACTCAAATAAAATGCTTCATAAATCTAAAAACACTATAGAAAAGGGAGCTGACAACACGTAGGGCTGCTCCCCATGCTCACTATGGCTCAGACATGCAGCTAGTTGTTGGAGATACAAAGACAATAGTGAGGCAGCCCCTGCCCTCAAGGAACTTCCATTGTAATAGGTCTGGCAAGTCCAGAATGGTGACTGAAGCAAGGCTAGCATTGCTGATTACTGATGCCAGAGGGAAGGAGTCAGGGAGAAGGGCTGCTTCAGCAGAAGAGCAGATGGCATGATGTCCACGGGCAACAGATGGGAAGCATAGTCAGCTAAATAAAGTCTTTGATGGGAGTTTGCATTTATTTGTTGGTTGACCAAGCCATGATGGCCATTGTCTTAGCAGAGATGGAGAGATTTTTCATACCAGAAGTTCCTCTCGCTGATAAAATCTCTGATCTTGGTTGGGGTGTTTGCATTCACTCATTCACTAATCAAAAGAGCTTGGCTCTATAGTGGCAGTGGCATGCTAAAACTGAGGGTATTAACTCCCCCAGGGAGGAGAGTGTGTGGTCTCTGGAGGTCTGGTCTATTCTGCTATTCTAACTGGGCAGAGGAGTCGCAGAAGGGTAAATGGCAAGATGTGCCAGATACATGGGAATACTTTTTTTTTAACCTTAAAACACTTTATCTCTCTATCTGAGATATTATTAGTCCAGTGAAATGAGAACTGTATAGTTGGGCTGACTGCAAGGTCTAGGGGGGACACAAAGAAATAGGAACAAGGACAATGCACATTTCATGGGACCCACAGAAGTTCCTCGTGCCTCCCTGCCACCCTGGAGGCTAGGAGTAAATGCAGTCAGGCATCTTCATCCTGTACAGTCTTGGGACCATCTACCCTCCAAGACTTATATGATTTCAGAGTTGGAAGGGATCCCAAGGCCATTTAGTCCAATTTGTATTTAACTGAGCCACCCCCTTGACCGCATTCCTGGCAAGGGGCCACCCCGTCTCTACTCCAAGGGACCCCTTCATACTCCTCCCCTCCGGAGGCAGCCCACTCCATCCATGAATAGTTGTCATTGTTGGGATGTCAAGAAGCCTAAATCTGTCTCTGCCCCTTGTAGCCACCATTCTAGGTCCACCCGATGGGGACCATAAGGAGAAATTCAATCTCTCCTTCCCATGGCGAACTGTTCCATGCTGGAAGACCTCTACCCTGGCCTCTCTTGGTCTCCTTTTCTCCGAGCTGGTCATCCTTTGCTCCCTCACCTGATCCTCATGTGGCATGGTCTCCAGTCCTTTCATGATCCTGGTTGTGGTAGCAGCAGCCACACTGGCATCCCCAGGATGGATGCTAGCACAGGTTCTTAGATCTGCTTTACTAGGAAAGAGAGCTGTTTAAGGGGTCAATCTTTTTAAATTTTATTCATTAGTTGAGGGAAAAGGTCAGTACCCTGAACTTCAGAGAAAATACAAGCAGAGAAATAAAGATCAAAAGACAGGGCTTCTAACTATCTGAGAAATTAGCACAGATCAAGAGACAGATTCAACTGTCCGACCAAGGCAATACATACATAATTACCAGAGAGAAGCACCAACATCTGGGTTTTTCAAAACCAGGGGAGCTCCTTAGTGGCTACCCAGAGTCTCAGCTGGTCAAATCACAAGAATATTGTTCCAATGAGTGAGCCCCAAAGCAAAATACTAACCTCAGAGTATAAATACCCTTCTTAGAGACAGAAGGCTTCACAACCCTCCTGACTCAGGGCCTAATTAGAAATTAATAAAAGGTGTGAAAGCCTTCCTGCAAGAAAGCCTCCCCTAAGCAAACTTTCCTTGATGGACTCGACCAGAGGCCTATTAATGGGCAGGGAAGATCTTAAATTCCATTAACATTACAGTTGCCTCCTCTACAGGAGCTAATCAATGCCTTTCCTAAAAATGTGTCCCCCGGGATTGAGCAAAATATTCCCAATGTTATCTTACCAGGGCATAATACAGTGGGACTGTGATCTCCCTTCTTCTAGACCCTCTGACTTTCATACTATAGCCTGAGCCCAAGGGAACTTACTTGCCCCCTTTTCAGAGCCTTGGCTTTTACTGAGCTTGCAGTCTGCTAAGCCCCCTAGATCATTTTCAGACACACAGCTATCTTGTTATGTCTCTTTGGGCCTTGTGCCAGCTTTTTTGAGCCCAAGTATAAGGATTTCCATTTATCCCTGTTATTGGACCAGCCCATTCTCCTATGCTGTTCCAATCACAGAGGAACCACCCAAATAGGGCAGATGAAGCCATGTGTGATGGTATGGAGATATGGCCCCTCCCCCATCCCCCACACCACATGAGTGTCCCACATGGCCCCAGCACCATGAATATGCTGTAGAAAACTTTGAAGATGAGGGTCCAAGGCCTGCCTCTAATAAGCTTCTTTTGCTCAGGTAGAGCTGGAAGTGGGGAATCCTACGGTAAATGCTAAGAAAATGCAAGAAAAAAAAAAGTAGCCAAAAGGTGCCCTGTCTTATCACATGCTTTTAATGGAGGAAGCCAAACATTGACCTTGAAGACTCATGCGTCTGAGGGTCCCAGAGAGGAAGGAGAGTGACTCCTCTTGCGGCCATTACTCAGAGAGGGAAAGAAAGGAGTCAGCATTAGAACCAGTTGTTGAACAGCACAAGAACTCAGGAGGGGAAAGCTTGCTCAAGAGTGAACATGACAAAAAGAATTTCATCATAATTTCCATATTCAAACAAGCAGCCAAACTGGGGTGACCCACGGGGGCCTGGCCCCATGTACTGGAGGTCTGAGTAAGCACAGGCGCCCCTCATCAGGATGGCTGGCTCAGTCCAGCCTGCAGGGTCCAAGGGGTCCCTGTTAAGATATAAACCCAGATCCTCCCGTTTCAGGGGGTCTTTGGGATGTGAGTAAAGCAGCCAGGTATCTGCAGAGCCAGAGGCATTTTGTGTGGGATTTGGGAAGCCCACCACGCTTCCATGGCAACCAAGTGGTTGTTCAACCAGTTTCTTGACCTGTTGAGCCCCAGTGAAGTGTACTCCACCATCCTGGCTGACAGCCTGGACCCTGGCCCTGAGGGTGCTTCTGGAGTTACAGTACAGGACCCTCTGGCCGTGGCTGTCCACTTCCACCACTTGAGACTCCAGGGTGTTCCCCATGGTTATAAAATTTCCCATCTTCCATGTCTTCCCATGATCATCACTGAGCAAGCAGAAGGCATGGGGAATGGGCTTCTGAGGTCCAAGGATGCGATAAGCGTAGGCAGGGATCACCAGGGTCTGATCTTGGTTGTGGAGCTGAACACCATGGCCTGGTCCAACCGTGAAAGTGGCCCACTGCTTGTGGGCTGGCCCAATGGCAGCATTGGTGAGGTCCTGGACAGAGCTCCAGGTCTTCCCCTGGTCCTTGCTGGTCACGCAGCACAGACGCACGGCATTGGTCTTGGTGTGGATCTGCTGGTTCTCAGTAACCTGGCCCTTCACAGCTATGAAAAGCAGAAACAGGGTGCCCGTGACCTCATCATACACGGGGCAGGGGTTCATGGAGCGGTGGCCTGGGAGTCGCGCCTTCTTCACCACCTGCATTTCTTTCCACTGCCAAAAGGGGCAAGAAGACAAGAAATCAAACTGCGCCCCATTGCTCTGTCTTCTGGGTTCAAGCCGAAAAATGGTCAATTCTTCCTCCATGTGGCAGAGAGAGGGCGGCGGAAAGAAAGTTAGGCTGGGAGTCAGCAGAGGGCGAGGTTCAAATCCTGTCTGTGATCCTGCTCAGGCAGGGCACTTTTCCCCCTCTCTGAGTCTCAGTTTTCCCATCCACAAAATGGGAATAATAATACAATAAAATATTCAATATGATAATATAGTAAAATAACAATAATACAGACCCTGCCTAGGCAGCAAGGGAGCACAGTGGATAGAGCACTGGGATAGACCCGGGGGAAATCACTGCAACCCTCTCAGCCTCAGTCTCCTCATCTTTAAAATGGAGATAATAAAAACACCTCCTTCCCAGGGTTGTTGTGAGGACCAGATGAGAGCAGGTGGCTGGCACTTTGTAACCTTGGAAGCACCATGTCAACGCCTGCCTGTTGTTTTATGATTTTTATTATTTTTATCAAATGTGCACAAGTGTATGTAAACATACATGCAGACCACAAGCCACCCCTCACGGTGGTCCTTCAGGTATTTAGACACAGCCGTCATGCCCCTGAATCTTCTCTGGGGCCTTTAATTTCTTAGGCCCTGGTTCCCTCTGACGCCCGGTGCCTTGTTGGAAACGTGACTCCTCAGACTCAACACCCACCTTCCCACAGGGTCTGGCCAGGGCAGAGGGACTTCTTGGGCCAAGACATGGTGACCCCCTTAAGGCTGAGGTCAGCATTGTCTCCTGAATCTGGCTTGAACTCCCCTTTGAAATTTCAGTCAACCAGGAAGGATTTGTCTACTAGACACTATATGATGGACTATGGAAACAGTGTCTCTCCTCAGGGAGCTGACAATCTACTGGTCTCTTAAACAGGCGTTTTTAAAAGCCTGCTGTGTGCCAGGCAGTGGAGATACAGGGACAAGAAAGGAGCCAGTCCCTGCCCTCAGTGAGCTTGTATTCTATTAGTAGAGACAAGCTGTGTACGCATCATTATATGGAGACTAGACTGGGTGACCTGGGGGAAACTCCTCCTTCTCTGAATTGTTGGCTTCCTCAGCAATCACCTGGCTTCTTGGTATCTGTAGTGCCCACCCAAAGCCTCCTACAGGATGAGGAATGCCAGTGATGCTCCCTCACAAGCCTGGCATTGGCTCATTGGCTCCTGCTCACCCAAGCCCCCCCCCCCCTTTCCTTACCTGCACCTGGTGGGTTGATGGTTCATATTTCCCTCTGCGCAGGACAATGTCCTTGGCCTGCTCATCGGCCTTGCTGGCCCTCTGCTCAGCAAATGCCAAGAGGATTTGGTGCTGGGCCAGGTAGAGCAGGGCTGGGATCCTGTAGACCTGGGAATTCGTCTTGAACAAGCTCTCCTTCTTTACCACCAGGGATGGGGCCGTGGGACTGGAGAGAGCAGGGTCAAGAGAGGAAGAGGGTGGTAGAAGGCCAAAGGAGGGACAATGTGGGGCCTTTTTCCCCTTCTGGGAGACATTTAAAGCCCGCTGCCAATCTGGGCCCAGCCTCCCTTTCCAGGCTGACTTCATGTGACTTTCATGAATTCTCCAGCTGAGCCAAACAGGGCTGCATCCTGACCTCTTCTCCCCTCACCCCCCACCTGTCTAGAATGTGCCCCCTCCCCTCCTCCACCCCCAAGGCCTCCTCAAGTGTCACCACCTACATGAGGCTCTCTCTGGCACCTACAGGGGCCTGTGCCAGCCTGCACTGCCCCACCAAAATTGCTTGTTATTTAATCTATGTGAATTTGACATGATAGAGAGCTAGCCTCAAGGTCAGGAAGACCCAGGTTCAAGGTCCACTTCTGAGACATCCTAGCTGTGTGACCCTGAGCCAGTCACTTCACCTAAAAATGCCTTAGACAGGAAGTTTTAGAGTGAGGAGGATTTGCATTAGGTGAAGCAGCTCTCTCACCAGGAGGTCCCTATATGAAGATAATCACAGGTCAGAAAATCTCTACCTACGTTTCCTTGCTTCCTTCTCTCCTCCCTCCCCCCTTCTTTCTTTCCTTTTGTATTTACTTATCTGTGTACCTGTTTTCCTCTAGCAAAAAATAAACTTCTCGAGGGCAGAGACTGTGACTGCTCTGGGCCTCAGTTTCCCCATCTGTAAAACGAGGGGGGTTGGTATCCTCTGCGTTCCCTCCCAGCTCCAATCTGGGATTGGTTGGTCTGGCTCTTAGAAGCTACTAGAATGTTGGTGTCAATCAAGAAGTGTTCGGGCGGCCAGGTGGCACAGTGAGTGAGAGCACCGGCCCCAGAGTCGGGATGACCTGGGATCGAATCCAGGCTCCAACACTTAGCACCCACCCAGAAACACCCGGCTGTGTAACCTTGAGCAAGTTACTTAATCCCAATTGCTTTTAAAAAAAATCAAGAAGTGTTGGGGCGGCCAGGTAACACAGTGAGTGAGAGCACCGACCCCAGAGTCGGGATGACCTGGGATCGAATCCAGGCTCCAACACTTAGCACCCACCCAGAAACACCTGGCTGTGTAACCTTGAGCAAGTTACTTAACCCCAATTGCTTTTTAAAAAATCAAGAAGTGTTCATTGAGCTGTAAGATTCAATCGGACAATCTCAATTTTGATTGTTAGCTCTGTGAGGACAGGGAGTGGCCTGGGCTTTCTTTGTACCCTCATCCCAGTAGGAGCTTAAGGAACACTTGTTGATACAAAAAAAGCCCGGACTGGCCCCTGGCCTCACAGAGCTGACAATGGGACCACTGCATGAGCAGAGCTCCCCCCTTCTCCTCACTGGCTTCCTTCCCCTCAGGGACATCCTAAAGAGGCCTCTCTAGAATTCCCCAGGTGACCCCCCTCCCCTACCCAGGCAGGACAGTCTCTATGCCAAAGGAAGGGGACTGGGAGTGTCCTCAGGAGCTCTCTGATGCTGGGCCCTTTGGCTGCATTTGCCCAACCTACTGTGTCGATCCCGTCTGAGGGGCCAGACATACCTGCCAACAAAATAACATGGGGGCCCCTGAGGGTCCAGGGTGCTGATCCAAGGCTAGGACTTGACTCCCGTCCCGGGCCTCTCCAGGCTCAGGGGCTGCAGCAGGAAGGACCACCATTCACAGTGCAGGGACCAGAAAGGGGCTTCCTTTGGTGTAGACAAGGCCAAGGGTATGTATACCTCCCCCCTTTGGAGATGGGCAGCTTCTCTATGACCTTTGACCTTGAAGAGTCACCAGGGGCACACACCGGGGGTACAGAGGGCAGGTCTTGTTCATGGCCACCCAGCTAGCAAGAGTTGGAGATGGGACTTGAAATTTGGGGATCTTCCTTCTTACAAGGCCAGCAGTCAGCAAGCGCTGCTGAAACACTTCTTCTGGGGTGGGCTCTGTGCTAAGTGCTGAGGCTGTGAAGAAAGACAAAAGCACAGTCTCTTCCCTCAGGGAGCTTACCATGGAACGGCACAGATGATGTGGTGGTAACTGTACAACACTCAGAATGGAGTGAAGGCAGTGTGAGGAAGGAAGGCAGTAGGAGGTGGGGGAGGGGACTGAGAAAGGCCTCTTGCAGGTGGCAGGAAAGGAAGTCAGGAGGTAGTGGTAAGGGCATTCTAGGCATGGGGAGTAGCCAGTGCAAAAGTGTGGAGTCTGGAGATGACCTGTCTTGCGTGAGTAACGGCTCATAGCTCTTTCTTGCTTGATCATAAAGGGTAGGAAGGCTGGATAGGTAGAAAAGGGCAGGGTTGTGAAGGGTTCACAATGCCAGCCTGACAGAGGTGTCTATGTTTGATCCTGGAGGTAGTAGGGAGACAGGGGAGTTAGGGATTGTGTGTGTGTGGGGGGGTCAGACCTGAGCTCAATTTCCTTCTTTTCAAAAGGAGGTGCTTGGACTACAAAGCCTCTGTGACCCCTCCCAGCAGCTCTAAACCCCTGACCTGATATGATCTCACTAAGAGGTCAGCATGTTGACCTAGAATTTAAAATCTGACTGTCTTACAAGGCTTAAAATGCTACATGTCTCCTGATGGCATTTCAACAAATGATTCTTGACAACTTTGAGCATTTAGAACCATCAGATCTAGAAGGGGGCTTCAGAGGGAATAGAACCCAACCCTTATTTTACAGATGGGGAAACTGAGGCCAGGTCATACAGGTGAGAGAGCATGGATTTGAACTCAGATCCTCTGACTCCAACCCTAGTAGTCTCTTTGTCATATTCCTCAGCCCCTTAGGATCTGGCCTTGGGAAGAACTGTGGCTTAGAGAAGTATTGGGGGGTAGAGTGGGGCTGCTCCCAGTTTCTGAGGGATGGTGGGATGCAGAGGAGCAAACCCCCGACTGCTGAAGAGTCAGAGCCAGAGACTCCTAGAGCAGGTTTCTTTTGACTCAATTTAACATCTTAGTGATACCAAAATTTCAAAAAATTAAAAAAAAAAACACAACAACAAATCAAAACCCGGCACCTTGAAAGGCAGAAACTTCAAGAGCCTAAAGCACAAAGAGAAGAGTAAAGGGAAAGAAAAAAAAGCTGAAGAAAGGCAAGAAGAGGAAAGAAAAGGAGAAGAGAAGGGCGTGGGAGACAACACCCGAGACCGTGACGTCCGTCAAGATCAGAAAAAGCTCCGGAAGAGAAAAGCGGGAAAAAATGAGAAGAGACTCTCAAATGACAGGAGGGATGATCGCGGGCTCCAAGGAATCTGCAGGCAATAAGATGAATTGCTAAGAGATCGGCTAAGCAGAGCCAGGGCAGTAAAAGGACTAGAGAATGAACAGAGAGAAGAAAGAATCCGCCTTTCCGCAGCTGGAGGAGAGAAGCCGCCTGCAGGAGGCTGAGCTCGGACCTGGCAAGGAGGAAGAAGGAGAGCGAGCTCTGGGCCTCCAGAGGAAAGGGAAGGATCTGGGGGGGTCTGCTGAACGTTTAGAGGAGCCACGGCCGAAGATGGATGAAGCGGTGGCATGTCAGCCCCCCTATCACAATCTACTCTAGATATCCCCCCGTCGGGGGCTTCAAGCTGTGATCTCTCCACCTTCTGCATTCCCCCATGGGTCAGCCGACCCAGGTCTGTCAAAGGGAAATGCTCTCAAATCAGGAGATTGATTTTAATTCCAAAAAATGGGAGTGGAAATTTAAGTCAAGGCAAAGAAAGTAAGAATCTTAATTGTAATAGGAGTGAAAGCTGTACAGAAAAAAAAAATGTTCAGGTGTGCTCTCTTGTATTCCTGCCAATCACGATCCACAAAAGGGTCCATCTTTTTAACTGTGACCAGACCATGTGCAAAAAAGATTCATGTTCTGAACAAGACAAATGTAATAGAGAACCAAGTAAGGGGGAAAGTCGGTCCAGTAGAGACAGACGTACTGAGGAGAGAGAGACATAAAAAGAATGGGAACAAGTGTAGAAGGGATGTGAGTATAGAGGAAGGAAGACAGCTCCAGAGAAGACCCTCTGACAAAGTGTAGTCCTCACCGATCTAGTGTAATGCCCATAGTCTTGGTACCGGAGGTCCTACAGCAGAGACAGGGGTAGTAGAAGGGATGGAAGCCTGGAGGACAGTGTGGGTGGGGAGCGCAGTCAACAATGAGAGAGATCCAGATGAGGGAGATTCCAATCCCTGAGCAAACAAGTAAGTACCTGGAGCGGGTAGTAAAGGACAGGCTTTTTAATGCCCATTTACGGGATAGACCAGGACCAGACAGAGCTTCTGGCTTCTTGGCCACCTTAAGAAAACTGAGTCTCTGCGTAGTGACTGTAAAAATGAACTCCTTTGTGAAAGTCAACACAATTACATTGGAAACTGATGTGCTTTTAAAAAAATATTGCATAATTATTTGTGCTTCAGTTTCAACTGTGTTGGGAATTTGTTTTTCATTGGCTCTCCTTTTTCCTCTCCAATATTTGGATCTGATCTCTTTGATGGCACCAATTCTCTTTTAATCAGGAGAAATGTAACTGACATTTTAAGAATTCCAGACCTACTACATAAATGTAGGCAAAATTCTTGACTAAAAATTCTTTATGCCCTCAATGAAGTTGGCAAGTAGTTTGGAAAAAAGGGCAAATCTAACTGAATTTAAGATAAGTTGCCAAATGTTGTGTTTCAACAACCACTTAAAAAAGACCTTGCTAGCTTGATTTTATTTTGTATTTAACTGATTCAAAAACATGGAGATGGTGGTGGAGAGATGTAGGAACAAAATGATCATGGCAGAGTAAGCCATATATGAAATGGAAGTAGAATTCCTTTAAAACTGAAAATGTAAGGGCACTATACTTTTTTGAAAGATTCCAGTAAGTGGGGGTACGAGACAAAGTAGGCTGGAGATGTTCTGTTACTTCTGAAACATTGACTTTTTACAGATTAAAATAATCAAGAGTAAAAAGTTAAAGACTTGTGTTTTGAGTATAAATTAGTGTGCACATGGTTTTTTAAAGAAGCTGTTTTGCTAAATTTTTTTACTTGCAATGGTTCAATCAGATTCAAGGTTGCAAACTGTTAAATTTTATAGTTTTTTGCTCCTCAAGATGAAGCTCAGAAATACTTTAAAGTCGTTGTGACCTTTGGGTAATAAAAGGTTGTATTTATCCTAGTTTGCATTTTTATGGTGAAATAAAAACCTTTTTCAGTGATTAAAAAAAAATCTGTCCTCAGTATTCTGTCCCAGATGGAGCATGAACTGGTTGTATTGCCATCCTGGCCAGATCAATTAAGGTGTCTAGAGTGCAGCTTCCTTCTGTGTAAAAACAAAGGGAGTCAGACTAAGTGGTCTCTCAGGTCCTTTCCAGCTTGGCTTGTCTATGATGCTAATTAAAAAGCTCTTAGAAGTATGGGGGGGGGGGGGAAGGGGAGAGGAGATTTCTAAGCCTTTCCTACTCATCTAGAGCCATAAAGTTAGGTGGTTATAGACTCACGCCTGCCCACGTTCAAGTCCTGGGATCCAGACAATCCAGCATTGACTGTCCAAAGAAGACCCCCTACTCTTCTCTGCCCATCCTCCCCAGAGGTTTTGTCCTTAGGTCCACCCTCTTCCAAACCATCAGCCTCCTCTCTTGGCCAGATAGATTGCTTCAGGTAATAGGAGAATAGATCCAGAATGGAGAGGGACCGTAGAAGTTGTCCAATACAGTCCCTTCATTTTATAGATGGGGAAATGAGGTTTGGGGATATTAAGTGCCTAAGGATCATAGGTCCAAAACTGGAAGGTGTCCTTGATACCATCAAGTCCAGCTCCTTATTTTTATGGGGATTTTTCTGTCAGCCCTTATGTGAGCATCACATGAACTGAATAAGCTTGACCTGGCATCATCAAGCTTACCAGGAACCCAATGCCAATGACAGCAGCAGTAATGATCATTTATTTGGGTTTTCTGTCCCACAAAAGAAGGCACTGAAGATGAACACATTCCAGGCACTATTTGCTGGATGACAAAATCTCTGAGTACAAAGAGACCACCCCCCAAGGGGCCCCTTCAGGAGTCTACCCCATAGCTGAGCAGGCATCCCCTTCAAGAAGCCGCCGTCCAGCTGCCATCTGAAGACCTCCAGCTATGGAGGATTTGGAGTCAGAGGACCAGGGTACAAATCCTGTCTTCTGCCACCTGTGTGACCCTGGGAATCTCATGACTTCTCTGGACCTCAGCATCCTTATCTATAACATGAGGAGGTTGGACAAACTGGCCTCCATGGCCCCTTACTGCTCTAACTCAGCGATCTCAGTGGGGCAGCACCTTCGGCTTCGGGACAGCTCTCATTATTAGTGTCTCCTGACATTAGCCCAGATCTGTCTAGTTCTGCCCTATAGGGCTAAGCAGAATGAGGCTAAATCCCCTCCCTGTGCCATTCCATCAAAGATGGGCTGTACTGGGCTGAAAGGAACCCTTCTCTCCACTAACACCTCCTTGGGTTTTCAGGTCAAGAATATCTTCCAGGCAATAATCAGAGAATTCTGAGAGAACGATTCAGAGAATGACCAAAGTGAGCTACTCTTGTCCTTCCTGGCAGTGAAGCCCAGTGAGTGGTCAGGAGGTGCCCACCTCTGAGTTCTCTGGAAGCACCAAACCTCCCCTTGAGAAGCTCACAAGGTGTCTGTCATCAGTCCTGGGTCTAGTCCAGAGATTTCTCACTCAGAATCTTGTCACCAAAGGAGATCTCTTGCTCTGCTACCAAAAGAAAATATCAGAGGATGGTGAGACCTACCTCATACCCAGGATGTCCCTTCAGCTCATGCGGGCTGGATGTAAAGTTGGTGCTGGACGATCAGGAGGCATAGGAATCAGGACTGTCAGAGAATGATGCTGCCTGATGAGTCCTTTGATATAGCTTAATGAGGCAATCCAAGGCACAGGTATCTACCTTGGGTCCATGCCTACATAAACCTGAGACAAGCCCCCGCCCTTCAGGAATGGTGTCCACTAGGACTCTGCTGCCCCATTTATCTCCGGGCCTAACCCCCTGTGGGCACCTGAGTCATGTGTGGGTCTGAGGGCGTGCACCTTCCCAGGTGCGCCCTTCCCAGGCTAGGATGATGAGAGAGATGCTTATGCAACCAGCGAGCCTCATTGGTCTGAGAAGAGCCCCACACACATCCTGACCACTTACTTCCTGTGTGATCCTGGACAAGTGACCTCCCCTCTCTGAGCCTCGCTTGCTGCTGCATAAAAGGAGGGGCCTGGACCAGATGCAATGGACAGCAGTTATGAAGGCTTTTGGTCTGCCTCAGTTCTGGGGACATAAACAGAAGGATCAGATGGTCCCTGATCTCAAGGAGCACCCGTTCTAATTAGGGGAGATAACAGGGACAGGACCGATGGAAAGGCTCAGGAGTCCTGAGGGGAAAGTGGTGGTTCCTGTCAGGCCTCAGGAAGGTCACAAACTTTTGAAAATTCAGTTAAGTTGAACTAAATTGAACTGAACTGAATTGAATGGAGCCCCAGGAATCCTCCATGGGCTCTGACTCAGGAGCCTCCAGACTGCAGGGATTCCCTCCCAAAGGCTCCTTCCCATGGTCCCCAGTCCCAAACCCACCCTTCCTGCCCTAGCACCAAGGACAGAAGGTGCGGCCCATGAAGTCAGGCCTTCCACAGGTAGATTCCCCCCGGGAGACAACTCGCCTAGAGGGGGTAACATGAGTCAGGGGAAAGAAGTCTGAAGCTGACAGTCATCATGATGAAGTTTCTCTTTGGTGTGTGGGAGGAGGTGGATTGTGTGGGCCAGATGCTACATCATAGGAGAAGAGCAGGGCTTCCAAAAACAAAATGATCTGAGTTCAAATCTTGGCCAAATCACTTGAAACCTGACAAGCCCAGTTTCCTCATGGGCACAGCTGCGGACAGCTTTGGGGCCCTCTGAGTTCCTCCAGCTGTTCCAATGTCTTCCTTTATAAAACAGGAGGGGGGTGGAGCGGGCTGCATTGGAGGTCTTCTGAGGTGTTTTTCTAGTTTAAATCTATGACCATAGGACGTATGGGCCTCAGTTTCCTTGTCTGTAAAATGAGGGCGTTGGGCCAGATGACCTCTAAATCAATGACCTTGTGAGTCAGTCTGGTCCACTTTGGGGTGGCCCTCATTGCTAGGCAGTTTCTCTGGACATTGAGCTCAAATCTGGCCAGATCCATAGTTCTGATTCTCTAGCTGTTCCTCTAGTATTAGCCTGGGAGTTCTGGATTCAAATCCTGATTCTGTGACTTACTAGCTACAAGGTCATGTACAAGTCCCTTGGCTTTTCTGACCCTCAGTTTTCTCTTCTGGATAATGGGAATGATTATAACACCTGCACTGCCTGTTTCACAACTCTACTGAGGAAAAGCCCTCAGCCTGAGGACACTAGAGAATATGCATGATTCCCATTCTTATTCTAACTCCATCCCTAGCCAGACCACGGGATAGGGCCTGGGGTCTCAAAAGGGCCTAAAGAGTTCATGAAAAGGAGACAGAGAAGCTGGATTTGGAGTCAGACACCCTAGGTTTGAATCTTGTCTCTGACATTTAGAGATGCTGAGTGTCCTTGGGCAGGTCACTTAACTAACTTCTGAGTTTCAGTTTAGGAGACTGGAAAAGACTTTGCCTCTCCAGGGTCCAGTCCCAGCTCTTCTCCTGCAGGAAAGGAACTGGCTTTGCCTTTCTCTGGATATGCCCAGAGCTCAGTGCAGTGCCTGGCATACAGTAGGCACTTAATAAATACTTGTTGCCTAGCTGTGTGACTTTCACTCATCTTTTCTGGGCCTCAATATTCCCAATTTGCAAAATGAGGAGGTTGGGTTGTTGTACCCAGAAAACACGAGCAAGACCCAAGCAACAATTTAGAATGGACCCTTTATTTTATGCCATGTTGGCTGATGAGGCCCCACCATCCCAGGTCGTACAGCAGAGATCTCAGGTAAAGCCTCAGCTTTTAAAGGGATGCCATGCGGCCAACGGTTAGGTATTATGCAGGCAGGAACTGGCAGAGAATAAAATCAGTGATTGGTCAGCACATTTTGAAATTTCCGCCACTACCAAGTCTCCCTGACCCAGCAGCCTGCCCACCTCCAAGAGGGAGAACTGATTGGGGGATGAGAAAGAATGGGGCCAGGTAAAACAGGGTGAGTGATCTCCAAGTGGCAGGACTGGCAACACTTGCCCACTAGCCCATAATGACAGGAAGCCACTGTATGCACCCTGTTAGGCCCCGTAGGGATAACCACACTGGCATCCCCAGGACAGCTGAGGGCACAAGGTCTTAGATCTGCTTCACTAGGAAAGAGAGCTGTTTGAGGAGTTAAAGATCTTTTTAATTATAATCACTAATTCAGGGGAACAGTCAGCACCCTGTACTTCAGAGGAAATACAAGCAGAGAAATAAAGACCAACAGACAGGGCTCTGACTGCTGAATAAGCTATACACTTCACATACAGCTCTGGATGGAGAGAGCCTTTACATCTGAGCAGTCGGGAGCTCTGAATATATCTCGACCAGGGAATCACAAGATCCTTCTCATAAGCAGTCCCCAAAGCAAAATACCAGCTAGAAGTGTCCTGGTGTGGAAAGGCCTCCCAGCCCTCCTGACTCAGGGCCTAATTAGAAACTAGCAAAAGGTGTGAAAGCCTCCCCCAAGCAAGCCTCCCCTCAGCAAGCCTCCCTCAAGCAAGCCTCCCCTCATGGGCTCCACCTGAGGTCTATTCATGCACCAGGAAGATCTTAAATCCTATTAACTTGACAGGCATCTGCCTCCCTTTAGACCATGAACTCCTTAGAGCAAAGACTGACACGGGCCTTTCTTTGTATCTTAGCACAGTACTGGGCACACAGTAGGTACTTAATTATTGCTTGTTATTGCCATCAATTGGTTACACTGTTTACATGAGATTTGGACTCTGAAAGAAAGAAGTCCTGTGGGGTCTCAGAAAAAGGGGTGGATTTAGAGTGAGGAGAGGCTGGGGTCCAAGTCTTATCAGCTGTTCTCGGGCGGCCACATTGCCCAAATTCTCTGAGAGTGTCTCTTCTCTAATCTTCAAGCAAGGATCATGATGCCCTTAGCATCTGCTTCCCAGGGTGTTGTGGGGGTCAGAGGGAATGATGGGTGCGGGGCCTTGCAAACCCTGAGGGGCAGGGTGGGTGTCAGAATGCTTAGGACTATCCTTATGGGAGTCCAGAGAAAAGCTGATTCCCAGAGTGCTGACTTTGTGCTCTGAAGTGAACACTGACCCTTACTTTCTTACCTCCTGGCCTCTGCTCACACTGTTCCCTCCACCTGGAATACCTTCCTGCCATCCTGTCTCTGCCTGTTGACATACTATACCCCTCCTCAGAGCCCAGTTCAAACTGATGCCACCAGCTAGCAATGACCTCTCCCTTCTCTCATCTTATAATTCCTTGGGCTCCTTTGAAAACAGGGATGGATTGTTGGGGTTGGGAATCCAAGGTTGGAGTCCCAGGCAGCTAGGGGACATGGTGGGTATTAATGTGGGACCTGGAATCAGAAGAATCTGAGTTCAAATCCTGACTTGGACACTTACAAGCTGAGTGGGCAAGTCACTTAACCTTTGGTGACTCAGTTTCCTCATTTGTAAAATGAGGGTGATAATAATACAGTACCTTCCTCCCAGGTTTGTTGTGTGATTCAATTGAGATAATTTTGCAGTGGTGTAGAAGCATAACCATTAGGGGCAGCCAGGTGGCTCAGCGAGTAAGAGCACCGGCCCCAGAGTCAGGATGACCTGGGATCGAATCTGGGCTCAGACACTTATCACCCACCCAGAAATAACTGGCGTGTAACCTTGAGCAAGTTACTTAACCCCAATTGCTTTAAAAAAAAAAATTTTAAAAAAAGAAGCGTAACCATTGTGATAATGCTGGTGTCAGTCACTCACCAGGCAGATTCACTGTCCTCCTCCAGCATGGGGCTCTCCACGTCACTGGGAGGGATCAGGCAAGAATGCTAAGACCCAGGAAGATGAGTGGCTCTGCCCCGAGTGGCCCAGAAGGTCCCTCCAGAGCTCAGAGGCTTCTGCAGAGCCTCAGCCTGGAGTCAGCCCAGTGGTGAGCGTCCATCGCCGCCCCCATTGCCTGATCTGAGATTCCAAGAGGGGGTGTTCACAGTGCTTCAGAGTCGAGGATCAGGGATAAGCTAGAATAGGGAAGGACGCCTGAGCTTCCATTGTAAAAACCACATTTTGCATCTCATTTCCAGAGATTTCTTCTTTCGCCCTCTGCCCCTACCCCAATCCTAGTGAGTCACCCCTTGGCTAGCAAGGAAAGACAAGTGACAGAGCATTCACTACTATACACCCACAGTCTCCCACCTCTCCAGTGAGAGGCAGGGGCACCTTGCTTCACTTTTAGCCTTTTGCACCAGCATCCTCCGGGAGCCAGTGTCCTCTCTGCTCTGGAAATCTGGAAGAATACTGAAACACTGAAGGCACCCTTTTGGTCAGAGTCAGCAAGTTCTGATGTAATCAGCCCAGATCCTGGCTGAATCCTGCACCAAAAGCCAGGCCAAACAGAAAGCGCCACCCAAAAAAGCCAAGATACTGGTTCTGAGACTGCCGCCGTGGAGGCCTGGCACGTTAGTGAAAGACTTAGGGTTCAGGCTGTCCCGTTAATACCCGCCAAGCCCTCAACCCTGCCTCAGTGCATCTAGTCTTAAAAGGTTAGCTCAGTACTTCCCAGGAAACATGCCCTCGTGTGAGCAAAGTGGGGTCTTCAGGCATTATTATCTCCATTTTACAGATGAGGACCCTGAGGCCCACAGACCTACCAGGGTCACACAGGAAATAGTGGGGGCAGGATTGAACCCAGAGTTTCTCTTGACTCCACACTGACAATCGAGTGTAGGGATGTGTGTGTGTGTGTGTGTGTGTGTGTGTGTGTGTGTGTGTGTTTCCTGCTTATAATGGAAAGAGCACTAGATTTAGAGTCAGGGGACCTGGGTTCAAATTCCGGTTGTACCACTTTGGGTCTTTTCAGTTCTCCAGAATGTTCATCTGTAGAAAGAGATAGACTAAGTGAACTCCGAGGTCCCTCTGCCCTAGATGTAGGATCCTATGATACTACAGCCTGGATCCAAGTCCTGGCTCTGCTTACGTCCCACGTGACTCTGGATGAGTCACTTACCTCTCTGGGCCTCAGTTTCCTAAACTGAAAATCAAGATGACCATGAGCATCTGTTTAGGTTCTGAGCCTAAGAACTGTTCAGGTCCTGGCTCTGCCTCCGATTCCTCATCCCTCTCTGGGCCTAGGCCTCCTCCTCTCTGGAGTCAGAGGCTTCACTTAATCCTTCTCTAATCTTCCGTCTGTCCCTGAACCCTATGCTTTCTCATTTCTAAATGTTCCTTGGAAAGTCTATAGGCCCCAAAATTCAGAACTGGAAGGGAGTCCCAAGGTCACCTACTTCAACCTCCTTATTTAACACCAGAGGAAACTGAGGCCCACCAAGCTTGTTTAACTTGCCTGAAGGCACACCCAGGATCTGAACCCAGGCCCCCCGACTTCCAGTCCTGTACTTTTTTGCACTGATCCAACTGCCTCTCTCAGAGAAGGCTTGAAAGAGTCTCAGTGTGCATAAGACATCCTCACATCCACACTAACACAGCCCTTTAGGCACTGGGGAAGAGCTGCTGCTGCCCTCGCGCAGGGTCTCCTGTATTCTCTGAAAGCAGGGCTGCTGGTATGCTGCTGGTGCTGTTGCATTGGCATTTGGTGACTGTTACAATGAAAGTAAACAGTGCGAGTCCAAGCGAAAACAGAGCTGGGTGGCAGGCAGCCAGGGGCGGGGTGACGCGGGGCTGAAGGTCAGCAAGGTTTCAGGCAGAGATTTCATACTTCCCAGGGGAAGGTGCTAGGCTGTGGACACAGGTATCCTAGCCTGGCCTAACCTTGCGGGGCACCGAGGCCCCCCTCCAGCAGGTAAGAGAGTGAGGTTTCTTATTCTTCCCATAACAGACTGAGAGGCAGCAGGGTTGTAGTCTGTACAGGCGTCTGGGAGGGTGGGCCCTAGGAGTCTTGGCAGGGAGGGCCCTGGGAATCTTGGCAGGGAGGGCCCTGGGAAGGACAGACCAGTGACTGCTCTGGATTCAATCTGCGGTGATGGTACCAGGCTAGGAAGTGGGAGATCTGGGCCCTGGCCTTGGCTTTGTTACACGATCAAATCGCTTCACGTCTGAGGAGGGTGGTGGGCTGGTGAGAGCCCAGCTTTAAACTAGGGTGATCTGCATTTGGATCCTGGCCCTTCCCTGTATGAGCTTTATCAGTGCTTCTTAAACTGTGGGTCAAGACCCTCTGTTTGAATATGGGGGCACAAAAGGTTTGGCAGTGGTAAAAGGTTTCTGTATACCTATTTTATATATCTACACACCTGGGGTCATGTAAAAATTTCTTGGGTGAAAAGGGGTCTGAGTGGGGGGGGGTGGCTAGGTGGCACCGTGAATAGAGCACTGGCCCTAGAGTCAGGAGGACCTGAGTTCAAATCCGGCCTCAGACACTTAACACAGAAATTAGCCATGTGACCTTGGACAAGTCACTTAACCCCAACTGCCCTCCAAAAAGCAAAAAAAAAAAAAAAAAAGACATAAAAAAAGAAAAAGGGTCTGAGTGGAAGAAGTTTAAGAAACCCTGCTTTCTGTGATCTTGGGCAAAGCCCAGGTCTCCGGGCCTTCATTTCTTCATGTATAAGATGAAGGATTTGAAGGAGCCTCCCAGCCCCCGGTCCTCCTTCTGAGGATCTGGAAGCATCACTTTCACTGACTTGTGTCACTCATGTCAGCTGTCAAATGCTGGGGTTGGAACAGATGCTCTTTCAGATCCCACCTAGATGGGGGCACTTATCTGGACTCAGGAGAATGAAAACTCTCTGAGGGCAGGCCCTGTTTCCTTTTTAGGCCCCAGTGTCTAGTTTCCACCCGTCCACAGGAAGCACTTGATAAATGCTTGTGGAAAGATGATTGTTTGAGTCCCCTCATCCCTTGGGCCTCAGGTTTCCTCTCTGTAAAATGTGGACAATGCAGATAAAGGACTTTAGAGAGCTGTGTAAATATGAACTCTTAGCTTTAGAGATTTGAATTCCTTCTCTTTTACTGCATGACCCTTGGTGAGTCATGACCTCTCCTGGGCCTTGGTTTCCATGACTGTAAAATGAGGGGACTGAACTCTGAGATTCCTTCCTTTTCTAAGCCTGTGGCCCCAGGAGCACAGAGTACAAAGTGCCATCTACAACTGGCTTTCAGGAGGGGTCCCCCACCCTTTCTTGTCTGAGTCAGCATGGACACAAGGGAGTGGGTAGACTATGTCCACAGCTGGGCTGCTGTACAGTTGCCATGGATGTGAGAATTTGAACGAAATCCCTCTTGCCTGACACCCTTGATCCAGACTGGGCAGGGCGACAAACTCATACCACACCCCTTTTTCTGGATGCCCTGGCACAGACCCAGGACATGACACTTTGACTAAACGTGGGGGGCACTGCCAGGCAGCCAGACCAGTGTGGGGGGAGGCATCACTGGCAAGCTTTGTTTCCTTTTGTTTGGACTCTTCTTCAAATTCCAGAGCCAAACTCTGTACATTTTTCTTCCAAGGACAGGGACCATATTTTTCAGACCAAGGAGCAGGATCAGCCCAAGTAGGTGAAGTGATTTGGCCTTGGTCAGTAGGTAGGAAGAGTTAGGGTCTCCCTTTCTCTTTCTGCCAGATTCGAGGCATGTTGGAGGCCTTATTCCTCAACTTTTACAATCAATGTTAAGCCTGGGGGATTATGGCTCTGATGCTGGTTTGCAATCATGCCCAGGCTCCAGGGCAATTCACTGGTTTAATCTCAAGGCTAATTTGTGTTCTCTTCATAGTACGGGAATTTATTTTCTTTTAGTTTATTAAAGATAGTGAGTTTTTTGTATAATTCTGGCCGATAGTTACGTCTTTCTTGTAGTTAGTGGGTTAGCAGCCTGTCATGACGTGTTGCCCAATAGCTACCATTTCCTTTCATCACCTACATTCATTACTAAGTCTGGGCTCCTTAAGAATCAGCTTTCTGTCATTTCTGGTGACCGTAACTTGGCCCAAATTTACCCTCCTCAATTTGGATGACAGCCATTTGGGACGCTTCTTTCTCAGCATATTGTTAGTGGGACTCATTGGACTGCTGCCCACAGAGGGCCTTTTGATTCCGACATCCTGGCTGTTTCATGGGCTCCATGGGGAAGGCTGACCCTTTGGGTCCCATTTGACAGATCAATGGCATGTGCTCGCTCTTTGCTTTGGCAATCACTTGTGTCCAATTGTTCCAAAAATATTTCTTCACCTCTTTTTTCTTTGCTCAGAAAATATCTACCCAGTCTCTTCCTTCTCTTGAATGAGGAATCTCTTTCTAGGGCAGCTTTAGGGAAATGAATCCCATCTTTTGCTAAGATTACATAAGATTTTATTAGGATACTTTCCAGACCAGTTATGGTCCAGACCTGTTTGTAATTCCAGAGTATGTACCAAGAAGGTCTTAATTACTTTTAACATGTTCGTTTGATTTCAGGATATGAGGAAGTCTCTTAATGTATTCAACCATAACTGAATTCTTAGTCTTCTGACTAAAATGATTATTAGTGAATAGGGGATGGACCCGAGATTTCGTGGGGATGGGCAGCTGCCAAGGACATTTCTACTACCAGTAAAGGTCAGCATTTTCTTGGCCACTGTAGTGTTAGGGTGTTCCTAGAGTCCTTTGAGGGTAAGAGACTTGCCCAGGGTCATGTGGGTAGGTTAAGAGGTGGGATTTGAACCCAGGTATATGCACTACAACACACTGCAGTTCACTACTGTCATCAAGGGAAGCTGTGAGAGGCAAGGTTGGAAAGGAAGAGTCTGGAGCCCCATTGGAAGGGCTTTGAATTCCACACCAAGGAGTTCTTAGGCAGACCATGGGCGTCTATTGAAGTTTCCAGGGCTGGGCAATGTGGTTTCTGGGAGATTCATTAACCTGCTGCTGTGTCTGCCCAGTAGATTAAAGGGAAGAACTACTAAAGGTAATGAGCCCCTCTAGGAATTAATCAAGCGTGATGTAAAGGAAAGAGTACTACCCACATCCAAACTCAAAAGACCTCGGTTCGAATGCCAGTTCTGTGATTTACTGACTATGTGACTTCAGGAAAATCGTTCCCCCTTCTCTGGGCCTTCATCTATTTATAAAATTAAAGGGATGAGGCAGCAAGGTGGCACATGGATAGTGGGCCAGGCCTGGAGTCAGGGAGACCTAAGTTCATATGCAGCCTTAGATACTTACTGTGTGACCCTGAACAAGTCACTTAACCCTGTTTGCCTCAGTTTCCTCATCTGAAAAATCAGGATAATAACTGCACCTACTTCCCCAGATCGCTGTGAGGAGTAAATGTGCTAATAATTACAAGTGCTCAGCACAGTGCTGGCACATAGTAGGTGCTATACGAAGGGCAGTGATTATTGTTGTCATATCAAGCCTGAGAAGGAATACTTCGTGCCTTGCTGCTCCTAGCCTAGGAGGGGGCTGGGTGGTTCTGAGCCTTCTGGTCTCCCTGGGCTCAGCAGAGGACAGGCAGCCCCCTGGCCCAAAGCTGGGGTGTGGGGAAAGCCAGTCAGACAGGGCTCAAAGGTCTTCGTTTGGGGACATTGGCTGAGCAGAAGAATAAGAGGATGAAGGTGCAGAATCAGCAGGGGGCTGGGGGGGGGGCAGTGACACGGGTCCAGGAGCTAGGAGTTAAAGGACCAGGGAGGCACAAGGGGAAGCTAGGCAAAATGGCAGGACTAGCTGTGTGACCTTGAGCGATGTCTTTGCCTCTCTGTGACTCACTCTCCTCTTAAAATGAGAGTAAGAGACCCTGCCCAGCTCACCTCTCTGGGACCTTGTCAGGTGAGCTAATTAACGATGGCGGAGGGCTTTCCAAACCATGGAGATGCCCCGGGAGTGGTTACTGTGGTTATTACCCCATTGTCACCATGCCATGGCCAATACCATAGGAAGGCCTGGGAGGCCACCCCTGAGGCTCTCATGACTTTGAATGCATGGGGGGAACAGAGACAGATGAAATGCCTTGTCTGCTTCTCAACAAAGTGTAGGAGTGTTTCCTAAGGCAGGTGACTTCTTATTAGAGATATGACTTCAAGCTAGTGGGGACCTTTGTGATCCCCTCTGGTGAATGCAGAGTCATGAGAGGAATTCTGGTACCAGTGGTTGCGGGTGGGGAGAGAGGCGAGGAGATCCCTCTGGGAGAGATCTCTGGGCCTCTGCTGGGGGAGCCATCATGGGGAGAGAGTTGGATGAACCTGACTGGGAGGAGCCCTTTCTGGCTCATACAGACCTTTACCTTCATGGACCTGCCCAACCACCAGAGATTGCCTCCTCCCCTCCCATCCAGGGCCAGAGAGATGACCCCTGACCCTCCCAGCCCTGGGAGGTGGCAGGTTGGAAGGGGAATAGGGTGAGGAGGAGGGAGCTCAGGAGGAAAGGACAGCAGGACCATCTCCCGAGACACTACTGCTCCACAACCACCATGTTCCATCTCCGGTCTCCCAATCTTTGCCTGGCATGCTCTCCCTCCCCACCTCTTCCTCAAGGAATCCCTGTTTTCCTTTAAGCTGGAATTTACCTTCTGGAGAGGCCTCTCTGGTCCCCCTCAGGCACCAAGGCCTCCCCTGCTCAGTTGTATTTCACATATGGCCTATTTCTGTAGCGGTCACAGAAGCAGAGAATCTGAGAGATGAGAAGGACCTTTGCGGCCGGCCAGCCTGGCCCCTGGACAAACGGACCATGACCTGTAACAAACACATTCCCAATATTAGTGCGCCATGTTGTCTCCCCCATTTGAATAGAAGCTCCTTGAGGACAGGCCTGCCTTCCCTTCCCTTCCCTTCCCTT
>NW_027186383.1:8269356-8308210 GCF_028583685.1 Petaurus breviceps papuanus
AGAGAGAGAGAGAGAGAGAGAGAGAGAGAGAGAGAGAGAGGAGAGGAGAGGAGAAAGAGAAAAACTTACATATGTATACGTATATATATGCATATTTATACACACATATATAGGTATGCCTACATATTCATGTATGTGTATATTTATTTATAATATACTGAGATGTTAAGCCCCGGGTCACACAGTCAGTATATTTATTTATAAATATATTGACCCTGGGCTTAACATCTCAGTAATCTGGTCACCTCATTTTAAGTTGCAGAGAAGGTGCTAAGCTGCTTTGGTAGAGGGATTTTCCTCCCATGGGAGTCTCCTTGAATGATGAAATTTCAGGTCCAGTCCCTATCACTATTGGCTAAATTTGGGGGACAAGGTGGTGCTTAAAATAATTCCAAACTGCAACTTGAAACAAAAGCTCATCTATTTTAAGACCAATATTCTTTCATTCGGGACAGCTAGATGGTGCAATGCACAGAGAACCAGGTCTGAAGTCCACAAGACTCACTTTCTGGAGTTCAAATTTGGCCTTAGACACTTACTATCTGTGTGACCCTGGGCACATCACTTCACCCTGTTTGCCTCAGTACAATGAGCTGGAGAAGAAAATGGCAAATCACTCCATTATCTCTGCTAAGAAAACCCCACATAGGGTTACAGAGAATCAGAGAACCGAAAAATGACTGAGAAACAGCAAAAGTCTTCCATTTAGGTTCCTTTTTGATGGCCATGTCTGGGGCTGAGGTGGGTTTTAAGAACGGTCGTGGTGATGGCTTCTGAGGCTATCAACCAAGACGTCAGCCAACCGCCTGCACAAGGCATGCAGCAGCAAAGCGGGGACTTCTGACCCCACATCCAGAGCTCTCCTCACAGTATGGACTTGCCTCAGTTTCCCCTCTGTAGAAGGAGGGTGGCCTCCATGACCTCTGAAGAGTCTCTTCCAGCTGGAGAGCTGTGATCCAAAGACGCCATGACTCATTCCCTTTGTCCTTGACTCAGGGTCACACCCAGACTACCGCAGACCAGGTGGGGACAGGGAGGAAGCTAGAAAAGGTATGGTCACCTGCCCAAGAGATGAGGTGGTAGATGTGGACAAGGCCCAGCTACAAGGTTAGTAAGAAACATATCAGCAAAAACCCTCGGAAGGCCTGGAGAAGTTTTAGCTGAGGCACTGAGAGAGGGGAAGGACAGGGCTCCATGGCCAGAGGGGCAGCATCCAGAGTCCCGCTCTCCTTGGCATACTCAGCTTCTCATCACCCCAGTGACTTGCGGAGGCCAAAGGGCAGAGGAAGGGCCAGTCTGGTTTCCAGAGGAACTTTTCCGTACCAGAGAAGGCACAGGTGAGACCCTGGCCCTGTCCTCTCTCCTGGGAGGACCATGAGCCAAACCTTGGGGTCAGGTCTGGGAGCCATTTTAGGAAGGACATTGATTGACAAAGGGGAAAGGAAGGTGCATTTATTAAGCATCTAGGCCGGGCCTCGTGCTAAGCACTTTCCAGATATGAGCTCACGTGACACTCACTACGGCCCAGGAGTGGGTGCTGCTATTATCTGCATTTTGCAAGTTCAATGACTTGCTCAGGGTCCCATGGCTGGTAAGTGTCTGAGGCTGAATTAGAACTCAGATCTTCCTGACTCCAGGCCCCATGTTCTAGCCGCTGCACCTCCTGGCTGTAACATGTCCAGAAGAGAGTGATCAGCACGTTGGATGGATATGTGTGTGCCCTTTGACCTAGAGAAAGCAAGAGAAAACCATGAGGGGAGTTCCAGATTCAGGCAAAAATCAAGTTCTACTCAATCTGAGGGAGTAGTTCTGTTGGTTTTAAGAAGGGAAAGGCTCAGAGGGCCACAGGTCTGAAGAGCCTCAGAAGCCTCCTCACTTTACGGCTCAGAGAACTGAGCTCCAGAGGCTGGCTGACTCGCTCACCTAAAGTCCCAAAGGCAAATGGCAGGCTCAGAATTTGAACTCAGGTCCTGGGACTCCAGCACACTCTCCTCAGAACAGCGCTGTGAGAGAAGGCCTGACACTCCCGCTCCCTCTCTCTCAGAAGGCGCTGAGGAGAGGCACAGGCCCGCCAGCCGTCACCACCTTTCTGGGGGCGTTGGGAAATATTCATCTGGTTTTTGCTCCTTGAGCTGACGAGACCCTCATCCTGTCTGACTCTTCTTGACCTCTTTTGGGGCTTTCTTGACAGATACTAGAAAACTGAGGCAAACTGGGGAAAGTGACTTGCCCAGGGTCACATGACTAGTGAGTGTCTGGGGCCAGATTTGAACTCAGGTTTTGCTCACTCCAGGCTGCCCGACTGCTGGCCTAACTTGATGAATTGATACTGCTCAGAAGTTCTGAACACTGTACCTCAGTTTACCTTAATAGAGACATGTGCACAACAGATAGAAGGTAGTCTGGGGGTGGGGGTAAGCAGGGTTATGAGGAAAGCTTAGGCCCTGTATCTGAAGCTCAGCTGAAGGAAGGAAGGGGGGCTGTTTAGCCCGGACTTGGGGGAGAAGAGAAGAGCTGGCTTCTCCCTTTGGCCTCACCCAGTGGAAGCACTCCCCTGCACAGCACTGAAGATCACTGGCAAAGGGCCCTGCCTCTGCACTCCCTCTTAGGAAGTTCACTTTGTCCTTTAAAACCAGAGCTGGGTTAATCATTGCTGAGGAAAGAATGTCGGGCTCACTCGGCTGACCTAAGGACAGCGGCTTGGACACGGCGTGACCTGCCGGACCATCCTTCTTTGGGCACCGTTTGGCATCAACGCCAAAGCCCATGGCCTGGCCACAGATCACTTGGGAAGGAAGTCAGGAGTGATGGATTTGGACTTTTACAGTTGGGGTCCAGAGTGAAGTCATCTCGCTTCTTGAATCTGAGACAAACAGACTCCAGAGACCATGTTTGGAACATTATTAGAGCTGATTTCTGTATTTATCCAACAAAGAATGGCATGGCTGAGTGGAGCTGGTCTTGGTTCCAGACATCCTGAGCCCACCCTGAGAAGACAGGCCCAGAAACCGTTTCTATGGAGCCAGGCCATGGAGAAGGGCCAGCCTCTCCCAGGCTGAAGCAATCACCCCCACGGCTTGACCCCATCCTTACCAGCAGTTATGGGCTGATGACAGAGAGCCAGACAGTAATCGAAGGCATAAGCAACCAGCCTTTACCTTGATAGGTTTTAACTGACACGAGAGGAAGCATGGGGAGGTACATTGATAGAAAATGTATCCAGACCTTGCTACATGCCGGACATTGGCTAATGCCAGGGATACAAGCAAGCAAGTAGCCCCCTTCATGACTGTGAGGGATTTACCTTCTAATGGGAAGATAGTCTAGGAAGGGAGGCAGCTAGGTGGTGCAGTGAATAGAGCACTGGCCCTGGAGTCAGGAGGACTTGAGTTCAAATCCGACCTCAGACACTTAACACTTACTAGCCGTGTGACCTTGGACAAGTCACTTAACCCCAATTGGCGCTCCAAAAACAACAACAAAAGCAGAGGGTAAGTTATTATTTCAGGCACAAAGCCACCGAGGAAGAGAAAAGAGCCAAGGGGATACTGAGGCATGGCTTGGCTCCTCCCCAAATGGCAAACCCTGAAAGAAGTCACCAATGGGGAGGAGACACACCCCCGTCAGAGGTCTCTGAGAGGGGCAACGTGGCAAGAGATCGGGGGGGGGGAGGGGTTTGAGGTGAAGGTGAGGCTGAGGGCCAGTGACAAGAAATCCTGGCTCCTTTAGCTTGGGCGAGCCAGGATTCAAGCTGCGCTGGGAGGAAGGAGTGGGGGTCAGCAATGGCAGACGTCAGCAACTGCCTAGCACGAGGGAGACAGCAATGAGAGGACCACACGCTCACAGATTTAGAGCTGAAAGGACCAGCAGGGGTCAGCCCAAAGAGGCCATGTCTGGTCCACGGTGGCATGGAGAGGACTCAGGTCATGTGATTTCACATTCTGTAGGGTTCGGGTTGTTTTTTTTTTTTCTGCAGAGCTGTCAAAAAATGGAATTGACTTCCTCAAGAGATACTTGGTTTCCAAACAAGAGATAGAGAGGATCACAGGAAGTAAAATGGGTAATTTTAATTACACGACATTAAAAAGGTTTTGCACAAACAAAGCTAATGCAGGCAAAATTAGAATGAAAACAGGAAACTGAGGAGGGAAATGTACAAGTTCCTCTCATAAAGGTATCATTTCTCAAATATATAGGAAACTCAGTGAAATTTATGAAAATATGAGCCATTCTCCAGTTGATAAATTGTCAAAAGATATGAACAGGCAGTTTTCAGAAGATAAAATCATAACTATCAATAGTTACATGAAAAATTGCGCTTAGAGCATTAGAGAAATGCAAATTAAAACAATTCTGAGGTACCACTTTCACGTCTATAACAATGGCTAACATAACAAAAAAGGAACTTTTGGAAGGGATGTGGAAAAATTGGGATGCTCATACAGTGTTGGTGGAGTTGTGAACTGGTCCAACCATTCTGGAGAACAGTTTAGAACTACACCCAAAGTTAAAGCTATTCAACTATGCATACCCTTTGACCCAGCAATACCATATTAGTTCTGTATCAAAAAGATACCACAGAAGAAGGAAAAATACCTATATGTATATATATTTATAGCAGGTTTTTTTGTGGTGGCAAAGAATTGGAAACTGAGGGGATGTCCATTAGTTGGGGACTGGCTGAACAAGTTGGGTATACAATTGTGAAGGAATTCTATTGTGCTATGACTTCACAGGTACAATAAATGTCATATGTCTTACCTTCTCAAGGAGTGGGGGAGAGGCAGGTGAAAGGGAGAGAATTTGGAAATCAAATTTTTAAAACTGAGTGTTAGAATTTTTTACATGTAAGTGGGAAATGTTTAATTGAAATGAATAAAAATATATTTTAAGAAAAGACGTATTTAGTTCCCCCTGGCATTGTTTGTGGAAACTGGATGACCATTTATTAGGGATGTTGTAAAGGGGAGTCACCTATTATGTTGACAGTGAAATGAGGGGGTCTCTCAGGTTTCTGTGATTGGAGAATCTGTGTTATTCTACATTTCTCCTGATTGATCTTGATCATCTTCCTAAAATCGTCCTGATTTCTCTCATGAGATCAGAGATCAAAATGAGAAAAGAATAAAAATCATAAAGAACAAAAATTAAATAAGAATAGAATAAAGAAAAAGGAATAAACGTTAGAAAAAATCATGGCGTTCAACTAAAAAACTCCCACAAAACACGTCCAAGCAAGTCCTTGATGCTGAGAGACGGGGCGAAGACACTGTTTACATCAGCATCGCACAGAAGTCTAGCTAAATATCCTACACAAGGAAGACCTGGAGGGAGCCTGAAGCCCAGCCTTGTGGGTGGACGTTTCCTGCTCTCCAAGCCAAGGTCAATATCAGTCTCAAATGTAAATTTGTCTATAACACTTTATAGAGAAGGATGGACAACTAGGGACAGAGAGGAGGCGCTGAGGGGGAACTTGGTGCTCTATGCAAAGTAGGAGCTTAATATGTGCTGACGGTGTAGTTGAAAGAGCACTGGAGTCTGAGGGCCTGTGTTCAGATTCTACCTTTGGGTGAGCGTCATGTAGCGTCATGTAGCGTACTCTACTTGGAGTCAGGAAGACCTGAGTTCAAATCCCACCTCGGACACTCACTAGCTGTGTGATCCTGGGCAAATTATTTATCCTCTCTGTGCCTCAGTTTCCCCATCTGTGAGATGGGGGTGTGGACTCACTAGTCTTTGAGGTCCCTTCAGACGCTGAGGTTCTATTAGTCAGAGAGTTAATGAACAATGTGGGCATTCCCCCAGCTGTCTCCCCGTCCAGTGGCATCTCTCAGCCCCATTCCATGAAGACTGAGCAGAGAGGCCTCTGAGGGGAATCACCCTGGGGATCCTGTTAAACCAGTTTGTTCTCCTTTGGAATTGCTTGAAACCAATCCCAGAACGGAATCTCCTTTCCACGGGAGAGCTTCAGAGGCAGTCATGGGGCAGACAGTCATGGGGCAGAGCTTCCCGCCCTTCTGTACTGGGTCTGGCCCTTCTGCGCCACACTGGGCAATGTGGTCAAACTGGGGTAGAGAGAAGCAGCCTCTGGGTCTGGGTTTTGGGTTCTGGCTCCTCCCGGCTGTGTAAACCTGGCAAGCCGCTTAACCACTGCCTATCTGAATCAACCCTCTCAGACAAGGTCTCTTAACCTGGGGACCCTGAATTCAGAAGGGAAAAAGAATCCATCTTTATTTCCCAGAACTCACATTTAGCATTTCCTTCGATTATTTAAAGAAACGCCCAGCACCATGATTCTGAGAAGGCGTCTGCAGGCTTCACCAGACTGTCAAAGCAGTCTGTGCCACAAGAATCTCGGGGCTAAAATCACAAATGACAAGGCCAGAATTTGTCGTCATTTTTCCTTTGGTTCCCCTCTCATACACATCCATGTTTGTCCAGAGGAAAGATAGTTGCGTTGTACATCAGATGCCAATGTCCTGCTGTTGACTGGGCAGCTGGGCAGGGAGGCTGGCCACCTTCCCAGAGACTGCTTTCTATTTGGACAAAGACAGACTTTGGATGGCATAGAGGGAGGCTTGGACAAGGGTGGACGCCCTTTCCAGAGGGGTCTCCCTCCCAGCCAGAGAGGGCCCAAGGAGACTTTCCGTTGGCTTAGCCGCTGTTGACAAAAAAGAGTATAAAGGAAAAGAAAGTCGGACTCGTCTCCTTGGGAAAAGGATCAGAACTCCGGGCAGGAAGTTGAATTCCACTCTGAAGCAGGTGGGCTCCTCACCTTCTTCCTGCCCCCGGCACACATAGAGGAGGGCTCCCAAGACAAGTACCCACGAAGGCTCTTTGCTCAGCTCTGTGCCATGCTTCCTGGCTGCATCTGATTGGAGAGTCCCAGGACACAAGGCCTAGACTCTGCTGGGCTGGATGGGGCAGGGCTGATGGACAGGCATTTTTCTTCAGTGGATTGGTTTATAATCTTTATGGAAACCACCAAGGAATCTTTCCCTCTGTACTAATCAATCAACAAGTATTTATTAAGCATGTTTCAGACATTGTGCTAGGTCCTGGGGACACAAGTCCCTACTTGCAAAGAGCTTAAATTATTTCTTTTTTAATATTTTTATTTGCTTTGTTAAGCATTTCCTGTGGAAAAAAATTTTAATATTCATTTTAAAAAATTCTCTCCAAATTCTATCCCTCCAATACCCCTTGAGAAGGTAAAAAGCATATCAATTGCACATGTGAAGTCATCTAAGACATATTTCCATGTTAGCCATGTTGCAAAAGGAAACACAAAAAGAAGAAAATTGAAGTAAACAAAAGTCTGCTTCAATCTGCATTCAGAAATCACCAGATCTCTCTCTGGAGGTTGTAATGTAATACCAAGCAAAGGCAACTTCCCAGGTTCAAAATACCAGCATAGGTGCTCTCTATTTTATTCAGTGACAAACCAAGAACAGAGAAGATCAAAACATGACATCATTCCAAATACAGCATTTACTAAGTGTGATTAAATAATCTCCAAGTACTACCCCACCCCAGGACCTTCCAATCATTCAATCAATTACAAAGTCTCTGTTCTAAATACTTCTCCACCCCTAGGCTATACCTTAATTAAGTCCACCACAAAGCCCCTCTTCTCAAATGGAGATTAGTTTCCAAACATAAGGTCAAAAGTTCCCCACCCCTGGATCACAATTGAATCTACCCCAGAGTTACATCAAGTTTAAACACAGCACTTAATACCCAAATGGAGGTCTTTTCTTCATCTTGACAGGAGGCAAGTTCTCAGCAATCTTAGTTCCTGGGGAGACAAGGCTTAGCAAGGCCATAAGATACATTGCCAGTCCCTTCATGAATTTATCCTCTGTCTGTAGAACAGTCCTAGAACCCCTGAACACATTAGCAAAGCCCTCTCCCAGGATTTCTGTAAACATACAACAAGAAAATCCTTCTTCAGGGCTTCTGAACCAACAGAAAGGCTCCCAGACCCCTGCAACAACAGCACTGTCCTTCACCAGTGGACAGTATTCATTCTGTCTGCCGGACAGTCTCCAGACCCCTGCAACAACAGTACTGTCCCTCACCAGTGGACAGTATTCACTCTCTGTCTGCAGGACAGTCTCAGGCCTTCTTAACCAAATGCCAGGTTCCAGGACTTCTTCAACAGGACAGTCTTTCACCAGTGGACAAATCTGGCAAAATAACATCAAAACAGACAGACAAAGTACCAGCAAAACAGCCATGTCTCCTCAGTCCTTGGCAGCTCAGGGGGCAGGTCTCAAAAGTCCAGGGCAATTCAAAGCGGCCACCAGCAATTCTCTTAGTCTCTCTCTCTCTCCACGAGGTGCTGCTTCCAAAAAAGATCTTCTGCCTCTCTCTAGTGTCTCTCCAAATCTACATCACCAGCTCCTCCCAGTTCAGGACTTTCTTTTCACACCAACAAGCCCATCCCACAGGTGGGATTAACAAACTCTGGGTTTTAACACAATCAATTTGAAAACCAAGCCAATACAGGGGAATCTTTAATTGCCATTACTATCACAGAGGTGGAGAGCATTATGGGTCTTTTGGAATTGTCTTGCATCATTGTCTTGATGAGAGTAATCAAGTCTTTCACAGCTGATCATCATTATAACATTGCTGTCACTATGTACAACATTCTCCTGGTTCTTCTCACTTCACTTTGCATCAGTTCATATAAGTCTTCCCAGATTTTTCTGAAAACCCTCCCCCCAACCCCCCTTCATCATTTCTTACAGTACAATAGTATTCCATTCCATTCATAAACCACAACGTGTTCAGTCATTTCCCAATTGATGGGCATCCCCTCAATATTCATTTCTTTGATACCACAAAAAGAGCTGCCATAAATATTTTTGTACAAACAGGTTCTTTTCCCTTTTCAAAGCTCTTACATTGTAATGGGAGCAGAGGGAACAGTACAGATATAAAGAGAATAAGTGAAAATAAATGAATATTTAGTGCCAATTGTGTATACACACAAGGGATAAGGAAGCACAATGGACAGTGGGGTACAGTATGCCTCACTACATGTTGAATTAAGGCAGTGTTGAATAGTAGAAAGAACTCCCTTGTTCTGGAGTCACAGGACCTGGGTTCAAATCCTCCACCTCTGACTGCTTACTGTGTGATTTTGAGTAAGTCTTTGGACTTCAGTTTGTTCATCTGTAAAACAAGAGGGCTGGAGTAGGTGGCCTCTCACATCCCTTCTGGCTCATTCTCCAGGATCCTCTGGCCCTACCATGGGTAGGCAAATTAAACTTTGTTGACTTTAACAGCTCTGTCAAGTTCAACCCACAGACCACGAGGATCTCATTAATGGTGCTTGGGCACCAGCATGCAAGGGAGCCCTGGCCTGGCCAACCATTGGGTGACTCCCCAGGGCATCAGATGGAAAAGGATGGAAGCTGGAAGCTGGAAGTAAGTTAGGCTATACAGCTTGAGAGAAAACAGAGCAGGGAAGGAAAAAAGTCCCCTGGGCCAACCTCGTCTCACTTCCAGACACATGATGTTGAAGATCAGGCTCCCCAGTGTCTAATTAAAATACTACAGGGAGGCTTTCTTACAGTGTTTGCCCAAAGCTAGAGCCAGCCTTGAACTGCAGAGGGCCGGGCTTCAGGACTTCCTGCTGTAAAATCTCACATTGTACCCTTTGGGGTAGGCAGCCTTTGTAGCTAGTAGCCTAGGAGAACGGCAGATCCTTCTGGGGCTTGGACTAAAGTTCCTCAGGGGCTAAACCTATTGCCTTTTTGTATTTGTATGCCCAGAACCTATCCCTATACCTAGCACTCAGCAGGAAGCTAGCTGCTGAATGATCTAAAGCTGGAAGGACCAACTCCCTCTAACTCCTCCATTCTCCAGATGAGGAAACTGAGCCCCAGAGAGGTGAAATTTCTTTACTAGCATCACACAGGAAGTGGCAAAACTGGGATTCAAAATGACAGAATGTGTTGACCCACATTCTTCAATCCTGTGGCTCCAAAGTGAACTCTCCTTCCACCTCAGCTCCCTGAGTCCCACTGAAGTCTAAGCTAATTATGCTCTGGGGCTCAGTTTTTGAACCAGATGATTTTAGAGATGCCTTCCCACTCTAGAGCTATGACCCTCTACGTGGGCCTACTTCCCCATCTTGTACTCACACTCAAAGGTCAGTAGCCCAGTACTCTCATGATTCTGTGGGGACTGTATTTCTAACTCTCTAGTTCTTGAGCCCCTACTAGTGTGCTTCCCATTCATAATCAGCCTGTAGACATAAGTAGCTTTTAGTGAAACCATTTACTAAGATGATATAACAAAAATAGTTCTTATAAAAGATCATCTACCTTTCCCCAAAGCTATGGCTATTCTTCCATAACTATGCACAGCATCCATGGGAAGAAGGCTCAGACTTGAAGCACAATGGTAGTGAAGCACATGTATGCATAGAAGACACATATAACGAAGGGTTACTCATAGCACCTGGTGCCTCAGAACCTATAAATGCTCTTTCTTCAGAGAATCCTTACACAGTTCCCCAGAGAAAAGCATTTCTAGTACTCTCTGCCATCAGGAGTCAGACAACTTCCAGGACATTTGGATCTTCATGGCGGTTGCTCATTTTGTTGTCTGGGAATTGGGACAATATCCCTTTCTTGTCACTAATCTGAGTTTTCTTTAAGTGATTTTGGAGAACTCTCGGGGAGAGACAGGTTTTCAGATATCTGTGACATCTCAATGTGTTTATATTAATGCCTTGGAGCTCAAAGAAGAAGGCACCACATGGAGACAATAATGTTGACATCCCCACAGATGTCCTTGAATTCTTTTTTTGCCTTTGGCTTTTTATTGGGTAGACTGGATCAAATGAGATGGAATTTGTAAAGTACTCAGCGGAGCATGTAGTAGGTGCTTAATAAATGCTCTCCTCTCCCTCTCCATTGGATGCCAGAAGTGGGAGAGACTTTAGAGTTGAACCCCTGATTTTATGGAGAAGGATACTAAAGCCCAGAGAGGGTAAGTAAATTCTCCCAAGGTCAAACAGCTAGTCAGTGAGGAGCTGGGGGCAGGGAGGGAGCTAGTCGGTGGTTGAGGATTGGAATCCAGATCTCCAAAATCCCAAACCAGCATAAACTTCACCTTGTGTGTTTCTTCCAACTCCTGTGTTCACAGATGAGAAACAGGTACAGAGCAGTGACATTTGCCTAGGGTCAATAGCAACTAAATAGGGACCAGGGACTAGCAGGGCAGTCACTAAAGATCAGGGAACTTTAGAAATGGAAAGAACATTAGAGACCATCAGCTCTAGCCTTCTGCTTTACAAGTAGGGAAACTGAGGCTCATAAGGGTCAAGCTCTTTGTTCAACATCACCAAGTAGCCATTTGTAGGGCCAAAATCGAACCCAGGTCTTCTGACTCCAAATCCCTTGCATTCTGACTTTGTTTCCTTTTCTTTTGTGTTTCAAAATAATTTATGTGCTGAGCAGGCAAGTGAGAGGTGCTAACCTGTGAAGAGCCAACTATTTCCTAAGGAAACCCAAAGAGGGCAGGTGAGGGAGCCTCTGGGGGAGCAGGGACTGGGCAGGTGAGGGGGCCATGGGGCGGGGGAGAGGGGCAGAGACTAGGCAGGTGCTCCAGGGTCTAGGGAAGACAGAGGAGTGGAAATTCTTTGATGATGATGGGAAATTCCTTAAGACTGAGTCAGCAGTACTGGGACTTTGGAAACAAACACGACCCTGCCTGGGGACCTGAAAGCCAGGAGTGTTCTTGAATCATGGATATTTTCTCCAACCTGATTAATGAAGGGACCATCCCTCCAGAGAATCAAAGTTTGTTGAGACTTTTCATTCAGATTTAAAGGGGAGTCATGGGGATGATATAGGGATCCTAAGACCAGAGAATTGAGAGCTGGACACAAGCTCAGAAATCACCTCATCCAAGCCTCCCATTTTATAGACAGGGAAAAATTATGTACAGAGAAGGGAAGAGACTTATCCAAGGTCACACAGGGGTAAGTAACAGAACTAGGGTTTCAAGCTAGGTCTAAAACAGAGAGGAGAGGATCTCTCCTAGAATTGAAAACATAATGTGACAGTCTAGTGTTGTGGTTGGAGACCAGGTGCTGGGGTGAGGAACACTGGGAACTCTTGCCTCTAACATATACTGCATAACCCCAGAAATCCCCAATGACTGGGAGCCTGGCAATAAAGTCAGAGGACCCAGGTTCAAGTCTCACCCCTAAAAGTATTATTTATGTGACCTTGGGTAAGCCCTTTAATTTCCATGAACCTCAGTTTCCTAAATGAATAAAATGAATGGCTTGGACAAGATGACCTCAGACCCCTTCCAGCTCTATGATCCTATGATTGCATCATAGACAAGAGTCTGATTCCAATCAATGTAAGAGCTTTGCACTCCAGGAATTCCCTAATTAGAGGCTCGTTTCAAATCTCTTTCTCTTTCTCTCTCTCTGTCTCTCCTCTCTCCTCTCTGTCTCTCTCCTTACTCATTTCTCTCCCTCCTTCCCCTCCTCTCCTTCTCTCTCTCCCTCATATGTAGATATTAATATATGTATATTTGCACACATTCATACAAATGAGAGATTGAGGCAGTGCATGTAATGGGTAGAGAGGTGGCTTTGAGAGATTCAAGTCCTTCCTCTGACACAAACTGATTGTGTGACCCTGGGCAAGTCACTAAACTTTTCTGTTGCCCTAGGCTGCTCCCTAAGACCATCAGTTGTAGAGAGGATGCCAATCAGCATTGGTAGAGGGAGTTTCCTCATCTGGGAGTCCCTATGCCCCATGGTACCTAACTCTAATGTGAGGAAGAGAAGCCTTTTGAAAGGAGGGCAGGAGGGAGCATCTTCCAGGAACCCCAGGAACTCTGCCAAAAATGCCCAGGGGGAGGCATGTCAAGTTCAGGCAACAGTATGCAACTGTCTTAAAATATTTTAACTATCTGAAGGACTGTCGGGAAGAACCATGGTTGGACTGGCTCTGTGTGGCTCCAGAAGGCAGAGTTAAAGTCATGGAGAAGCTGGACTTTGCTGCTTGACACAGGAAAAACCTTCCCAAAGATTAGAGTTGTCCTCTGGTGGTGTGGACTGCCTGAGGAGGTAGTAAGCTCCCTGTCATTCAAGGTAGCCAAACAGAGGCTGGATAATGACTTGTTGAGGGGTTATTGTAAGGGGATCCAGGGCAGGGACAAGACAGATGAAGGGGTCTCTGAGGGACCACCTAGTTCTGACATTCTGTGACCAGGTGTGGAGAAGGGCCAGGATGAGGAAACCAGAACAGTGAGAAGTAGATCCATGATACCTGCTGGGACTCCCAAAGGGGTCCTCCGCAAGTTCTAAATGGAAGTGGGCTGAGCTGCCAGAACCCAGGGTTACTGGGCACTCCCTCATCGGCCCTTCTGCAGTTGACACTAAGCTAGTCTGTTCCTGGATCCCAGGGGGGATGTCTCCTTTAAAACATAAAGGCAGCGCTGGCCAGGATGTACCCAGATCCCCATAAACAATGATTAGGCTGTCTCCAGGGTGGTGATGTGTTCTCTCCTCCCTCTGCCTCTAAGAATCCTAATCTTCCTCTGCTCCAAAGGACCCTGTCCAAGGGAACCTCCCTGCTCCCCAGCTAATAATCCCCCCCGCCAAATTGCCATGTTTTACTTGTCTTTCTGCCTTGTATATTAGGATATGGGGCCATGTTGTCTCTCCTCATAAAATGTCTCTGCATCTCCAGCACCCAGTGTGGTGACAGGCACACAGTGAGTGGTCAATCAATGCTTTTGGTTGATTGCCCCCTTTTTTTAAAATAGTGCTTTATATTTTTTTGCCTTTATTAATTTGTTTACTTTGAGTTTACAAGATTCAATTCCACAATTCCTTGAGTTTCAAATTTTCTCCCCCTCCTTCCCTTCCCCCTCCTCCCCATGGTGGCATACAATCAAGTATAGGATCTGCAAATAGTTTCACATTAGACATTAGTCAGGTTACAAAGAAGGATTGTATCAGATGGAATATGAACAATGGGAAAGAGGAAACAAAACCAAACAAGAAAAAGGAAGAGAGCCGGTAGTTTACTTCAATCTGGATTCAAACTCTTTTCTTTCTAGATCTTTCTCTGGCTGTAGACATCTCTCTCCATCATGAGTCTTTTGGGGTTGACTTACAGCCCTGCATTTCTGAGAAGAGTTTAGTCTATCAAAGTTGGACGTCACACATACATTGTATCTGTAATTGTGTACAAATCTCTCCTGGGTCTGCTCTTCTCACTCAGCATCAATTTGTATAAGTCTCTCCAGGTAAATATGAAGTCTGTCTGCTCCTCATTTCTTATAGTACAATAGTATTCCACTACATGCATATACCACAACTCGCTCAGCCATTCCCCAATTGATGGGCACCTCCTTAATTTCCAATTCTTTGCCACCACAAAAAGAGCTGCTATAAATATTTTTGTACACACAGGTCTTCCTCCCATTTCTATGATCTCTTTGGGATACAACCCTAGAAGTGGTATTGCTGGGTCAAATGGTATGCAATTATTTATAGCCCTTTGGGCATAGTTTCAGATTGCTCTTCAGAATGACTGAATTAGTTCACAACTCCACCAACAACACATAAGTGTTCCAATTTTTCCACATCCTCTCCAGTATTTGTCACTTTCCTGTTTTGTCAGGTTGATTGCCTTCTTCATTGAGTGACCACCTTCCTTCAGCCCAGCTCCAGGGCCTTCTGTGTGTCACTAGGTTTCCCAGGGTTGTTTTCCCGGATTCATTCTCCCCTTGCCTGATCAGCCACATTCTAAAGGGTCTCCAATACTAATCTAAGGCTCAGCACAGATCACTGGGTCTTTAATCTGGAGCTAGAAGGGAGTCAGGAAGACTTCTCTTCTGGAGTTCAAAGCCAACCTCAGACATTTACTAGCTGTGTGACCCTGGGCAAGTCACATTACCCGCTGTGCCTCAGTTTCTGAAATGGCAAAGCACTCCAGTATCTTTGCCCCAAAAACCCCAAAGGGGTCTCTGATGACAGTCCTGGGCCGGTGCCTCCCATGTCACACAGTCAATGCCAAAGTTCTTGAGAGTGTCCCTGCCTCGATTCTTTGGACCACCATGTGCCATTAAGAATGGGAAGAATGGGTTAGGTCAAACAGATACAGAGTAGCCAGCTGGAGGAGAGATAGGAAAATTTCCCTTCCTCCTTTCAGGAGGTGGGGGACTATGGGTGTCGATGTCTGCATATTCTATCAGAGGAAGTCGATATGCTAATTTAGCTGAGTAACTCTCTCCCACCTCTTAAGATTCTCAGATTAGGCTGCAGAGGGGAGGGGACACTATGGAATGGAGGTGGGGAAGCCTTTAAGTGAACCATAGAAACCCTTTGGGCCAGGGCTAGTGAGGCTCCTGGTGGTGGTAGGAGCCAAGAGGGTGGGCTCACTGCAGTACCTGAGCAAATGGGAGCCATGTTGGGTTCTGGAGCTGAGCCAGTGAGACCCCTCACAATCCACTCTTGGAGTATCAGGGGCTTTTTCCTCTGGACCAAAGGAAGCTCAGGATATAGGCCCCTGATGCCCCAGGAGGAGGCCAGAGGGAGGGAAGGAGACAGTGGGTGTTCGGGCCTGAAAGAGCTTGTTTTTATTTTTTTTATCTCAGCATCACTGTTTGAGTGATTTGGAGTTACTTTTCTGTTGGCTCCAGTATCTGAGGTCCTGGTTTCAAATCCTGCCTCCTTCACTCCCGAGGTGACCTCTGACAGTCACCTTCACCTCCCTGGGCCTCACTTTCCTCATTTGTTAAAGGGCCTCAGCAGCCTGGGATCCCAGCATGTTGAAGGCCTCCCAGGGACCCTGCCCACTTTAGCCCCACCCCCATCCCTGGCTTTCAGTCTCCTCCCTGGTGCTTCTCTGACCGTTAGGGCTGCTTCTGGCCGCTTCTCCTCTGTCCTCAATGAGGCCATTTGATTCCACGGATGAATAAGTGTTTTTTCCAACCTGTCATGCCCATGTATTCCCTCATAACAAGGCTGGGCGGCTCCTCCCTCCTGCCAAAAATTCAATTAAGTGTGGTCAGCCTGAATTCTCCAGGCAGTGAATCAAGGCCTGAGCTCACCCAGGGACTCAGGGGGGTGAATGCTGGTTGGTGCAAGGCAGGGAGGGACCAGGCATTGATTGGCATACCCAGGCGGTTTCTGCATGGGTCAGTGCCCAGAGGTCTGGGCAGATCAGTCTCAGACCCATCCTGTCTGTGGGACCCTGGGCAAAGTGTCCATTTCAGCTGGATGAGCCTCACATGTAATAATCTGTGGACCTCCCTTCTTGGGGTGGCCCTGAGGCACTGTGTGAGCATCTGTGAGCATGGTCATCATTCTTGGGGTGGTCGTGAGGCACTGTGTGAACATTTGTGAGCATGGTCATCACAGCTCAGCTGGGGGCCACGCTGGCTTTCACTATGGTTCAGGCATGGCTCTAGACATATATGTCTAGAGCCATAAGGGACCTCAGAGGCCAACGCTTCCAACATCCTCATTTCACAGATGCAGAAAAGGAGGCCTGAGGAGGCTGTGGGTTGACCATATCCTCGCCCAAGAATAAGATCGAGGATTTCTCTGTCTCCCATCTCCTAGCCTTTGCACATATTTATCCTCATGCCTGCAATGCTCTCCTCCCTCATCTCCACTTCTTAGAGGGCTCCCTCCCCACTTCCTGAAGAGCTCAGTTCCTGGGCTACCTCTTGGAGGGTCCTTCCTGACCTCCCTGTCCCCATCCCAATCACATTTGTGCCCTGAAATTACTTTGTTCATATATTTATCTGTCTTTCTGCCCAGTAGAATGTAAGCCCCTCAGGGCAGCTAGGTGACACAGTGAGTAAAGCGCCGGCCCAGGAGTCAGGAGGACCCAAGTTCGAGTTTGGTTCAGGCCTCAGACCCTTAACACCCACACAAAAAACTAGCTGTGTGACCTTGGGCAAGTTACTTAACCCCGACTGCCCTCCAAAAGGCAAAAAAAAACAAAAAAAAGAGAATGTAAGCCCCTTGAAGGCAGAGGACTTTTCTTTCTCCTCAGTCTCTGGAGCTTCAGAGAGGACTCTGGCTCCACATCCAGCACCTTTTCCACACCAGGATACCCTCTCCTTGTTTTCTTCTTTATAGTTTGCTCAGAGTAAAGAAATCTTTAAAAGAAAGATTACCTTGAGCCCTATGCAAGGAGGAAAGGCACTGAAATAAAGAAAAGGGGGGCACCAGAGGACATGAGGCAGGTGGTGTGGAAAGGGATGATGCCAAGAGTGGGAGGGGAACCCATCAGGAAAGGAGAAAAGAGACCAAAGAACGTCCTGGACCCCTTTGAAAGTTTGCCTTGGGCCACCAAGGACCATTTGCCTTTTGAAGATGGGACAACAGACACAAGGAAGTTAGCAGAATTCCAAGCTCCAGCCATGAGTCAATGATGGAGCAGAGCCAGGAGCCTATGTCTCCCAATGCTTACCTGGTTCAGCTCTTTTTTTTATCAACACCTACCCATGAAGGGCCATGGTGACCCACTAGAAAGCCATTACTCTAAATGGAGAGACGTATTGGTAGAATAGTGACCACTCTGACCATGTCACTGTCTGCTCAATAAACTTGAGGTTCCCTATTTTTTGTTCTTCAGTCATGTCTGACTCTCTGTGACCCCATTTGGGGTTTTCTTGGCAGCAATACTAGAGGGGTCTGCTATTTCCTTCTTCCAACTCATTATACAGGTGAGGAAACTGAGGCAAACAGGGTGAGGTGACTTGACCAGGGTCACACAGCTAGTAAATGTCTAAGGTCTCTATTACCTCCAAAGTCAAATACAAACTCTGTTCAGCATTTAAAGGCTTTCACAACCTGGCTCCAGCCTAGCTGCCCAGAACTTCTTGCATTCTGCAAAGGCCATACTGGCATTCTAGCTGCCCCTCAGACCCAACACACCATCTCTCATCTCTAAGGTTCTCTGTGTCTGGAATACACACCCTCCTCACCACCAATGCTCAAAATCCCCAGCTTTCTCCAGTGCTCAGCTAAGCACCACATTTAATGCCTTTCCTGATCCCAGAGACAACCAGTGCTTCCTCCCCCATCCCATTTACATGTTGTACATGTTTATACACGTACTTGGTCTTTCCCTGGCTTGAATATAAGCTCCTTGAGGGGAGAGACTGACACCTTGCAGACCCTTGAAAAATCACAAAATCATAGGAGAGTCAGAAGTTACCTCAGCAGTCATCCAATCCAACCCACCATACATGAAAGGAGTTTCCACTCTAACATAGGTCAGGCGTATTCCCTGTGTTACCCCAATGGGGGTCATCCTGGGTAACCTCCAAGATTCCTGCCAGACTTTGGACAAGCAGCCATCTAGACCATCCTGATCACAAAAGGAATCTTTCATGGTCTAATGCTAGGTTATATTTATGTCTAATTTTTAGAGGTTATATTACAATCTATTATAATGTGGTTGAACTAGATGGTTGACAAGGTCTCTGTTAACTCCTATATGCATGTTGAGAGATGGATAGAGGGATTGAGTCTGCTCTTGCATTTTTGACTGATATCACAATATATGGAATCTTATCTTACTGCAGAAGGGGTAAAGCCCAATGAGTTTGACCTCATCACCACCTTGAACACCATTTTGACCTACCTCCAGCACAGCCCTGGCTAGCTATCACATACCTCCTCTAGGGTTATGGTTTGTTTTATGGAAACCAAGTCTCTGAAATAGATCTTAGGAGCATATGATTCCCATTAGGGGTTAAGCAAAAGCTCCAAGAATTTCTTTGAACACTAAGTCAGAGAACTGTCTGGAACCATGACTTCAATGGAGCAGCAAACATGAGCAGTCAAAAGAAGAGACAATCTTATTCTGGGGGCACTTGGGATGGCTTTTTTTTAATGCAGCCATCAGGAGGGATTAATGATCTTTGGTTCTGAGTTGGGGCTGAGCCAGAGTGTCTCCAGCTAGGAATCATTTTTCTGGTAGCCAACATGGGAGGCAGTCCCCAGTCCCCAAAATTCTTTTTTCCATCTTTGGTCTCTGAGTCATCCTTGGTATTTTAGCTGTCATTTCTACTTTAGAGCTCAGAAAATATTTTGTATTTGAAAGTTATTTGTACTTTGTGCCTTCTAGAACAGGGCATGATTAGGCCATAGTACACAGGTTTGAGTTATCAGATATTAATCCAAAGCCACCCAACTCTCTGGGGTTAAACGGTTTTTTTTTTTACCCAAAATGACTGCCAGGATATGTAGATGACTCCCCATTTTGCCCAGGAAGGATGTGGGTGACAGTGGAATGTCAATGTATTGTGTAAATACTGTTCTCAGGCAGCCCAATCTGCTGGAGGTCAAGGTGACTGACCTTTGCTCTGCTGCTGATCTTTAATAACATGGAGACAAAGGAGGCAGAAGAGTTAGGACAATACCAGGGGAGGACCACTGCCAGTGGACTTTGGAAGGCCATCGAGGACAGGGCCCTTCCTTCCTCTCATGATGAGGAGGAGGAGGCAGACGATGCTGACCCTGCAACGGCAGAAAGAGAATCACGATGCAGCCACATCCCTCTCCGAAGGAATTCCATATACTACCGTTCCATGCGCCACTGGAGTGAAAGAAAAGGCAAGAATCGCTTGGAAAAGAGAGGCAGCCGGGCTCCAGGTCAGTACCAAGGCCAGTGGTCACTGTTGGGTGGTGTTTGCTGAGATCTGGGGTCACTGGGAAGGGATGGGACACTGAGAAAGTGGGCTATATGGGTGGCCTTGAAGATGAGGAGGCAGTGGAAGGAGACAAGGACCTGGGGTCTTAATCTTGGCTCCCCTACTTACCTGGGCAAATCACTTCCTGGGCCTCAGTTTCCTTATTTGTAAAATGAGAGGTTTGCACTACAGACCCTTCCAGCTCTAAATCTCAGTTTCCTTCCCTGTAAAACAAGAGGGATGGAACAGACAGTCTCTAGGATTCCTCCAAGCTTTAAATCTGTGATCACATATCTAGAGAAAGGAAAGACTGAGGCAGCTGTACCAATAATACAGCTACCTCCCAACAGTGCCCGAGTTATTTTAGGAGAAGAGATGTGTGACCTTGAACACCATGTAGCCCTCGTGTTGGAGGCTCTCCTGACCCAGGGTGTAGGTCGCCCTCATGAGGATCTCCTCCTTTCTGGTCCTCACCCACAAAGTCCTGGGCAGTGGATGTTTTCCTGGTGCCCATAGTATATTGAGACTGGCTCCCCATCTCACAGCTCATCATCCTAAGAGGAAAAAAGGGGGGACGTTCTTGAGTGAGTGACCATTGATCCCAAAGAGGGTGGAAAGTGCCAAGGTCCTGCCCAGCTCTGGGCATAAGAACTCTCCTGGCAGAGGCCAGCTCCCACCCAGTCCTACCTTGGCACACTTTCCCCTGAGCTGGGAGAATGGCTGGAAGGGGGAGCCTTCTGGCTTCCATTTCAGACTCCTAGCTCATTGCAGTCAGGCAGTCCCCCAGGTGCTCAGGCAAGGTGAGGCCAGTCTCATCTTCTGTTCTTTCTCCTTCCTGAAGGGCTTTCCCTTAGCCTTTGGCTGTCAACACTCATGCCTGCTCGTCCTTTCTCTTCTCTCCAGCATTTGATCTCTCTTTATGACCAGCCCCAGCCACCCCCTCGCTGCTAACACGATTGATTTTCCTCCATCATTCAAACTGGATTGAGGGAGGAATGAGACAGCTCCCCCAGCACCCACTGAATTTATTTTTTAAGTGTTTTTTGTTGTGAACTTAAACACCAACAAACACCAATGTCTCCATATACAAAGAACAAGAAAGGTGGATATAAGAAACCACGGATTTCTCTTGCTTTGTTTGTTTTTAAGAAGCATAATATGCATTCTCTGTATGGAGATAGAGGAAACTCTAATAGTTTAAAAGCACACTAAGACTTTTGGGACATCCTATAGATCTATGTCTCATAATGATAGCTAACATTTACAAAGTGCCTACTATGTTCCAGGTTACTCTTACTAAGCACTTTACAATTATGATCCCGCTGCACCCTCACAACAACCCTTGGAGGTAGGGGGTCTTATCCCCATCTTATAGATGGGGAAACTGAGGGAAACGAGGGGTAGGGTCAGATGGCTTAGTCATTTCAGTTCTGTTCGACTCTTTGTAACCCACTTGGGGTTTTCTTGACAAAGATACTGGAGTGGTTTTGCCACTTCCTTCTCCAGCTCATTTTACAGATGATGAAACTGGGGCAGAGTGAAGTGACTTACCCAGGGTCACACAGTAAACAAGCATCTGAGGCCAGATTTGAACTCAGGTCTTCTTGCCTCCACATCTGGCACTCTCTGCAGCTGCCCCAATATGCTATGTATGCTTTGTATATAAACAGAGAGACCCCATCATAACACAACTTCTGTATTTGTGTACCCTTCTCTACTTCTTGGGTCTCTTCTGTGTATTTTTGAAAATAAAATGTCACCGATGCCCCTTTTCTTTGCATATCTATCACCCACCCTCCCCATTGTCCACGTGGGAAGGGGTGCTAACTCCACATACCTGCGGCTGGGAGCCCTGTGGGTATGGGTAGAAAGGGCTCTTGACTCCAGAATGAGAGAGCCTGGGTTCAAATCTTGTCTCTCTCACCACCTGTGTGACAGACGGGTCAGACTTCCCTTCCTCTCTGTGGGCCTCTTTGTTTCCCCCTTTGGCATGAGGCAGTTGGAGTAGATGACCTTCAAGGCCTCTGATCCTATAACTATTTTTTTTCACATATGTCACAAGAGGGGTGGGTACCAGTTAGATCTCGGCTGCCGGGGTCCCTTCCAGTTTGGGGATTCAATGACTATTCCTGGACAATCTCTGAGTTCCCTTCCAGGTCCCATGATCCCGATCACCTTGAAAGCCATTTAAGTGTGGCTGCAGGGGTAGCAAGGCTGCCAGCCACTGTGTTAGACCAAGAATACTGAATGTATATTCTTAGCCAAAAAAGCAGGATCTGCCAAGCAGATCTACCGCTTGCCAAATGCAGCAGCAAAGGAAGCTGCTTGGCTTAGCTGGGCCTGAGGTTTGCCCCTGGAGCTCTCAGATCCAATTCTAAGGTTCTATGAAATCAGATCTGTTAGAAATGTCATCTCCGCTTAGCCCCAAAGATAAACGTGTTGTCCCTTATATGACCAGCCCCACACAGCTGTCTTTGTTAGATGAAGCTGCCCTACTTACAAAATGCCCTCCCCTTTCATTTCTGGGAAATTGTTCCTTAAGTCTGGGCCTTCTCTGCTGGGCAGGCTCTGCTGGGCTTCCTACTCCTAAAATCTACCTCTCTGCTCCTGTTGGCACGAGTAGAGATCGAAACCAATTTTAAGTAAGAATTACTGGGCTATCAGCAGGGAGAGTCACTGAGAGGGACCAGAGGGACAACATCGTCCCATGACCTCATTTCATTTTAAACATTTTATTGTTGCTTTTTTTTACAACATAGTCATTCCTGAAGCTGTTCCTTGCCCCTCCCCCCCCACTTCTTGGAGACTGGAGTCTCCTTTCCTCCTAACAAAGGGGGAAAATGTTTAGCAAAACTGGTGGAAACATCAATGGCTGGTTGCCTCAGTTTTCTTGTCTGTAAAATGGGTTGTTGTGAGAAGAAAATGACATAATGCTTGTAAAGTGCTCTATAAATACCTTCTCTTATCTGACTATCCCGAAATAGTATGTACAGTCAGATAAGAGAAACTCATAGCTAGAAGGCATTTTTTTAAAAGTCTTTTTCTTTCCTTTGTGGAGCTTTCATGGAACTCCCCACAGGCGTAGGGTCCATTGCTGCTGGGATCTCTGTAGAGTTCTAAAGCAGCCTTTCCCCACTGGGTCTAGTTTGGTAAGGATACTGACATTGACTGTTCCAGGGACATTCCTGGGGCGCCTATGGGAAATCCAAAAGCTGTCAGACCTTTGGAAGTTCATAAGGTCTTCGTCTGGTCAAGGCAGGAGCAGGGAAATGGCAGAGTGGAAAAGAGAAGACAGGCTGTTATTCTCCCATCCCAATGCCCTCTCCAGAGCCCGGCTGGGATTAAGCCTTTCTCTAGGGTGCGGGACACTCAGATGTTCAATTTCAACCTAACTTCCCATTTTAATACAAACCCCACAGGATATGACTGATTCCTTTCAGTCAGCCCCAATATGTTTCCCAGCTGATCAATAACCTTTCACACCTAGTTCATTGCCTTTGATTGATAGCTTAAATAGAGATATTTTTACATGACAAAGACAGAACCATTTCATTAGTTATTTTTAGTGAGGTAGAGTGATTGATTGAGTCAATCGAGAATTCCCAGACCTCCATAATTATTGAGGTAAGGGAATGGAACACCCCTCTTACATAAATAATTAAAATTATTCTTAAAAAGGAAAAAAGAACTGGAAAATGATGCTCTCTTTATTAAATTTCTAGTTGTTTTTTTTTTTTCCCCAAACGTCTTTTTAAAAATCCAACCATCTGTTTTAGTGTTTGGGTAGGTTTTTATTTTTTTTGATATAGATTTGGAATAAAGAGATGTCTGGGCCCAATATAGTGACTTTCTTCATTGTACTTGCATCTCCATAATCATACTGTTTTCATGAAAGATTGGAGACTCAAGTGCCTAGACATGGAGTGTGTAACAGAGTAGGGCTTATTCTTCTTTGGGGGAACAGGAGACAGGCTCTCCCTCACTACTCGCCTACTGTACCTGCATACCTCATGGGTAGAATGCTGCACCTCAGGTTAGGAAGGGCTGGGTTCACATCCTGCCTCTGACATCTAACTAACTCTGTTACCAAGCCAAGTCTTTTAATCTCTCCCAGTCTTACTTTCTTTGTCTGTTAAATGGGTACAAATGCCAGCAGTTATTATCCTTTCCTCTCTCCTTCTAGACACACAGATGTTACTGCTCTAAAGATTCAGAGATGATCCAGGCAGGAAAGGGGGCATTACCTCTGACTTGGGGCCTTTGTTAAATGTTCTAGGTTCACTGGAAAATAGAAGATCTATGAAGGAGGCCCTGGGCTTGAATTTGTCTGGGATAACCCTTGCAGATCATGGGGAAAAGAGGTAGGTAAAGAAGAGAATTGTATGGGCTGATGGCTGAATAGAGTGCTGAGGGGAGGAGAAGGGAGAGAGAGAGTTCTGACTGGTTCTTTGCCAGAATGGGGTTTCTGACTGGGGACTCGGAGATGAAAAAGTAAGTTGTTAATTCATTTTTTACAACTTCCAAGGGCAGAAAGAACTCACGCAGTGTGGTCTTTCTGGGCAATTGAGTTAGCAAGAGTGGCTGGGCATCAATAACCTTCACCAGTCTGCTCTGGGAAAAAACCAAACAAAACACCCCACTCCTCTAAAGCTCTAAGGGAACCGAGGGTTAGAGAAATTAAGTGGCCAACAATGTCAGTCAACCCATCAAGAAGCATTTATTAAGGGCTTACTATGTGCTAAAACTGTGGGAGTGGTCAGAGACAGCCAGTGTGCCCGTCCACAAAGACAGAGGGGGAGAGGGGGAGAGGTGACTGCCAGCCCTGTCCTTGCTGCACACATTGTCTTCCCTAAGAGAGAATTCCTGAAGGACTGGAGATGCTTCACAGACCTGGGTTCGAGCCTGGCCTTTGACACATCCTGGCTGTGTGGCCCTGGGTACATTCCTGGATCTCTCAGTGTTCCAGACAGCTCCCTAGACCATAAGTGGCAGGGAAGGGGCTGACCTGCATTGGCAGAGAGCGTATTCTCACTGGATGTTTCCATACCAATGAATCCCAGCCCCGGTTCTCCTCCCCTCTCCCCAACTCCTAACCCAGAGCCTGGAACAGCATAGTTGCCAATGAATGTTTGCTCATTGATTGTTGGGTTCAAATCCTTTCTTTGATGCTTAGTGCTGAGAGGCCCAAGGGAAGTCACCTCACCTCATTGACAGTTTCCTCATCTGTGCAATGGGGTTTGCGCTGTCACAGTGCCTGCCTCCCAGGCTTGCTCTGGGGATACACTGAGATTCATTAGGGTTCTCCTTACTTTGCCAAGTGGCCCAAGTTCAGCAGACTCACATACAGATCCTTAAAATCAAAAGAGGCCTTGGATGAAGGAGCGAAGACCCAGCAAAGGAAGGGCAAAGAGAAATCCCACTGGCAGACCTGCTTGCTGTTCTTTCATTGGGACCTTCGCTAAGAGGCACGCCAGGTCCAGCTGGAGAAGGGTTCAAGTACAGGTCACCCCCCCTCCATCACCTTGGGCAGGGGCCTGAGGAGCCCCAAAGACGAATGTTAGTCCCCAGCGCCTGTAGACACTGGGAGGGGGGTGCACCTGGCCGGGCAGCCCTCCAAGGGCTCCAACTCCCGGCTTCCTTCTTCTCCTCGGATGTGTGGAATCAGCACCATCAGCCCCTGGCATTCAGGCAGCTCTGCCAGCTATAAATTAAGATCTTAACTTGGGAACAAGGAACAATTGTGGGCTCTGTGCGGGCCAGGGCCAGACACCACTCCAGGACTGAAGTCTTCTTGTTGACTTCCCTTTGGTGCCATGGCCCTGACAACTGTCACATCCCCAGTCGTTTAGCTATGTCAATGCCTTTGACCCTTAGTGGGGACCCCAAATACAGGACCACGGACTGGGGATTCAGAAGGATCTGAGAGGTCGGCTAGCCCAAGCCCCCCATTTTACAGATGAGGAAACTTAGGCCCAGAGGGATGAGTGGCTTCTCCTTGGTCATGAATGCAGTCAGCAGTCAGAGACAGAGAGAAGATGAATCTTTTACCCAAGTTCTACCTCTCAACTATTATGCTCCCCATTTTACAGACAGGGAACCGAGGTTTAGGGAAATTAAGTGGCCAATAATGTCCATTGATCAGTCAAGAAGCATTTATCAAGGGCTTACTATATGCTAAGCATGGAGAACACAAAGGAAAAGAGAGAACAGTCCCTGTCCTCGAGGAGCTTACATTCTAAGGGGAAGACAACATACACACAAATGGGAAGATGCATGATACCCCCAGGGGTCTCACTTGGTCCTTGCAACAGCCCTGTCAGACTCATCGACATTATTGTGCCCATTCTACAGATGAGGAAAATGAGGCTCAGAGATGTGCCCAGGGCCATGCAGCTAAGATGAATGGAGGGACAATCTCCTGCCTCTAGAATCCAACTCTGACTTTTACCAGACTTTACCACCTGGTCCCCACCCTGCTTTCCCGGCTCATTCTACTTTGCTGCCCCACATGCTCCCTTTTATGTTACTCTGGCAGCTGGACATTATCTCCCATATCTGTGTCTTTTCACAAGTTGGCTCTGGGGCTATCTTCACCTCTACCTCTAGGGATCCCAAACTGCTTAAAGCTCAGCTCAGATCTCAATTTCTACTGAAGGCTTTCCTGGTCCCGGATGTTAGCGTCTACTCTGAAAGAAAAGTATTCCATTTTGTGTTTATTTTGCCAAAGAAAGGTAGCATAGTTTAGTGGCCAGAGAGGTGTCCTCAGATCCAGTAAGACCTGGGTTCACATCCTGCCTCTGACACACACTGACTCTGCAGCCCTGAGTAAGTCATTTAACCAGGGATCTTGGTCAGGATCAGTTCTTTAATATTATAAATTAATATTAATACTACAGAGCATTGCAAGCTGTCTCATTTAGTCTTCACGATGTTTCTGTGATGTTGGTGATCACACACACACACATATATACATACATACATACATATATATATATATATATATATATATATATACCCATTTGAGAGATAAGGAAGCTGAGACTGAGAACAGTTAAATGACTTGCCCAAGGTCACACAGTTATTTGCAGGAAACTGGATTTTTTGGCAGGAAGTGGGGAAGCATTGAAGGTGGCAGCATAACTAAGGTTGGGCAACTGGGACTTTGTGCCAGGGCAGAGAAAGTGAATAGTTTCCAATAGCATGATCCTTGGGGTGCACAAACTCACCTCAGAAGTACCATCTGGCCCTGGAGTCCTATCTCTACCTGGAGTTTGGAGGGCTCCCCTCAGAATACCCATTTAAGGAGACCAGCTCTTTCTCCATTTCTCACTGTGCTTCTCCATCATTCTCCCTCTCCCCTACTCCACTCCCTCTTTCAGATCCTTCTATATGGTGGTACCTCATGAGGCTTCACAGGAAGGTCTATAGCTCTGGAGCAGGAAGGGACCTTGGAGATCAATGGATCCAAGCCCTCATTATTATAGATGGGCAGACAAGAATCAGAAATATTAAGTGACTTGCCCAGGGTAACACAGGGAGCAAGGGGCCAAGCAGGGATTTGAACCTGGGTCCTTTGACTCCAAAGCCCACATTCTCCCCCCAGTCCCATTTTTCTGGTAGCTTTATCACAACTGTTAGAGGTAGGAGGGAATCTCATCCAACCTCCTCATTTTACGGATATTTACTGATTGTGACCTCTTCAACAAATTTTCTTTCTTGTCTTATCTCCTGTGCAGTTCCTTGGTTGGGTCCTACCATCAAGGAAGTCAGTCAGTCAACAGTCAATTAACATATACTAATACAGGGTTGAAAAGGATCTCAGTCCCACCCTCTTCTTTTACAGTTGGGTAAAATGAGGTACAGACAGGTGACATGATTTGCCAAGCAAGGGCTTTTCTTTCTTCACATGAATTCAATGAGGGAGGAACTACAATCATCATTAGACCTGTTTTAAAGCTGAAAAAAAGAGACTCAGAGACAAGAACCTCCCATTGTCACAAAGCTGATCTGGATCAAGGCTAGTGTCGGAATCCAGGTTTTCTGACTTTTGGCCATTAGCAACAGGCACAAAGTTGAAGGGGGAAAGCAGCAATGTCTCTAGTGAAATCTAATGCACACAGAGAAGGCTCTCAGCACCAATGGGATCATTGACTCTAGAGATCTCCCTTGCTTTCCCTTCCCTGCCAAGGCAATCCAAGCAGCCAGGAGAGAGCAGACTAGTGGATAGAGTGAGTCAGGAGGGCCTGGGTTCTAATCCAGCCCCTAGCTAGTTATGTGTGACCCTGGGCAAGTCACTTCAATGGTGCCCTCCATGGTCTGAAAAAGGAGAGGGGTGGGATTAGATACTCAGATTAAAGCTAGAAGGGCAGAGACAGGGCTGGAGGTAGTTATGGAGTTGAGATGGAGAGACGTACAGCTGAAGATTCTTATTGCTTGGGAAGCTGGGAAATTCAGTGGAAACACCAAAGCAGATCTGAAATCAGAAAGACCTGAATTCAAATTCCATATTCATCACTCACTAGCTGTATGGACCCCCTCCCCCAACACATACATACATCACTTAACATCTGTTTGCCTCAGTTTCCTTATATGTAGACTATCAGGGATGAGGGACTATCCACAGAATTTCAGATGTAAGGTATATCAGCAGAAGTCCATCCCTTACCTGAGAAAGAAGCCCCACAACCATACACCTGGAGACTGGCAAAAGATGAAGATGGAGGGACATTGGCTGACAATGGAGTGGGTCTTCCAAAGGAAAAGGTAGAAGGGGCTAGATGCTGCCTAGGGGCATTCAGAATTGGAGGGAGGTTAGGGGAGTGTAGGCATGCTCTTAGGCAACCATGGGGTTGGAAAATTGGCAGGTGTGGGGGGGGTAGCCCAGCATGGAGTGGATTCATGTGGCCCCTTCCCTCCGGAATTTAAGTGAGAAATTGTGCGGTTAATGAGACACAGACTTTGAGAGAGAATCTGGAACGGGGGACATAGACTCCCTGACTGAGCCCATGGGACCTGGAGGAGCCCTGTTTCCAAGTTAGGAGAGGGGTGCAGGAGTCAGGTGGGTATCTCCTCCAGGCAGGCCTTGGCCAGGTAGCTCTGACGACCCACTGCTGCTCCCCCTCCCCCATGGTCTTCGAAGCCAGCTCCACTGAGAACAGTGAAGATAAAGGGCAGGAGAATCACCTGGGGAAGCTGAGGGTGTGGGGCCGGCCGTCAGGGCCCTCAGAGCTTTAGAGCTGGAAGGGACTTCAGAGGCCATCCAGGCTACCCTTCATTTTACAGAAAAGTAAACCAAGGCCCCAGAGAGGGCAAGGGAGTATTGCCCAAGGCTACACAGCTAGTGAGTGTCAGAGGCTGGATTTGAATCTAGGACCTCTAACTCCAAATCTAGCACTCTTTGTATTTCTCCCACACTGTTTCTTGTCATGAACTGTGGGCTCCATCCTCCTCAGATTTCCATTCAGAAAGAAGTTAAAACCAGACACCAAATTTAAAAACTCACACCTCTTTACTAGACTATAAACTCCATGAGGGCAGGGATCCATGTATCAAGAACACTTTACCTCCCCCAGTGCCCAACCCCCCAGGAGAGGTTTAGCAAATGTTTGCTGAATTGTGTTGTGTTACCGCGATGCCCAGTTCTGGAGTATGAGGACCTAAGCTCAAAGCATACCTCTAACAGTCACTACCGGTGGGACGTTCGGTCCTCACAAGTTTCCCAAACCTTCGTTTTCTCATTTCGAAAAGTCCAAGACCCAAGAATTTCTCCTGGTCTCAGTCTTCTCCTCTGTAAAATGAGGGGGTTGTACAAGATGGTCCCTGGGAGCTTCAGACCCTCTGTCCTGGGACCCGTTGATCTGTCCAGAGGCACATCTGTTTCTTGGACCAGCTGTGTACTTCCTTCCGGATGCTCCCCTTCCCTTTTCACATCCTCCCTCCCTCTTTCGCTCTCTCTGTGGAATATCATACTACTGTCTTTGCCAAATTTAATCAACCATTTCTCTCTCACTTCTTTCCTTCCTGACCAGTAGATAACAGAAGACTGCTGGAGAAACCAATAAGTGTCTCTTCCCTCTCCTCCGCAGGCCCCCCCCCTCCATCCTCAGGGGACCTGAAGAATGGGTGCCCCTCCAAGGGAGGTGCTTCTGCAGAACCTCTCCTTTTCTAAGGCCCAAGGGTGGGGACTGAGCAGCATCCTGACCCCCCAGCTTCTCCATTATCCTGTGCCCAGGGCCCAGCTTCCCCCACCCCCATTTCCTTTTAACTTATCAATGGAGGCAATATTGAGGAAAAGAGCTGTCTTTCTCCTCTCTGGATGAAAGCTGGTCAGGATGGTAAGAAGCAGGGCCAGTCCTTCTGAGAGAGCGGTAGAGATACGGATTTGGAAGTCAGGAGACCCAAATTTGAATTCAAGCTCTGACACCAATTTGCTGTGTGACTGTGGCTATGGATTTAACCTCACTGTCCTATTCATGTATGCATGAGCAGTTCGGATCCGAGGCTCTCCCAAAGCCCCCTTCTCTCAGTCCTAGGGTAGATTTGGGTCTCCCTCAGCAACCTGGCAGAGTTCCTTGAGAGAGACCCTTGGGCCCTCTGGATTCAGAACTGGAAGGAGACTTGGGAACCATCAAGTCTAACCTGGGGGGTCTCAGGCTGAAGGAGTGACTTGCCCTAAGTGGCCCAAGGAGTGTTGGCTGAGCTGGAGCCAAAGGCAGGACCCACGATTGTTGACTGGTTCGCACACTGCACAGATTCCTCCCCAATGGTACAGAAGCCAGGATTCCTCTCTTCCTGGGCGTTTCCAGAAGAGAAGGATAAAGTAACTCCCCCCCCCCCCCCATAGGCTCCTAGAAGGGGGGGGGAGGACGAGTTCCCCAAGGTTCTTGGGTTGGGAAGATAGTTCTGGTTAAACCACCTTCCTCCCCATTTCTTCAAGGTCAAATCGGGGAAATTTCCCTTTCCTTCCTAGAGAAGGTGAGGGACCTGAAGGAACCTCTTCTTCCTGCCCCATTTTGGAATCTGATCACCTTTCCCTCTGGGAGCAGCTGCCCCAGCCCTCCTCCCCCCCCCCCCCCCCCCGGATACCTCCTGTGAAGGAGGAGCACTGAAAATAGCCTGAAGGAAGTAGGCAGTCTTCCAATTCAGTGGCCCCGTGGCCAGAGTAGTCTGACTATCCCACTAGCCATGGGCGGGTCTCTCCCCCTCTTTCTTCTTCTTCTAACTTGGGGAGTCAGACTGGATCACTTCTGAGGTCTTCTTCAGCTCTCAATCAACAAGCATTCAGTCCACACTTACCATGTGCTGAGCCAGGAAAGGTACCTGGTAGAAGGCAGCAGACGAATGGTGAAGGAGGCCAAGGATCCTGAGAGGTGGAGGTCAGGAAGGAGAGACAGCTGGGGATCCTGGCCTTGGGAGAAGAGCCAGTAGCAGAATCCTGGTGCTAACATCAGGAAGCGGCTGGGAAAGAGGCTTCCCTCTGAGCCTCAGCTTCCTGATTCGTAAAATGAAGGTGTTGAACTAGAAGACCTTGAGTCCTTAATTAAGGGGAAAAGTCTGCTGACCTCAGAGTCAGCAGAAATCTCAAGTGGGATCTCAGGGCAGACGGTCAGTTGGGTGGCATTGGCTAAGCTGTTTGCCCTCTCTGTGACATGTGGGCTACTGTGAAGAAAGTACTGCAAAACCAGATAAATCAGAGCTAAAAGGGTCACCCTAGGGGGCAGCTAGGGGACGCAGTGAATAGAGCACCAGCCCTGGAGTCAGGAGAACCTGAGTTCAAATCCAGCCTCAGACACAGAACACTTATTAGCCATGTGACCTTGGGCAAGTCACTTAATCCAATTGCCCTGCCTTCCCTCCTCCAAGAAGATAAATAGATAAATGAATGAACGAATGAACAAATGAACTAACGAACAAATAAGCAATTAAATGAATAAATAAATAAAAGGGACCTCCGAGGTCAGGTAACTATCCCCCTTATCTTACAGAAGAGCAAACTGAGGCCCAGGGAAGTTAAAGGACACATCCAAGGCTACACCAGTAGTAGGAAGTGGTTAAGCCAAGATTCAAATCCTGTTCATCAAACTCAAGGCAAAACTAGATTTAGGGCTGAAAGGGACCTTAGGGTTCACCTAGTTCATCCATAGACTCAGGAAGGGAAAAGACCTGCCCAAGGTCACACAACTAAGTGGGAGACAGAACCAAGTGTCACCTGCCAAAGCCAATCCAGCATTTATGTAGGTGCATGCAGGTACATCAGTGTTCCCACCAGGCCTTCCAGCTCAGGCGTCAGCCCCTGTCCAGGGCTGCCCTTCACTGCCCAGCTCCAACCTGGCCTGTCTGCCCAGCCCTGCGCTGCCCCGTCCTGCTCTGCCCTGCTTTGAGCTGCCCAGCCCTGCCCCGCCCCGCCCTGCCCGGCCCGGCCCAGTCCTGCGCTACGCGGCGCTGCCTCCTGTCGGGGCGCTCCTGCTGCTACTGTGGGCGCCGCGTCGCAGCCGCTGTGACCGCCGCCTCCCGCCTCCCGCCTCTCCTGTTACCGTGGCAACCCCCAGGAGCCTTCCAGGCAGCGGCAGCAGCAGCAGCAGCAGCAGCAGCCTAGCAGAGCAAGGGTAGCAGCAGCGGCGGCGGCAGCGGCAGCTCGGGGTCCAACCTGCGTCCCGCACAGCCCTCCTGGAGCTAGCCCGCGAGCTGCGCCCGCCCTACCTCCCTCCCTAGCTCCCCAGCTCCCTCCAGCCCGCGCCCGCCCGCCGGCCCGGGACCCTCATGGAGCTGCTGGCTGCCGCCTTCAGTGCTGCCTGCGCCGTGGACCATGAGGGCTCCTCCTCGGAGAGCGACCCCCGGGACTCGGCGGCTGGGCACCTGGCCAGCAGGTGAGGGGGACCCGGCCCCTGGTCCGCACTGCCCTCTCCTCCCCTGCCCACCTATCCCGTCGGAGCGCTGCTGCCTACGCCCGCCAGACTCCGCACACCGCCCCCGAGAGCGCAGGCTGCTCCCCACTGCTCTGGGGGCTCACTCTCCTTCCGCCTCCCCTTCTTCCCTGGCTTCAGCCTTGAGTCCTCTCCCCTCCATGCGCTTCCGTGGCCCTCTGCCCTTCTCCTCTCCTTGCGCCCCCGCGCCCCTCTCTTACCCTCTTCTCTCCAGTAGCCTCCTCCCAATCTCCCCCCCCCCCCCCCCTCTTTTGGCCCGGAGGAGCGTCTCGATGACACTTACTCCCGCCGCTCTTCCCCTCTCCCCCAACTCCCCCCCCCCCGCCCTCTACCCCCACCCCGGGATACTCGGTACCTCCGCCCTGTTCTCGGGGAGAAGTGACTTTCTCTAGGTCTCTTTCGGCCGTGGGAAGTGGAGGCGGAGGGCAGGACGGGACAGGAGCAGGTCCTCTCTCGCCTCGCTGCCAATCCACCTGAATGCCTTCTCCTCCCCAACCTTTCACCTCCAAAGCCACCACAGCCCCTTGCGCCCTCCTCTCCCGAGCCTTCTTTCTTCCTTGCCCCGTCTTTCCTGCCCCACTTCGTTATCACAGAACGAGATTATGCCAGGGTTGAGGGTTTGGGGGTTGGCGGTGGAGGGGACAGCGGGTGAATGGGCTTCTCTTTCCATTTGCACACACATTTGCACACACATGCTGCCTAAGTGGGGAGAGTGGCCCAAGTCCGGAGTGCAAAATACTCTCTCCAAGGGGCCCCCGCGAAGGGAGGGGCCAAGTTTCCAAACCTTGTTTGCAAGCAATGAAAACATGAAGGCTTGGGCTTCGGCCATGTGGAGATGGATGGATGAATCACCGTATATTGCCCTAGTAAATAATTCCTTTCCTAGCACAATATTCTGAGTTCCTGGCCCCGGGGAAGAGAGAGGAGGGGGCCAGACATAAAAGTCAGTAACATTCTGTGCTGCCCTGATGAGCATGACTTGGCTCCCACAGCGGGCGCCAGGGGGTCATCCCCCATTTTCCACTGTGTGCGTTTCCACACTATTTAAGGAAAGGTCCCTGCTTAAAAGTGAATCTCTCTCTCTTCTCTCTCTCTCTCTCTCTCTCTCTCTCTCTCTCTCTCTCTCTCTCTCTCTCTCTCTCTCTCTCTCTCTCTCTCTCTGTCTCTTTCTCTGTCTCTCTCTGTCTCTCTGTCTCTCTCTGTCTCTCTTTCCTTCTCTCTCTCAGCGAATCTTCTTCTACCCCTGGAACCCTGGCCACGCCAGAGGAGTACCCAGCCCTGGCCACAGACAGTCCAACCACTCTCACCGAGGCCCTGAAAATGATCCATCCCATTCCTGCCGATTCATGGAAGATTTTCATCGAACAAATAGGTAATGGAGTGTGGAGAGTTCTCTGAGGCTTTGCTGCTGGGCAGGCTTCTGAGGCTCTGGGAGGGGCAGGCAGGACTTGAGAATCTGGGGAAGATAAGCTTGGCCTGGGGCTACCAGGGAGCTGATTGGTGGAGTGCTGCGTTGCTTCAGGGAGGCTGAGAACTGAGGTAGGGAAAAGTCTGCTGGGTTTCAGGACAAACTTAGTGCAGAAGGAGCTGCCTGGGGAGGTGGTGATCTCCCCTTCCCTGGAGGCCTGCAAGACAGGAGTGGGATGGCCACAGAGCGTGTCATAGTGCAAAGGTCTGTCTTCATATAAAGGTCTCTGAAGTGCTCCCTAACTCCCAAATTGTGCAATTCTGTTTGGTATACTAGGCTCTGGCATGGGTGTGTGTGTGTGTGTGTGTGTGTGTGTGTGTGTGTGTGTGTGTGTGCTTTCATCTTGAAGTATATAATTCTTCCTTGGCATGCTGTGTCTACCACAGTCTGGCTCAAAGTTCCTTCCTACCTAGCAACTGTAACTAAGTGTGCAAAGACTTTCCTGGCTGCCCAGCTCTGAGCCCATTTTGGTGCTGGACAGGCCAGCCCCTGGAGGTGCCAGTAGGTTGGGGTATGGGGCCAGGAAGGGCCCAACGTGGCTGGGCAGGACCAGGGTCACTACCAAAGAAGGGCTGGGAGAAGGCTGCCATTAGGGAAGGGTGACAGGGAGGGGAAGGGAGCCGAGGCTGGAAGAAAGGCGAGCTGATGGGGATGGAAAGTTGGAGCTGGAGGAGAGGAGGGTGTGTGTCATTGAGAGCAAGAGAAGCCTGGCTGCTGCTGGGTCTACGGCACTTCCAGGCTCTAGAGGCCCTGCAGGGGAGGTGGCTTTGCCTATGGAAGCAGCACCTGCCACTGTCATGGCTGTGACAGAAGGAGAAAGCACAGTGGAAAGAAGCTTGGCACTGGAGTTTGATGACCTGAGTTCGAATCTTGCCTGGGACACAATCTGTGGGATCTTGGGGCAGTCACCTCACTTTCTTGGGCCTCAATTTCCTCATCTGCAAAAGGAAAGGGCTGGCCTAGATGGTATCTCAAATCTCTCCTGGCTCAGTCTGTGAGCCTGGGAAAGTTGTCAGGATATCTGATGAACACCGAAAACCCGATGGGCCAGGTTGGGTGGAGCCTGCCATAAGCAATGCTTCCCTCCCTCTTCCTCCCCCTTTGCAGTTGTATTACTTTCCTGGTAGAACTGCTTAAAATCCCCACACTCAGGACTTGACATAAATACCTTTAATAAGTACCTACTATGTGTCAGGAACCGGCAGGTCGCTTCTCTGGAGGAGCTTGCCCTCCATGGACCCCAGGATCTAGTAACTACTCAGGGGAAGGTGTAACCCCCTGGGACTGCCCTTCAGGCCAGAACCGAGGCTGCATCTTCAGTGCCTGTACTGAAATAACCCAGACAATGGCAAGAGGACTTGGACGGCCAGATGAACGAGTGGGCAGGAGCAGAGCCAAGGGAGACAGTCTACCCCAGGGGAAGAGTCCTGGCTACGAGGTTCCAAGACCTGATTTTGGATCCCATCTCTGATGTTTGCTCCTTACGTGGCCTTGGGCAAGGCGTCAAACTCCTCTGTGCCTCAGTTTCCTGGTCTGTAAAATAAGAGGCTGATGAGACGATCCCTGGGCCTTTCTTAGACCTAGATCCTTGAAAGATAACAAAGCACGAAAACCAGAACGCTGGGGAAATCTCTTCCTATCCTAGATATTTCCAAAATTCTCATTTTATTTAAATGAAGTCTGGAAATGGCCATATTCTCATGTCCCTAAGGCCCCAAATGGCCACATTAAGTCTTCAGTAATCAAAAGCAGAAGCTGGTGTTAACCATTCTGAAGAGGTAGAGATCTGATTGGTGGCAGGCTTTGCCTCCCCACGATGTTTCTCTTCTGGCTTGCATAAGCACGGTCCCCACGTTTTCTGCTTGGGAATCTCCCCCTGCTCACCCATTTTGCAGATGAGGATGTTAATTGGCTGAACCTATCCTCAGTTGAGCTGCCTATTCCAACCCCTCAGTGCCTGGAATTGCTGGTCTTGTCCTGAGCCTTGTGAGGGTCGAATGCCCTTGACCTGGGTGAGAAAGTGCAGAGAGATGATGGGAAGCAGCAGTTATTCCACTTCCACTCCCAGTGCTCCTGGAGGAGGAGGGGGGCAAGGAGGGAGGCTGGAGCCTGAAGGAAGTGAGGAGGCATCAGAAGGTCCCACATTCAGAGGCATCTTCCCCAGAGCTGGTTGTAACTGAAACAAGATTCAATTCCTGGCTGTGAGACATCTTCCCTTCTCTCTGGGCCTCAGTGTCCATGAATATAATGAATGATTTGAACTAGAAAATCTCCAAGGTAATAACAATAAGTAGTATTTATATGATGGGCAGCTAGGTGGCACAGTAGATAGAGCTAGGAAGACCTGAGTTCAAGTCTGGTCTCAGACACTAGCTGCGTGACCCTGGGCAAGTCACTTAACCTTGTTTGTCTGAGTTTCCTCATCTGTAAAATGAGCTGAAGAAGGAAATGGCCAACCACTCCAGTGTCTTTGCCTAGAAAACCCCAAATGGGTCACCAAGAGCCAGACATGACTGAACAGCAAAAACAACAAATTTCTATTACGCTTTAAGGTTTGCAAACACTTCATATGTGAACTCACTTGGTGATCCCAACCAGCTTGGGAGGCAGCTAGTATAATAATCCCCATTTTATAGGTGGGTAAACTGAGGCACAGAAGCTAGGTGACTTGTCTAGAGTTGGATTAGAACTCACAATCTTGTTGTGAGGATCAAATGACACAATAATTGTGAAGCTGTGTTGATGATGATGATGGTGGCCATGCTTCCTCCCTTCCTAGCTTTGTGACTTTGGGGAAGCAACTTTGCCCTCTGGGCCTTGGTTTCTCCTTCTGTAAAATGAGGAGGCTTGGGCAAGGTGGCCTTCGACGTCCCCTCCAGACTTGGCTCGATGAATGACCTATGAGCTGGGGATGATGGCAGAGGGAAAGCTGGCCTTAGAGGCGGGGGATCTGGGTTCGAGTCCAGCTCTGCTTCCTGGCTGTGGGATTCCAAACAAGTTGTGTAACCTCACATGTCCCAGGCAACTCTGCCAGACTATAAATTGTGAAGCAGGTGTGAATCTTCATTGACGGAGAGTTCCCTCACTGGAAGTTTGTGGATGAAATAGCAGGTGGGGTCCGCTTTGACCTGCCTTCACCATCCTTCCTAAAGGTCCTGCTGCGCTAACCAAGGTGAAGAGGGGTGGGGCTGCCCCAGAACTTCTCCCCTTATAGCAAGTGAGGAGGCATCAGAAGGTCCCACACAGAGGCATCTTCCCAGAGCTGGTTTTGGCTGAAACAGGATTGGGAGGCCATTGGGAGCCCATAATGGTCTGAGTTTGGGCTGGCCATGGCCAATAGGGAGGATGGGCTGCTCTTGTGCTCCCCCGGTGTCCTAGACATGGAGCCAGACCTTGAAGAAGGCCCCTAGAAGCCGGAATCGCTCCCTGCACCCGTACCTGCCCTCCCACCCTGTGAACTCCCAGGAGGTGGTAGATGGAAGTGCTTCCACCATGGGCAGGTGTGGCTGCAGCTTCAAGGACTTCCCAGCTCAGGGATCTCAGAGGGTCGGGAGGATCTGAGTGATCCGAGGCTGCCCAAAGAGGGAGCTAAGCCATGGTCCCCAAGACCAGCCAGGGGCCATCTGCTCTGCTTCAGGGGTCGGAGGCTGATCAGGGGTGTTGTTGGATGTGTTCTGGGTAGGTGTCCTCACCTCCAGCAGCCTCGTACATGGGTACCCCCACCCTGCTCTGCTCCTCACTCTTTGACACAGAGACACAGACACACTCACTCAGACACACATTTATAGACACATGCCCTCTCTAGGCCTTTGGGGAAATCTCCCCAGGGGTGTCCAGCCCTGGGTTTGGGCTCAGAGGTTCTGGGTTCCAGCCTCTCCTCTGCACCTGACTCCCTGTGTGACTGTGACAAGTCACATCACTTGCTTGGGCTTCAGCTGTCTCATGTAAAATGGAGCGTCAGAGTAGGTATATGCTTATAGATCTCTGACCCTCCAAAAAGAAAACAGGCTCTGGGGTGGTAGGATCTGAATTCAAATCCTACCTCTAATGTTTAATACCTTTGTTGGGGCCACAGGCAAGTCAGTTAACTCTCTGAGACCCAGTTTCCTCATCTGTAAGATGATTTATGACTGCTGACTCCAAATCCAGAGTCCTATGCTTCTAAGCTTCTTCTCTTGTCTGGGCCTCGGTTTCCTCATCTGTAAAATGAGGGGCTTGGGTGTAAAGGTCCCTGAGATACTGCCAGTTCTGCGGTCCTGCCAGGAGCCTGAGAGGGGCAAGGGTGAAGTTGGGAGCCAGGCCCTCGCCTCCTACCTCCCCACCATCCCACACCCTTCCCAGTGTGCCGTGTGCCTTGTGCCTCTTCTTCCTCTGTCCTGAGGCCCCTGAGGAGGCTGGCCTAGGCAATCCCAAAGCACCTTCCAGCTCTCAGTCCTGGGACCATCCTGTGACCCTTACTGTTATCAAATGAATAACAGAGCCTGGGGGACACACGAGGGAATGGCCTTTGGAGATTTTTTTTTGCTTCTGAAATGAACTGTATTGTTTGCCAGGAAACCAGAAATTTTGCTTTTTCTTAAGAAAAGTGAAATCTTTGGAAATCTGTTGGTATTGTAGAAAGCGATTTAATGAACCCACTTCTGACCCATGAAACCTGGGGCAGGTCAGGCATCACCTTCCTGGCCTCAGTTTCCCACTCTGTAAAATGAGGAGACAGGACTAGATGGCCCCTGAGGTCCAGATCAGGGAACCC
>NW_027186383.1:8308610-8335279 GCF_028583685.1 Petaurus breviceps papuanus
AGAGAGAGAGAGAGAGAGAGAGAGAGAGAGAGAGACACCCTGGGGGAGAGAGATTGAGCTTGCAGAAAGATATTTAATAACACGTTTCTAAAGCACGTTAGAGGTTTTTTGAGAAAATGTTTTATTAATGATTCTTTTCTTGTCTTTAACACCCCCCCATGTTCTCCCTAGCTCCCCACCCCCCACTTCCCTTGTAACAAGCAGGCACAGTTAACACACTGGCCATGTGTGAGAACACAGCAGCCTTCACCCTCACCTCTCACCACCTCTCTCCAAGGCACAGTTGGCCACTGAATGGTGCACTGGTAAAGATCTGAGTTCAGGTCCCACCTCAGACACTTATTTTGTGTGACCCTGGGCAAGCCATTTAACCTCAGATTCCTCATCTGTAAAATGGGGAACCTCCCAGAGCCATTGTGAGGATCAAACATTCACAGAGCTATTTGCAAACCTTAAATTGCTATAGAAATGAGAACTATTATGATTACGATTGTTAATGTGACAACATTGACAAGAACCCTGCGAGGTAGATGGTGCAAATATTGTTGTCTCCATTTTACAGATGAGGAGACTGAGGCTCCAAGTTGTGTAGGCGCACAGCTCGCTGGTCTGCAGGCGAGGTCCTGCTGCTCCCTCTTGAAGATGAATTATTGTGTTTTCAAGGTAGTCTGGAGAGCAGGGTGGGACTGCCTCTTAGAGACGTGGGGCTTAGCCCTCCTGAACTCTGTGTTCCAGGCCGCCCAAAGCCAGGCTTGGTCTGCATGGTTTATGACGTTCCAGTTTATAGGTAGCATTAAATGTCTCCATATTAAGACTAGTGTTTGTATTCTGGTCGAGACAGAGAGTGCTGGTCTGGCGTCTACTCCCCAAGGCTTGTGGGTGGGCCCAGTGACAGTGGCCAAAAGCTGTCATCTCTAGATGCAGATGCCCTACGTCCAGTTCCACCTCTGACCTCTATGGCACCTTGGTCAAGGCCCTTCCCTTCTCGAGGATGGAGGGGCCTGCACCAGTGACCCTTGGCACTCTGGGTCTGAGATCCCTCTCTGGACCTCAGTTCCTTCACCTCTAAAAGAGCTTGGGCCCTTCCTGAGGCCACAGAATCCTTGGAAAGAGATCTGCAAGTGCACTGCTCTCCGAGGTCCCTTAAAGCTTCAGTATTTTATGCGCAGATATGACCAGAGAGAGACAATAAGTGAGAGAAGAATAAGCCAGGGGGGATCTTCGGGGATTCCCACAAGAGTCTTCCTCTATGGTGTGCCTGCTTTTATGTGAGAATTTAATAGGAGAGAATATGGCTTTCCCAGTAGCAGAAGTCCCCATTTTCTCCCTTCGTCTGCATTTGGAGACAGCTTTCAGACAATTTCTGTGAATCCAGTGTGTTTTTATGATTGGTTTAAAAGTATATAGCTGCCATTGTGGTCATGAACCTGCAGGCTCTGGGGTTACAGAGCCCAGTGAAGCAATGCCTGCCCTCCTTAACTCACAGTCCATGGGGCAGAAACAGCACGGGTCCATGTAGAAAAATGGAAATGTGGGAAAGTAGATAGCAGATATTTCTGGAGGTGGGGAGAGCCCTGATAGTTGAGGGGAATCAGTAGGAAATAGTGCTTGAGCTGAGCACTGAAGGATGCTCTGTATTCCCAGAGGTAAAGGTGAAGGAGGGCATAACAGGTATTTGGGGCATGGAGAGGGGTGTCGCCCTTGCAAAGGTGTGGAGGCTGGAGGTGGAATGTGGCCTATGCAGAGAGACAAACAGGTCAGTTAGGATTGAATGGAGGGCCCATAGAGGAGGGTAATGTGTAGTAAACATGGAAAAGTTGAGTGGAGGCAGACAGTAAAGAGCCTTGAATGCTAAACAGAGCAGTGAGTGCTGCATCCCAGGAGCTGGGAGCCACTCAACATCCTTGAGCTGTGGCAGCCCTGTGGAGGACACACAGGAAGGGGGAGAGACTGGGGCAGGGAACCCAGCTAGGAAACCACCTCAATAATCGAGGGGTCTGGGACCAAGGCCTGAGAGGGGGGGTCTGTGTGCAGAGAGGGAAGGGGAGGGGCCACTGGGGGGGGGTCTGTGTGAAGAGAGGGAAAGAGGTGTTTTCAGGGAGAAACTACAGATTTGGCAAATGATTGACTGTGACAGAGAGTGCACTGTCAAGGACAACAAAGCGCCAGGCCTGTCAGGGACCTGGGTTCAAATTCTTCCTTGGACACTTACAAGCTGATGACCTTAGGCAACTCACTTAAAGCTGCTGGGCCTCAGTCTCCTCATCTGTAAAGTGGAGATGATAAGAACACACCTCCCAGGGCTGTCGTGTGGATTAAATGAGATTATATTGGCCAAGCATTTAGCACAGCCTGACACATGGCAGGCACTATAGAAACCATAACATTAGATGATTATGTTTATTGTTATTATTTTGTTATAATTGCAACTGTTAGGATACATTCCAGGTTTAGATTCGGGGTATGTTTACTTTACCAGACACAATGGCCCCAGGACATCAGGGCTTTGAATGTATGTTTTAAATTTAGGGTCTGACTTAAAGACGGAGCCCCAGCTGTCCCTTTCTGGCTCCCTCCCAGGATCTCAATATTCTTCTCAGGGCAGCCCTCCACCCCCAACCTTTAGGAGCCTGATTGTCCAGTTCAGTGGGCTGGAGTGGGAGGCCTTTGGTTAAGCGACTTGTTTAAGGTGGGGGGGAAGGAGAAGTAGCAGAGGTGAGATTCAAACCCAGGTTCTCAGACTCCAAGTTCATTGCTTTTTCCTGTCCTACCATTTCACCTTCCAAGAGAGACCAGGAAGGAGATTAGCCCTGGTCCCCTTCTGAACTTGAAACCTCTTTGTTGTTGTGTCTGACTCTTTGTGACCACATCTGGGGTTTTCTTGGCACAGATACTGGAGCGGTTTGCCATTTCTTTCTCCAGCTCATTTTACAGATAAGGAAACTGAGGCAAACAGGATAAAGTGACTTACCCAGGGTCACATAGCTAGTAAGTATCTGAGGCTGGATTTGAACTCAGGTTCTCCTGACTCCAGGGTTTATCTGGTCACCTGAAACATATCAATGGAACCCCTAAATGCTTTGGGGCAGGGAGGAAAGGGACCAGAGAAGGAAGCAGATTTGTCTTCAAAAGTTTCTTTTCATCAGTCCTCCTCAAGAACCTTGACACTCAAATGTCCCGTTGGACTCGATGCATTCTTGGTCTACAGAAGTAGTTCTCGACCTTTTGGTCTCAGAATGCCTTTAGTTTGTACAGTTATGGAGGACGCCTCCCCCAAAGAGCTTACGTGTGGGTGAGAGCTGTCGGAATGTGCTTATGCAAGTACTGGTCTCCTCATCATCATGGAAACAGTTTTGACCTCACTTCGGGGATTGCTGCTTTGCCTGGTTTGGTTTTTCAGGACCCATCTCCCTGGGCCTGAGTTTCCTGGTCTGTAAAATGAGAGGAGTGGGCCAGGGTGGTGGAGGGGAATGCACAGCTTCTGGAATCCCTTCCAGCTGTATGCCCACACTTAAATCTGATGAAAAATATCTCCTTTAGAAGAGGAATTCACGAAATAGGCAGACAGACAGACCCTTACGACCATGTAGGGCAGAACCCAGAATAAGCCCCATTTGTGAAATCATGAAGCTTTTTTGGTTTTGTTGTTATTTTTTTTTTTAAGATGGCAAATAATTCTGGAGACGGGCTGGTACTCGGTCAAGGTTACCCAACTAATAAGTGTCTGGATTCGAGGCCAGGTCTCTTGACTCCACACCCAGTACACCATGGTTTCTCCTCAAGCCTTTGCGTTCTCTTGTGCTGACAGTTATAATAGCTTGTGTTGGTGGGAAAGAAGGGATTGTATTCTTCTTCACTGGAACAATAAGATGTTAATACCATGAAAGCTGGGCCTGGGTATCAGTGCCCTTATGCCCAGGTGGTCGGGATTGGACTTTTGTCTGAGATGTGCTTGTACAGGCATTGATGTGCCCGAGGCAGGATTAATATACTTTTCTGGACCCTTTGGGCGTTGGCACTCCACGGGACAATTTAGCAATGATTAGAGAAGAAAAATGTCTGAGGACCAGTCTCCTTTGGCCCACTGTGGGGGATGCCATGATGGATGCCAGCCCCTGATGCCCTTGAGAACAAGACTGATGGGGGTGTCCCAGATGGACAGGACACTCTGGAAGGGCATCTCCAGTCAGGAGGTGGGAGGGATTTCAACCGAGGACATTAAAATGTCTTTTAGATGTCGTGGATAGAAAGCCAGCCATGGCAGCAGGAAAACCTGGGTTCAAGTCCCACCTAAAGAGGGGGAAGACTTGGGAGAAAAGGAAGGGAGCAGAGAGTGATGAATGAGGGAGCCAGAAGTGAGATGTGGCACCAACCAGCCTCTCTGACCCTCAGCTTGCTCGTGTCCAAAATGGCCATAATAATGCTTACATGAACTATCCCACGAAGTCATTTTGAACAGAACTGCATGACCCTGGGTAAGTCACCCAACCTCTCAAGATGTCAGGCAACTATCCAGGCTCATGAATTATAGATTAGGTGCCTGTCTGCATTGACAGACCAAGGTTCCTTAGTGGTCCCAATGAAATTGAAGGTCCAGCTCTTATCTCTGGCCCTATGTGGACATGCATTTTTCCAGATAGATTGCAGGCTTCTGTTTCCTTACGTGTCTTGGCAACTCTGTTTCTAGCACTGTGCCGGGCATACAGTAGGCCCTTAATAAATGCTCATGACCTACTGAAAGATTGATTGGGAGGTTTTTAAGGAAGACCCCAGGCAGGAGGAGGAATCTGAAATGGGTTTTGGAGGGAGGAAGGGACCAGAACAACCCCAGCCTGGGGGGTGCCTTCTAGCCAAGCTTGGGCACCGACCAGAGCAAAGGCATGGTGTTCTGTATTGAAACACACAGACCATATATCATGAGACCACATGAAAGGCCTGTGTGAGCTGGAGCCCATCACTTCCCAGGCTTCCCATGCCTCCAGCCCCTCCTCTGAGATGATAAGTGATGGGGGGTAAGTGTCTTCACTAGGAGGCCCTCGAGCCCTGCCCACCAGTGAAAACCTCAGCCTAAGCAGGGCTAGCTTGCATTCAGTTGCATATAAATTAATAACCAATTATCCTGACTGGCATTTGGAGGGGCAGAATGTCCTTTAGTCAGTCAATTGACAAGCATTTATGAAATGTTTATTAATGTGGTATGTTTATGGGGAAGCCAGGTGGCACAGTGGATAGAGTGCCAGACCTGGAGTCAGGAAGACTCATCTTCCTGAGTTCAAATCCAGCCTCAGACACTTCCTAGCTGGGTGACCCTGGGCAAGTCACTTAACCCTGTTAGACTCAGTTTCCTCATCTGTAAAATGAGCTGGAAGAGGAAATGGTAAATCATTCTAGTGTCTTTGCCAAGAAAACCCCTAAAGAGGGTCACGAAGAGCTGGACATGACTGAAAAACAAAAGTGTGGTAGGCAGACAAATAAATATGGAAGATATACAGAGCTGGGGGTGGGGGAGAAGAGGCACTCGTAGCTGGGGGAGCCAGGAAAGGACTTATGGAGGAGGTGGCATTCTAACTGGGATCTAGTCATTCCGGAAGGGAGCACATGCCAGGAATTGGGGACAGCCTGGACAAAGGTGTGGAGGTGGGAGACTGAGTGTTGTGTGTAAGGAACCCCATTTGGCTGGACTGAAGAGTGCGTGAGGACGAACCATAGCCACAGTGTCTGAGCCTCAGTTTCCTCCACCGTGGCAGGAAGGAGACAGACAAGCTGATCTCTGGGGCCCTTAGAGCTGCAGATCGTAGGATCTGATTTCAGATTTTCATCTGTATGTCATTATTATGCTTTGGAGAGGATGATTTGACCTTTGGCACGGCAGAATAAATGGACGCACTGTGCTTCCAACATGAAGGTTGAAAAGCTGGTTCTTTCAGAAAGTTCAGCGTTCCCTGGTGCAAATCTTGTTTACGCTGTTCTTTCCCTGGGCCCGTCCCTCTTTTCCACCGATGGTGAAAAAGTTGGCCAGCCTGGCTCCTGCCTAAGTCATCACCAAACCTGAATTAGGGACGCTGGAATGAATAAGCCTCTATTCTGTTTGGGACCCGTTTTCTTGAGGTTCAAAGTCAGCCCCACTTCCTGCTCCTCAAATTTTACTAATCCTGATTTCTTAATCCATTGGGGGAGGTTGTTCCTAACTCCTGTTTCTCAACCCCTGGAAGGTTTACAATAGCTTCATGAAACAGATAATGCAGACATTGTTCTGCCCATTTTAGACATAAGCAGACTGAGGCTCAGAGGGGGAAGTAGAGTATATCTCTTTTTGCCACTTATTCAAATCCACTGATTCACCAGTTTCTATCCCCTTCTCCACATCTTTATGTGTATGGTGCGCTCACTGGTCTCTAAGGTTCCTACCTTCATTCAATAAGCATGTATTAAGCCGCTCTATGCTAATCATTTCTTGTGTAGGGCCCTCGAAAGTTGTAGAGACTCCCAGAAGTGATAAGTCTAAATCACCCAAGCATTTGATCTATCAATACTATAAAAACAAAGTGGATGAAAAATGTCCATTGCTCAGATTATGACCTGTGATTGGTCAAAATAGAACTCATCCATCAGTACAGTCTCTGAGATGGACCGTACTCTTGGACAAGTGGGGCTCAGAATTAAATAAGAGGAGGAGATTGGGCTGGATCGCCTCTAGGAAATCACAAAGCTTCTTTACCGATCCCAGACTTCTGGAAACCGAGGACCCTCTTTTTCCACTAGAGCTGTATTAGGACAGCTGAGACCCAGGACACAGCTATCTCTAAGGAATGAGACATGAGGGTCTCAGAGAAGGCAGCGGAGCCACAAAGGACAAGCATGACTGAGGTGCAGCCTGTACCCAGGCAGGCCTTTGGAAAAACCCAAATCAAGGAGCCAAGATAGGAGGAATGTGGGGGTGAACAATGAGTGTGCTGGCATGTGTTTAACAACCAGCTTGGGGAGGGGGGAGGGAACCTGTATCCACAACCCACTTTTAAATTTAATCTGCATTATTTTATCTTCATCGTTTTCTTCAGTCTGGACAATTACAAAATGATCAGAATGATAAAGCAAGCCCTGACTTGTAGCCTTTGCTGATTTTCAAAGGGTCAATGTTTATACTGAAAATTTAACAATTGACTCTCTGGTTCCACTGATGACAAGAAATTGAGAAAAGCCCTTAGAACCTTGGAGAGATCCCTGGTGCCTCACTTATGGGAGGCCACCCATGGATGAGGATCACACAGGATGGGCAGGCATGGATGGGCTGCAATCTGCATTAATGGAGAGAATAACCATACCAGAAGAGACTACAGTTCCACTGGAGTCTATGCCAGGGAATGGGAATACAAAAACAAAAATGAAAACAATGCCTGCCCTCAAAGAGATTCCATTCTATTGGTAGAAACAACATATTCTTATTCAGTCATTTCAGCCGTGTCTAACTCTTTGTGACCCCATTTGGGGTTTTCTTGGCAAAGACACTAGAATAGTTGGCCATGTCTTTCTCCAGCCCATTTTACAGATGAGGAAACTGAGGCAGACAGGGTGAAGTGACTTGCCCAGGGTCACACAGCTAGTAAGTATCTGAGTCCAGATTTGAATTCAGGAAGGTGAGCTCTATGCACAATGGCACCACCCAGCTGTCCTAACATATGTGTACATATAATTAAGTACAATGTAATTTCAGACTGGGGTGTAGGGGGGAGTGGAGCACAAATTGGATTGGGGGTTTGGATTGTAGAGAACCATGTGTAGGAGATGGCTTCTGAGTTGAGCCTCAGGAAGGAAGCTGGGAGTCCCAAGAGGTAGAGGTGAGCAGTGAGTGCCTTCCTGGCAGGGGGCACAGCCTAGACAGAGGCACAGAAACTGGAGATGGACTGTTGTGTATGAAGAACAAACAGGAGACCAGTTTGGCCAGACTGCAGAGTTGGAGAGGGAGAATGCTGAGCTTTCTGGCTCTCCTATTTCATGTTTGTGTCTCCTCTTTCTCACCCATTCATTGAACAGATATAGGAATGTCTGTCACTCATCAGCTTGAATATATTGCATGAGGGTTTGGGGGTGGGGAACTCCTTTTTGCTGCTTTCACGAAAAGATCTTTCTGAATAAAGAGTGAAAAAGGCTCACAAGCCCCTCACCTCCAGCTTCTGCTCTCTGGGCATCAGTGTCCTTGTCTATAAGATGGGACGGGGCTGGACTAGATAGTCTAGTGTCCCTTCTGGCTCCAGATCCTGTGCTTTGAGGTTTCCAGGAATAATAATGCAACAAAAGTGCCAATTACAGGGGTTTCCATTGGCATCTCAGGAAGAGCCTCCATCTCCCAACAGCAGGGCCCTACCACTGAATGCCCATCCTTTTGTGGCTTCTTGACTAAGCCATTGGTGACCCGTTTGGCTGGGTCCAAACAGTGGCTGTTGGCGGGCTCCAGAGGGGCATGGAGGGTTTCAGTTGGATGTATTCATGGGGGAAGGTGGAGATGGGGGCTGGGAGGATTTTCACTGTGGCAGGTAGAGGCCAGGGGGGCATCTCAGCTTGACTAGGGGATTGTGCCCCTTCGCTTAGCTGGGTAGATCCCAGAGCCACCCACCTCAGTATCTGATGGGAGCCTGGCAGGAGTCACACACCATGAGGTCCATAATGAGTAGTTTCAGAATATCTAGCCTGAGATTCAGTACACAGGCACAGTTTGTGCTGGAGTGATTGTGTGTGTGTGAGTGTGTGTGTATGTGTTATTCACTTCAACCAATTTTTATGAAATACCTGCCAGATGCCAGAACCAAGAGGACTGAGCCAGGAGCTTGAGAGGCTTCATGCTTCTTTTTTTTTGGAATTTTTTTTTTTAAGCAATCGGGGTTAAGTAACTTGCTCGAGGTTACACGGCCAGTTATTATTTCTGGGTGTGGTGCTGAGTATCTGAGGCCGGATTTGATCCAGGTCATCCCGACACTGGAGCCAGTGCTCTTACTCTCTGAGCCACCTGGCCGCCCCTGCTTCATGCTTCTTATTCCTGTTACTACTGCTTGTGGGCTCATAGATTTAGAACTGAAAGAGACCTTAGAGGTCAAATAGTCCAACTCCCCTGTTTGCAGATGAGGAAACTAAGCCCCAGAGAAGGCAAATGACTTGTCCAAGGTCATGTGGGTAGGAAGTAGCAGAGGCAGGAATTGAACCCTGGTCTTTGAGCTCCTTCCACAGCACTGCCCAGACTGAGGATTGCAATGATCTGTCTGTACACATTGTCTCCCCAGAATCCTGCTGGTGGCCAAGACAGCTGGACGGCCTCAGGGACTGGCCTCCTGGGGCTGGCTGGGTCTGTGAAGGCCAAGGGGATGCGGAAGCTTTTCCTATGTTTCCCAGACCCTTTTGTGGCCTCTTCTCAGGCTCACGTCTTCAAATGTAGAAAACAAAATACAGAGGAGTGTAAAGGAAGCCAGTTCTTTTGGAATATAGTCATCTAAATGTGTTTTTAAATCCATGGACCCCAGGCTAAAAAGCCTTGGAAAAAATGGGCAGAATGGTGAGATCTCCTTACTCTCAGAAAAGAGAAATGGAATGAACAGGGGCATCTCTAGGTTTGGAGTCCCTTCCCCTGGGATCCTTGCTGGGGGTGGGGGTGGGGGTGGGGGCATGGGAGGAGGTGTGATTTGGGCCACTCCAGGGCCTGGGCTTTGGGCTTTGTTTTGTTTGTGGTTTCTTGGTCCCTGCGGGGGTTCCCTGGGGGAGGAAGATAATTGAAAGATAAGCCATCTGGCCCCAGTCACACGACCAGGAGGGAATTCGGACTCAGGCCTGTGTCTTTCTGAACACAAGACTGCCCTGCTGCTCTAGGAATCATCAGCATTATTCGAATTCTGTTACATTAATAATTCTTGTAGCGCATTATTCGGATTCTTTTCTGTCTGACCAAACATCAGGTCATCGGTATGGGGGCTGTCAAAATGTGGAGACCAAGTCAGTGCCCACTGAGCAATGGGGGACTGCAGGTGTCATCCAGGGGGCCAGCTTGTCCTGGGCTGTGATTCAGCAGTGAGAAGGAAGGGAGGAACACGGGAAGACTCCGAAGCCCATGGGCAACGTAACAAAAACAACAGATGTGAGGATGGCCAGGATGTGAGCAAGAGGAATCGTTAATGAAGCAGAAAGCCCAGTGGTGGCCCAGGAACAGAGGAAGCGGTCCCTCCATCCTGGGGACTGACGGGTCTGCCAGATGTGCTGAGGCCCTCCTCCATGGGGGGGCTCCCCACTCCTGCTAGGGGAGGGCTCCCAGGCCCAGAAAGGAAGAATGTAAACCCCCTGAGGGCAAAGACTTTTACTTTCAGTCCTTGTGTAGGAGGCTACTAGCCGGCACACATGGCCAGTAGGTGTTTTCAAAGGCGTTTGCTTGCCAGAGGTGGATGGAGAGTTGTTCAGGCTGGGAAGCCCTTGCTTGCTTTTTTTGCTCTGATGCAGTACCAGCTCTTGGAAGGCAGAGATGGATCCATTTTTGTCTCTGTATCTCCAGCACTGAGCACCAGACTGACAGCAACCCTTTCTCGAACAAGTATTTATTAAGCACCTACTGTGTGTAGTCTCCAGGCTAAAGTGCTGGCAATAAAAACGGGAGGGGGGAGCAAAGGGGGATGGGGGAGGACAGCCCCTGCTCCAAGGACCTTCCAGCCTAATGGGCCTGGCACATAGGCTGATCCTGAAACCAGAGCCAGACATTTGTGATTCTTCCCCTGAGCTCAATGCTTTGATTCTTTCAGGATGTTGGGTATGAATAGAGCGAGGCCACCTGTATAGAATTAGACTTTCTCTCTAATCTCTTGTCTTTGAAATTCTCCCCACCGCTGAGGTCTCCCCTCTGCCCAGTCTTCACCAGGGCATAGACATGGGGCCTGGGTTCACCAAGGCTATGTCTTCAGGTGCAAAGCTTCACTAAGATCCTCTAGAACCCAAAATAGAAAAACCTTCAATAGTCAGTAAGCCCCCTGCAGGCAGGGACCCATCTTTTATTTTGTTTAATCTTTGAAACCCCAACAGGGAGCCCAGAGCCTTGCACAGAGCCGTGGGTGTTGGACAAACACTTACTGAGACCCAGCTTTGGGCAGGCCCCTTGGCCTCCTGGGCCTCAGTTCTCTTATCTGGGGGGGGGTATACTATATATACACTAAACACTAGTGCAGTCTCTCAGGGTTGTTGTGGGGAAGTGCCTTGCAAACCTTAAAGCATCACATAGGCAGAAGTGAATGGGTCCCAGCCCTGAAGGAGTCCCGATTGCCTTTGGGGCAGAGACACAGAAAGCAGAGAGAGGAGCCTTTCTATAGCTCATACTGTCAGCCCTAAACACTCTTCACAAATACCTCATCTGATCCTCATGGTGACCCTGGGAGGTAGGACCTATTATTATCTCCAGTTTACAGTTGAGGAAACTGAGGCAACCAGAGGTCGAATGCCTTGCCCAATCAGCTGGTGGCTCAGTGGACAGAGCACTGGGCCTGGAGTCAGGAAGACCTGAGTTAAAATGCAGCCTCAGACACTTACCAGCTGTGTGACCCTGGGCAAGTCACTTAACCTCTGATTGCCTGACAAAATGGATCCACCAGAGAAGGAGATGGCAAACTGCTCCAGTATCTTTGCCAAGAAAACCCCAAATGGGTCATGAAGAGTCAGACACAACTGAAATGATTCAACCACAACAACAATCGGTCACTTAGTTTAGCCACCCTTCACCTAGCTGTAGGAGGGTGAAAGGAGCTGGTGGTCCAGGGAATGGTTGGGCCAGACTACAGAATCTGTGACAGGCAGTGACGTGAAATGAGGCCAGAGGGAGAGAGGGCTGTCAGATTGCAGAGGGCCTTCGATGCCAGACCGAGGACTTGGTGGGTTATCCCACAGGTGATGGGCAGCCCTTGTGGGGTCTGAGTATGGCTCCCTCCAGGACTGTGACTGAGCTGTGTGTCAGGTGAAGCTCTAAAGGGCGATCTTTCCATTGATTCCTAGCCAGAAGATGCCAAAGCGTCGACTCAGTCACTTGAAAATGTTCATCTCAAAATAGCGCCATGTTTCCTTTTCTGCTGCTCTCTCTCCTTCCTTTCATCCATGACAATTTCCTTTCTTTCTAGGACTCTTGTATCAGGAATACCGGGATAAGTCCACACTGCATGAGATCGAGACCAGGAGGCTGCAGGATGCTGAGGTCCAAGTGGACGTGGATGAGTCGCCCACCAGCGAGGAGACCCCTCCGGAGGAGGAGCCTGTCAGCTCTACTGAGAAAAAGGCTCTGCCCCAGATCTGCCTACTCAACAATGCCAACTCCAGGTTCAACCTCTGGCAGGACCTCCCGGAGATCAGGAGCAGCGGAGTCCTGGACATCCTCCAGCCTGATGAGATCAGACTCCAGGAGGTAAGTGGTGGACAAAAGCAAGGGCATCCCCAAAGCTCCTCAGCCTTGGCCTCGAGCCAAGAGGCAAACTCATGCAGCCTCAGTGTTGGGGGGGAGGGCTGAGGAACAGAAAGGGGACTGGCTCAAGGTCACCAGATACTAACTGGCAGAACCAGAATTCGAACCCAGTTTGGAAGGGGAGCTCAGAGGTCATGTAGCCCAGCTTCCTGGTTTTATTTTTTACTTTTTGGAAGCAATTGGGGTAAAGTGACTTGTCCAGGGTCATATAGTAAGTATCTGAGGCTAGATTTGAACTCAGATCCTCCTGACTACAGGGTCTGTACTCTATCCATTGAGCCACCAGCTGCCCCTCTCCTTGATTTATAGATGAGGAAATGGAAGCCCAGAGAGGGCAAGGGGAAGTAAACAGCATTTGAACCTGGATCCTTAATTTCCAGGTACAGTGTTCTTCCCACTTTCCACTGTCCCACCCTTTTCTGCCAAAACTTTCAGTCACTTACCTTTACCTATTGAACAAAAGAGAAATGACTGATTCTGGCATTCACAGCCCTCTACTTTCAACTTCTGATCCAGGCATTCAAGGCCCCCTGCAGTCTGTCTCCAATATTCATCTCACACTCCTCCCCTTCACCTGTTCTACATTCTAGCCAGACTATACGACCCCTGCCCCTGTGCTCTCCCATCTCATTGTTCCTCTTGGCCCCCTGGAAGGGGATTTCCCCATCTCAGTCTGTTGAAGTCTCTTCCTTCAGGCCAATTAGCAAACTCATATAAAATACCTATTATGTGCCTTGTTCTGTGCTAGGTGCTGGGAATACAAAGATAAAGTCCATGCCCTTAGGGAGATTACATTCTCTAAGGGAAGATAGTATATACAAAAATCAATCAACAAGCATTTATTAAGTACCTACTACATGCCCAAGTACTGTGCTAAGTGCCAGGCTTATGGAGGAAAAAAAATATTCCTCCCCTTGGAGGTCTTATAGTCTACAAAATTTAAATGCAAATAACTATGTATGTAGTTAAGGAAAACTGAAGCAGAACAGAGCAGTGACAACTAGCCAGGATCATGGAAAGGGAGCCCAGCCACCCCTCTGCTGGACAGCTCCCTCCACCAAATGCCCTTTGGTTCCCTCTCCAAGCAAAGAGACCTTCCCCATTATGGCTTTCTCAAAGCATTTGACCTGGAGAACTGTCCTTTGTACTTAGTGTGGCCTCCCTCCTATAATGAATAGGTAGATGAGATAGATTGCAAGGTAGATAAATTGATGAATAGATGGATGGCTGGACAGATAATCTCCCTTCTCCCCCCTCGCTTTCCTGCTATTAAATTGTGCTTAATAAATGTTTGTTGATTGATTGTAAGTCTTTTGAATTCAGAATGAGTGTTGTATCTATTTTTGTGACCCCCTTTTTCCTTGTCTGGAGTGTGTAGATACCTTAAAAATGGAGTTTTGGGGGGGATGCAGGGAAAAATTACTGCTATTAACAAAGAGTTATCACTTTATAGGATCATAGAGTCACACATAAAGAGTTCGGAGGGACCAGAGTCCATCAGATTCAACTTTTTTATTTTACAGATGAAGGAAGTGAGGCACAGAGGGGTTAAGAGACTTCATAGGACCATAGATTTAGATCAGGAAGGATCCTTAGAGGTTATCCAGTTCACTCCCATTTTACAGTTGAAGAGACTGAGATAGAGAGGCCACACAACTGTCTGCAGCGGTCTTCCTGACTCCATGTCCAGCACTCTGTATATTACAGTACATCTCCCTAGTCTCTGAATCTAAGCCCTGAGGTGATTTGTACCTGGTGCCATGGATGGCTTTCTTTAAAACCTCATCAGTAAGCCAGCTTCCTTGCCCTGGACGTTAGGTGCCTTCCTAGGTCCTTCATCAGAGAAGGCCTGGCCCTCCAGAATGTAAGCCCCTCAAGGGGAGCGCTGTTTCCTTTTTGTCTCGAGTCCCTAGTGCCTAGCACAGTGCTGGGTGTGTTGAGAACATCAGGAAGAAACTGGGATGCCTAGCAGATGGCCTGTTGTGACCTACTTCTGAAACGTTTCTAAAAAGATATTTATAAATATATCATCTCAGTGTATATATAATTAGAAGCTGTCCTTATACCACAAGAGCGTTTAGCTTAAACATGGCTTCTGTGAGAATTTGCTGTGTGGGTTTCCTTTCAAAAGAAGCATTTTTGCTCCTTTTGGGACATTTATCTGGGACTGACCTGGCTGTGGTTGTGAGCAGGGACCTCTCCGGGCTCCAGAATTGCAGCAAATCCTTGGCATCCAATTTGCAGGAGAACCAGCCTCTGGAACAATGGGGAGGAAGGGTGTATGAGGAGCTGGTGTCCCAGGATGGGGGGGGGGCACCCCACTGGAGAGAGAGTGAGCACTTGGGTTCATCCAGTCCAGTCTTTTCCTTAGTGACTGCCTCGCCTCCTTTGTGACTCCTCTCCATGGCTCTCTGACATCTTCTTGAACCCCTCCAGTGGCAGAAGCTCTGACTACCCCATGGGAATGCTTGCAGTCTTACTCAACTCTCTTCGATACTCCCATAGCTCTGGGATCTCACCAATAGGGGCATTCTTTTCAGTGATCGAGATCACAACCTGCCTGTGCCTGGCATCTTGGCCACTATCTTCCATGTAATCTCATAAATTCTCAGAAGGGAATCAGGGCCTGCCATGAACACTAGTGGATCCCATGGACTGTCCAGTGGTCATGCCTCCCTCCTGCCATTTGACACATAGTAGGTCCTTAATAAATGCTTATTCGCCCCTTATTTGTTCCATGGTATAGCCTGCTCCCACCCAGTCTTCATCTCTAGTGCCTTCTGGGCAGTCCTCCTTTTTCATTCCGGCCCGCTGTTTCTGTATCATCTATTCCCTGGCCTTCTTTCCCCACCAGCACAACCTTGAGCTTTGCCCCTGGATCCCCTGGCTCTGATAAGGGAGCCATCCCTTTACCTAGCTGAAAGCCAGGTCTCCACGGCCCTTCCTAGCCATCACCATGCCATGCTGCTATGTGGGTAGCACCCCATTCCCCCTTTCCGGCGGCCCTTTAGGGGCTGTCTTCCCCCATCCAGAATGTCCTCACAAACAGGGACTGTTTGTGTGCTTAGACTTGTATCCCCAGGGTTTAGCAACATGCACGGTATACAGTAAGTGCTAAATAAATGCTTTATCTGACTCCTCAGAGTCTCCCATGTTCCATGGCTCACAATCAATCAACACCACCAGTAGAACACTGGGATTAAAAAGATCCGCTTTTGTTGGGGTTGCCCTCACTTCCTGTTTAACCCTGGGTCAGGTATGTGGACTTTTCAGGGTAGGTCTCATGTCTCTATACACACATCTGTGCATATGTGCATAACACCTCGGGGACAGCCTGTCTGTGCAGTGGGTGAGGTCTGTGGATCATCCATTGAACAGAGATACAATCTGTCATTAGAGAACTCGGGGAGGGAAGGATGGGCTTTGTGTTCCCACGGGATCCTTGCTGTATCAGGAGAAAGTGAGAAAGGTGCACAGGGTGGAAGCCCCCACCATCACCCCCATGAGAGTTACGCTCCAGGCTGGGGAATCAGAGAGCACCCATCCCCTATGGTACTTTTGAGGGCCTTGAAGCTCAGAGACATCACAGAATCTGCCAGAGGTCAGACAAGTGGTGCACTTGGGAATCCACTCCCAGTCCTGTGCCTTCAAGGTCAAGGCTCCCAGCTCAGCACTCCTTCCTTGGATGGGGGAGGAGAAATGGGCGAGGGTCCCCTAAGCTGAGCAAGCAAGTAGGGAAGGCAATCAGCCTCACTGGAGGGAATGGCCACACACTGAGCTCATGAGACTGCTACTCATGTACACCTTGGTTCCCCCCTCTGGCGATATTCCTGGCCACGGTCTTTGCTGTAACTTCTCATTTTTGGCCCTCATTTTGCCCCTGGAGAGGTATACAATAAGCCTAATCTTCCTGCCCCTTGCCCGCAGGTCCTGTTGAGTTGGTAATGAGCTAAACCCTGCTAATTCTTTTACACCAGAGCAGCTGCCTAAGCAAACCTCCTTCCTCACTTCCTTTTGTCCCCCACTTGAGCGCACAGCTTTACGTCTTGCCTGGTTGGAGCTGGCCCCATCTGACCTTTGGAGATCTTGTTTCTATGGCTGAGCCCATTAGCCGGCTCTTCCAGCTTCCTGCCATGTGTAGATTGGATAAGCGTGCCTCTGATGGCTCCAGCCAAATCACAAGCAGATATGTTGAGCAGGAATGGGTGAAGGTCGGAGGCCACCAGAGACCACCTTCTCTCCTTTCCACAAATCAGTTAGACTGAGTCTAGTTGGCCAATCTGTACAGTTAGATGTATTTGTAACTCTTGAGCTCCCATCTCATAATCTGGTCTAGTAAAACGTTAGCAAAGGTTTGGTCAAATTTCTTACTGGACTCGATGTATTATTCTGGGTCTCAAATGCTTTGGTCCCAAAGAGCATTTGTTTTTGCAACTTATCTATTAGGATTTGAAATTTAAAAATGAAAACATCCAAATATTATTATGAAAATAGTTTTGACCTCCTGGTTAAAGAGTCTCAGAGACCCGTGGAATCCCCCAACCATACTTTGAGAACCACTAGTCTATAATGTTACTCTAACCTATGGCTCTGGTAACCTGGTCAAAAAAAGCATGACTTCAGTCCATTAATGAGTATGTATTAAGCTCCTGCTATGTACCAGCCACTCTACTAAGTGTTGGGGATACAAGTACAGAGAATCCAACAGTTCCTGCCCCACGAGAATTTACATTCTCATCTGTTCCAGAATTGGCCCCAAATGGATGTTGGGTTCCCTAGTCTGTGACTTATGCATCTTAGATAGGGCTCTAGGTCTCCAGCCAGAGGGTGTCTCATCCAACAACTCATTTTACAAAGAATGAAACTGAGGAATGAAAAGATTAAAGCAGCCGAGGCCACACAGGGAATAAGGGACAAATCAGGATCTGAACCCAAGTTCCCTGACTGGAGCCTCCTTCCATGGCATCACTCAGCTTTGCTCTTCCCTCTTGAAAATAGCGACAGTTTTTCCCCTTCCCCTCTCTGACATCTCCTGAGTTCTCCAGGACTCCCCAGAGATGGACAGGAAGTTATCCCAGAGCCCTGGTGTGAGATGCACCTCACTCAGGGGAGCTGAAATCTCTTGGAGGTTCTGTGGAGCTCGGAAGGGGGGAAGCTTTGCCTCCCTCTTGATAAGCATGCCTCTTGCCCCCACCTCCACACCTTCTCAGTTTGAATATCTTTCTCCTTGGCAGAGAAAATAGGAAACAGAAAACCCCCACCCTTTCTCTTCTCTCCTCTGTGTGGCTCTCCCTGAGGCTGGTGGCTTTCCTTTCATACAGGAACACTCCACCTCTGCCCCCATCATCTTGCTTGGTGGCTGGATTCCTATATGTCCCATCTTACTCCAATTCAGGGATTTTGTATGCAATTAAACCAACCTTGTCCTGTGAAAGTCTCTGATTCTCTGTATTCCATGCGGTTTAAATGGCCTTAATAGATGCCAGTCTTCTTTCCAGCTGGCCATTTCTCCCTTTCTTTGTGTCATTGGGGTTTATGATCCTCTCTGGACGCTTCCCCCCAAGTCTTCCATTTTCAGTATGAAGTTTTTGAATCTGATTGGCGATGCTTCTTCCAGATGTGTCTGTTCTTGTGGGAACCCCTTCATCCCTGGGGCAAGAGGCCATCTTTTTGACATCTTGAGTTGTGGTCCAGAAAGCCAGATCCTGTTCTGGGTGGCTCCAGAGTGCACAGAGCGCCAGGCCTGGAGTCAGGAAAATTCATCTTCCTGAATTCAAATCTAGCCTCAGACACTTACTAGCTATGTGACCCTGGACAAGTCGTGTTTGCCTCAGTTTCCTCATCTGGAAAATGAGCTGGAGAAGGAAATAGCAAACCCCCTCCAGTATTTCTGCCAAGAAAGCCCCCAAAGGGGTCACAGAGTCAGACAACTGAAGTGGAACAAGACCATTTTTCAATGCCCTCATTGTAGCAATTGTTCAGTTCTCCTATCCTCATTTCTCCTCTAAGGTTCCAACCTTCAAGGGAAGGGAGGGACGAAAGACTGCCTGCACCCCCACATCCTCCATTTGGCCACCCAGAACTCTGGAATCCCAAGAGAACTTGTCTAGTTTCTTTAAGCACTGCCATTTGTTCCCAAGGCAATCACAACACATGGCAAGAGGCTATTGTGTCTTCATGGTCCTGGCTGACTTTCTCTCCTGGTTTGAATGTATATTTCCCAGTTGACCATGGCTGATCTGCCTCTGGCTGCCATCACACGGTGCCACAGTCACCACCCGCCACTGCCAAGGTCTTCCTTCCAGGGTCAGTTGTCTCTTTGAGTCTTTTCTTTCCATCTGGTTTGGGAGCTCACCTTCCTTTCTGATAAGCTGGGCCATAAGCCTTCTGTCCTCCTGAAGGTGGAAGACTGACCTGCATTTGATATGTACGCAGCTAGTGTTTGCCTCAGGCAGGTAGACAAATGGCAGAATCACTGCTCTTCACCAGGACAGAAAATCAGCCAGTCAACAAACATTAAGTGTCTGCTATGTTTCAGGCAGTGTGTGTGTGGGTGTGTGTGTATGTATGGGTATATATGTAAATGTATGTGTGTATATATTTATATATGTATATGCATTTGCATATGTGTATGTATGTGTATATATTTATATATGTATTATAGATGTGTATATATTTATATATATATATATGTATATGTGTGTGTGTGTATATATGGAGAGAGAGTGAGCACCCTTCTTAGAATCTTGCTTTTAAATGCAGGAAACAAAAAACACAGGTTTACAAAGGAAATCGGTAAAAGTAAAATGCCATTAGTAATATTGACTACTTTTCTCTGGGGGCCAGAGTGTGTGGGCAAAAGCTCCTGGAATTTAGCACTGTCCACGTCAGTGTCAAAGGCACTGCTTTGGCCTCCTGACCCCGTATCAACAACAAATGTAGCCAAGGGGAATGGTACATGGCCTCTGATGAAAGCAGGTTGCTGTGCACCCAGATTAAGGCAGTAAAATGACCCCATCCTAGGTGCTAGGGAAGATACAAAAACAGAATACAGTGGAGGAGATGGGGCATATTCACCAATAATCATGATACCAGATAAGATGTCTTAAGGGCGTGCAAGGTCTAACGTTAGAAGTTTATTAGAAGAAGAAGATATCTCTTGTGTCTGGGGAATCTGGCAATCCTTGATAAAGGAGCTGGAATTGGAGAGGATGGGTCAGAATGGAGCACCTTCCAAGTCGTCCTTGACTCTTCACTCTCTGCCTCATTGTCTAACTTCATTTTGCAGCCAAGTCTTACCTTTTCTACCCTGACATCATCTCTAGTATCCATCCCCTCTCTCTACTTACATGGCTTCCATAAATTATTGCAATAGACTCCTAGTTGGCCTCCCTGCCTCAGGTCTCTCCCCACTCCAGTCCTTCCATATCACCCCTCTACTCACTAAACTCCAGAAACTCCCTAATTATCTCTAGGATCCGATGTAGCCTTCTCTGTTTGGCATTTTTCAAAACCTTCCAAGCTGCACCCCTCCCCCAACTTATCTTTCCAACTTTTCTACACATTACTCTCTCTTTCTCTCAGAAATCAGGGTTAAGTCACACAGCTAGTAAGTGCCTGAGGCCAGATTTGAATCCAGGTGCTTCTCACTACAGAGCCCCCACTCTATCCACTACACTGCCCTGTAGCTGCCCCCACAATTATCTTGTTTTTTGGAGGGGGGAGGGCAGGGCAATTGGGGATAAGTGACTTGCTCAAGGTCACAGGCTAGTAAGTATTAAGTGTCTGGGGCTGGATTTGAACTCAGATTCTCCTGACTCCAGGGCTGGTGCTCTATTCACTGCTCCACTTAGCTGTCCCTCACAATTATCTTTTAAGCAGTCTACAATCCAGTCAAGCTGATCTTCTTACTGTTCTTTACCCATGACACATCTTCTATCTCCTTATCTTTGTACCAATTGTATCCCACACCTGGAATGTTCTCCTCCCTCACTTCTGCCTCTTGAAATTCCCTGACTCCCTTCTAAGCTCAATTCAAGCATCACCTTCTGCATGAGGCCTTTCTTGATCACCCTCCACCCCCAACTTTCCTCCAATGTGACCTGGTCTCTGCTGATTCTGTGTATTTATGTGCATCCTATCTCCTCCAGAAGGAAGTAAAGTCCTGGAGGGAGAATAGGACCTATTTACATCTAGTACCTAAAAAACAGTAGGTACTTAATAAATGCAAGATGATGCATTGATTGAGCACCAAGGTTACCTTCATGTGTTGGACTTTATGGACAATATTGTAAGATAAACATGAAGAGATTTATGTGCATGTCTTTGGCCAGTGGGTGCAGAGAAAAGGAAAAAATGACTGTGCTTCTGACATGATGATGAGGAATCCTAGTCCCAAGAGGTAACGCCAATGGATGGTTTTTAATTATCCTGACATCTGCTAAGCATTAAACATATAATGTCTAATAATGACTCATCCAATGGTCTTAAATGATCAGGTCGGCTCCTCAGTGACTCTTAATGATACAAACAGCAGAATGTGCTAAAGACATTATTCAGTCTTGTTCTTCATTAACTAAACGATGCCTGAGAAAAGAGGGGAGAAAATTCAGGGTAGCTCAGAGAGTCACTCAGAACCAAGCAACCATAGTTTCATTCTTTTGAAATGTAAAACATTTCCATATTAGTCATTTTGTACAAGAAGACTCAAATAAGAGAAAAAATTGAAATAAAGAAAGTGAAAAATGGCATCCTTCAGTCTGTGTTCAGTCAATATCGGTTCTTTCTCTGAAGGTGGATAATATGCCTCATCATTGGTCTTTTGGGATTATCTTGGATCATTGTATTGCTGAGAATAGCTAAGTTATTCACAATTCTTCATCAAACAATATTACTGTTACTGTGTACAACATTCTCCTGGTTCTGTTCACTTCATTATGCATCAGTTCATGTAAGTCTATCTAGGTATTTCTGAAAATATCCTGCTTGTCATTTCTTACAGCACAATAATATTCCATCACAATCATATGCCAAAGCTTGTTTAGCCATCCCAATTGATGGGTATCCCTTTGATTTCCAGTTCTTAGCCACCACAAAAAGAGCTGCTATCAATGTTTTTATACAAATAGGTCCTTCCAGGGGCGGCCAGGTAGCACAGCGAGTAAGAGCACCGGCTCCAGTGTCAGGATGACCTGGAGATCGAATCCCAGGCTCAGACACTTAGCACCCACCCAGAAACACCTGGCCATGTAACCTTGAGCAAGTCACTTAACCCTGATAGCTTAAAGAAAAAAAACAAATAGGTCCTTCCCCCTTTTTTTGGATGTCTTTGGGATACAGACCTAGCAGTGATATTTCTGGATCAAAGAGTATGCACAGTTTTGTAGCCTTTTGGGCATAGTTCTAAATTGCTCTCCAGAATGGTTGGATCAGTTCATTGTTGTTCTGCCAACAATGCCTTAGTTTTCACAACTCCACCAACAGTGCATTAGTGTTCCAGTTTTCCCACATCCCCTCTAACACCCAACATTTTCCTTTTTTGTCATATCAGTCTCTGATAGGTGTGAGGTGATATCTCAGAGTCATTTATTTGTGTTTCTCTGATCAACAGTGATTTAGATCAGTTTTTCACATTACTATAGATAGCTTTGATTTCTTTGTCTGCAAACTGCCTGTTCATATCCTTTGATCATTTATCAATTGGGGGATGACTTGTATTTTTATAAATTTAACTCAGGTCTTTATATATCTGAGAAATGAGGCCTTTATCAGAGATACTTGTTGCAAACATTTTTTCCCCAGTTTTCTGCTTTCCTTATAATTTTGGTTGCATTGGTTTTGTTTGTGCAAAAATTTCATTTCATATAATCAAAATTATCTATTTTACATTTTTTAATGTTCTCTATATCTTCTTTGGTCCTAAATTCTTCCCTTATCCATATGTCTGGCAGATAAACTATTCTATTCTATGCATTAATTTGTTTATGGTATCACCCTTTATGTATGAATTGTGTACCCATTTTGACCTTATCTTGGTATATGGTATGAGATGTTGGTCTATACCTAGTTTCTGTCAGACTGTTTTCTAGTTTTCCTAGCAGTTTTTGTCAAAAAATGAGTTTTTTTCTGAAAGTTTGGATATTTGGGTTTATTATATACTAGATTACTATGGTCACGTACTATAATGAAATTTGTACCTAATCTATTCCACTGATCCACCACTCTATTTCTTAGCCAGTACTAGATTGTTTTGATAATTATTGCTTTATAATACAGTTTGAGATCTGGTATGTCTGGACCCCCTTCTTTTGCATTTTTTTCCATTGATTCCCATGATATCTTTGAGTTTTTGTTCTTCCAGATGAATTTTGTTACTATTTTTTCTAGTCCTAGAAAATGATTTTTTGATAGTTTGATTGGTATGGCACTGAATAAATAGGTTAATTTAGGTAGAAGTGTAATTTTTATTATATTTGCTCAGTCTACCATGAGTAATTAATATTTTTCTAGTTGTTGAGATCTGACTTTATTTGCATGAAAAGTGTTTTATAATTGTGTTTATATAATTCCTGGGTTTGTCTTGTTAGGTAGACTCCCAAGAATTTTATATTGTCTATAGTCATTTTAAATGAAATTTTTCTATCTCTTGCTGCTGGACTTTGTTGGTAATACATAGAAATGCTAATGATTTCTGTGCATTTATTTTGTATATTGCTGAAGTTGTTAATAATTCTAAATAGTTTTTTATTTGATTCTCTAGGATTTTCTAAATATAACATCTTATCATCTGCATAGAGTGATGGTTTTGTTTCCTCATTGCCTATTCTAATTCATTTGATTTCTTTTTCTTCTCTTATTGCTATAGCTAACACTTCTAATACAATATTGAATAATAGAGGTGATAATGGGCCTCCTTGCTTACCCCTGATTGTATTGGGAAGGCTTTTAGCTTATCCCCATTGCGGATAATGCTTGCTGACAGTTTTAGATAAATATTACTTATCATTTGGGGATAAGCCCCATTTATTCCTATGCTCATAGTTTCATTCTGAAAGTAGATGAAGATCACATGTCAGTAATGATGCCCACAAGAAGGACAGATTGGTGGGTTAATCATTCAGCAAGCATTTATTAAGCACCTACCCTTATTCCTTCTTCATCTACATGACTTTGCTCATGCTGTCCCTCATGCCTTCCCTGCTCTCCTTCCACATAGAATTCCTCTTTTCCATCAAGATACAATTAAAAAATGACCTTCAACATGAAGCCTTTCCTGATCTCCCCAACTGCCAGTAGCCTGTCCCTGCCAATGATGTCATTTCTGTATATACATGTAGATGGGAGGGCATTTTGTTCTTCATCCTTGAATCCCCAGTGCCTAGTACAGTGCCTAGCCCATGGAAGGTAAACATTAAACATTTGTTGATTTTGATTGACTCATCACTATTATTCTAGGCACCACCTGGAGCATTGAGGATACAAAAATAAAAGAGAACCTCAGCCTACATTCAGTTAAACCAAGCTATTCAATTACAATGAACCCACCAATGAATCAGAAGCAGCTAGGTGTCATGGCCAGCCACCAAATGCTGGGGAGGGAGTCAAGGAGACAGTTCAGATATTTACTAGCCATGTGACCCTTGCCTCGCCGTGCCTTGGTTTCCCCCTCTTTAAAATGAAGGGTTTGGACTCAGTGGCCTCCAAGAGCCCTTTCAGCTTGAAATCTCTGACCCCATGAAACTCCCCTCATCTTCTAGAACCACCCTCCATTCCTCATCCTCCTCTGCCCACTCCTCTGTCCCTTTTTCAGAAGAGATGCTGAAAGAATTTTTCAGAATTATTTTACTTGGGCAGGCTTAACCTAGGATTGGAGCCAGGTTTAGGTGGCTGAGTTCAGAAATACCCTAACTTTGAAGTATAAGCTTTGTAATGGAATTATAAATAGCCCTCATGGTACTTACGCACACAAGCTGCTATCTTTCCCAGTCTTAGGACTCTTTTTAGAGGGGGTGTTCTTAGCTTTCAAAAGGAAGTTTTGACTTGGAAAGTACTTTTGGAGAGCTCACTCAGTAAGCATTTATTGTGTGCAGGGCACTGTGCTAGATGCCATGGGGTATACAGAAATGGCTAAGGCAGGGTCACTTAATCCAAGTGGAAGAGCCCCACCTATAAAGTATCCAACAAGGGGACCTGTGGCCACTGCTTGAAAGCCTTCTTTGGCATTAGCCTGTCACTGGCTCCATATCTGAAGCCTCTTGGGCCTGGCAGGAGCTGTCCAAGTTTGTTCCCCACTGGGCACAGCCTTCCAGGATGAGGGTCATCTCCTTGCCACAAGGAGGCTTCAGAGGTAAACTTTAGCAGAGGGTAATAGAAGGCAGGTCCTAGCAATGCTAAGTGAGAATCGCAAAGAGCCTCTTGAATAGCTAGGGAAGTGAACACTAATTCATAAAATATGGGTCAGCCTAAATGAGTGTTTCCAGGATAAGAATTTAGCTCATGCATAAATAATTGGAAGCAGGGGGCTGAGAAAGCCTCCCTGAATAGAGAGGCACATACTGGAAAAGAAAGGCAGGGTAGGCATCAATTAATGAGTGCAGTGGCAAAAACATAGAGAGTTGTGTGAAGTGATGGACTTTGGTGGAGAGGGAGGAGTGCACATCATGGCACCCTGACCTGGTGTGTGGGGAATTGTATCCTTCACTATAGGAAGGCTATTGATCATTGGGAAACAGCCAGTTGAATAACAGGAAAAGCGATATGACAAACCATTGCATGTATGCAATGAGAAGTGCCTAGAAAAACTAAGACTTAAGATGACTAATGATCTATAAATAGGTGCCAGAGAGGAAGCAGGATGTTTTTGAGCTGAGTGCCAGGACTGACCATCCATCCATCCATCCATCCATCCATCCATCCATCCATCCATCCATCCATCCATCCATCCACCCATCCATCCATCCAGCCAGCCACCCACCCACCCAGCCACCCATCCATTCATCTGTCCGTCTATCCATCTGTCCATCCAGTTAATGAGCACTTCCAGTTGGATGCCTGCTGCTTTCTTTCTTTCTATTTTTTTAAGCAATTGGGGTTAAGTAACTTGCTCAAGGTTACACAGCCAGTTATTTCTGGGTGTGGTGCTGAGTGTCTGAGCCCGGATTCGATCCCCAGGTCATCCCGACACTGGGGCCTCTGCTCTTACTCTCTGAGCCACCTGGCCGCCCCTAAGCAATTGGGGTTAAGTAACTTGCTCAAGGTTACACGGACCTGCTGCTTTCTGAGGTTCTCTTCCCCCTCTCACAAAAATATTGGAAAGTCTGTGGCAGACCCCTGGTCCAGTTCTAGCTCTGTCCTTTTTTTCTTTTATAGCATTTTCCTAATGTTCTTCTCTTTATATTATTGCCCCTTCCCATTGAACCTTCCTTATGACAATAAGTACAGTTAAGGTGACTATGTCTGCAGACTCATGCCTCACTCTGCACCCAGGGTCCAGCACCACCATCCCAGGAAGCCAGAAGCATGCTTCACCAAGGCTGCTGACGTCACAGTTGGTCACTCCAGTGCCATGATTGGTGGGTCTGGAGTCTGAAGACCCTGGTTCAAATCCCAGATCAGCCACTCATACCTTGGACAAGTCACTTAACCTCTCTGTGCCTCATTTTCCTCGTCTGCAAAGTGGAAGGGTTAGGGTTAGACTCAGTGGTTTTTAAGGTCCTTTCCAAGCCTAAATCTATGGTCCTATGATCCTTAAAAAAATTGCCCTAGTCAAGGAGTCATCATCCTGCTGGAAGAACATGGCACCTTACTGTCCACTGTATACTATGCTGAGAAGTTTCAGACCGAGTGCAGTGGAGGCAGAGAACCCCAGACAAAGCACTCTGGGAAAGCAAGTGTTTAGTTGGAGGGACGAGAGGAAGTTTCATGGAAGACTTAAGGAAGGGAAACGTTTGGTTCCGTTTTTTCTCCATAAATCAAGCAGTAAGTGTTTATTATGTGCCCACTGTATACCAGGTACTTTGCTGGGTGCTCTGAGTAAAGATAAAAATGAAATAGTCTCTGTTTATATTCTATTGAGGCAGTAGGGACAACATGTACCTAATCAATCAACAAGCGTCTATTAAGGCCTATTGGGTGCTAAGTGTTAGGGGGAGAGACAAAAATAAAATTGTCACTGCCCTCAGAGGGCTTGGATTCTGTCGGGGGG
>NW_027186383.1:8335679-8349853 GCF_028583685.1 Petaurus breviceps papuanus
GGAAGGAAGGAGGGGGAAGGAGGGAGGGAAGGAAGGAGGGGGAAGGAGGGAGGGAAGGAGGGGAAAGGAGGGAAGGAAGGAAGGAGGGAGGGAAGGAAGGAGAGGGAAGGAGGGAAGGAAGGAGGGAAGGGAGGAGGGGGAAGGAGGGAGGGAAGGAAGAAGGGGGAAGGAGGGTGATGGACTGGAATCAGGGGAGGCTTCATGCAGAAGAGGCTTCATGGGGAGAAGTCAGAGAATGTTAAAAAGCAAAGAAATGGCAAATATTTGACCACCCAGTAGAGGGTAAGCTCCTTGAGGGCAGTTCCACTTTCGTCTTTTTCTTCCCAGGTCCTACCTAGCACAGTAATAATAAGTGCTCAATAAATAAACTTTTCATTGAATAGAATTGACACCTAGGCTCGAGCAGGACTGGTTTCTGAGCAGTACGTCCTTTATTCTCAGCACAATCCAAGCACCATGGCAGACATGGCTCTAGCCTTCATGTATCTTAGCAACTGATCACAGGGCAGAGGAGAGTAAAGAAGGGTCTTTGCCTCTATGTTTCATTCTAGGGGGAAAATGTAAAGGACACAGCATATGGACCACAGCCTGGAGCTATAGAAAGGGCACAGGATTTGGCGTCAGAGGCCATGGGTTCAAATCCTGCCTCTGACACTTCCTCTGTGACCTGGGAAAAGTCATTATACTTTTCTAGGCCTCAGTTTCCTCATCTGAAAACAAGGGAGTTGGATTAGCTATTTCTTTCTGCTCCAAATTTGTGATCTTATGTTATATGGTTCATTTATTTGGAGCCTTTTTTTTCCTTTCCAATTTTCCCTGGCATCCTGCTTAGCTTTTTAGATATTGTAGGTTAGGATAAAGGTTGGCAGTTAAAGAGAGAAAAGTCACTTTAAAATAATATTCTCAGAAGAGAATATTTTTAGAAGAGCTCCAATGTACTTAGTACATTTTTTCAACTTATGCCAGATAGATTTTTACATCAATTATGTGTATATATGTATATAAATATACACACACATCTATCCTGGTTTGTACATTTTTATTATTTAATGTACAGAATGTACATTAATGTACATCAACTCTGTCCTTTGCCCTAATCACCCCCGACCTTGTCTCACAAAATTTTCTGTGTGTATTAGTGTACCTGTTTTCCCCATCCCCTCCAGCATTGGTCATTTTCCTCTTTTGACATCTTAGCCAATCTGATGGGTGTGAGATGGTACCTTAGAATTATTTTAATTTGTATTATCTAATTATTAGTGGGGGCAGGTAGGTGGAACGGCGGCTAGAGTGCCAGGCCCAGAGTCAAGAACACTCATCTTCCTAGGTTCAAATCTGCCTTCAGATACTTACTAGCTGTGTGACCCTGGGATAGCAAACGATTCCAGCGTCTTTGCTAAGAAAACCCAACATGGAATCATGAAGAATCAAACGTAACTGAAATAACTGAACAACAAAAATATTGATAGCTTCGATTTCTTCTTTTCAAAACTGCCTATTCAAATCCTTTAACTAATTGTCAATTGGGGAATGACTCCTATTCTTCTAAATTTGGCTCAGGTCCATATATATTTTAGAAATGAGACCTTGATCAGAGAAACTTGCTACAAAGATGTTTTTCTCAATTCCTTTTTTTTTTCCCTTTTTGGAGGGCAATTGGGGTTAAGTGACTTGCCCAAGGTCACATGGCTAGTTTTTGTGTTAGGTGTCTGAGGCCGGATTTGAACTCAGATCCTCCTGACTCCAAGGATTCAGGACTCTATTCACTGCGCCACCTAGCCGCCCGTTTTTCTCAATTTCTTACTTTTCTTCTAATTTTTGCTATATTGGTCTTCTTTGCACCCAAAAAATCATTCCATACAACCATAACTATCCATTTTACCTCCTATGAAGCTCTGCATCTTTTGTTTGGTTGTGAGCTCTTTCCCTACCCAGAGATGACAGGTAATTTCTCTTCTGGCTCACTGATTTGCTTATATCACCCTTTATATTTAAATCATGAACCCATTTTGAGCTTACTTTGGTATATGGTGTGAGATTTGGTGTGTGCCTGGCTTCTGCCAGACTCTGTTCCAGTTTTCCCATCAGTTCTTGCCCTAATAGCTGGGATCTTTGGGTTTATCATCCCTAGGCTACTGTGCTCACTTGCTTCTATATATTGTGAACTTAATCTGTTGCACTTATCAACAACTATATTTCTTCCCCAGTACTAAATTGTTTAATGATTACAGCTTTGTAACATAATTTGAGATCTGATGATGCTAGGCCCCTTTCTTTCCTATCTTCTTTCATTAATTTACTTTATATTCTTGACATTTTGTGCCTTCAGATGAATTTTGTTATTTTTTTCTAGTTCTATAAAGTAATTCTTTGGTAGTTTGATTGGTATGGCACTAATTGTCCAGTCATCTGCAGTTGTGTCTGATTCTTTGTGACCCCATTTAGGATTTTCTTGGCAGAGATACTGGAGTGATTTGCCATTTTCTTCTCCAGCTTATTTTACAGATGAAGAAACTGAGGCAAACAGGGTTAACCAACTTGCCCAAAGTCATACAGCTACTAAGTGTCTGAGGCTGGATTTGAACTCAGATCTTCCTGACTCCAGGCCTGGCATTCTATCTATTGTGCCACTTAACTGCCTACATAAATAAACTAGTTTAGGTAGTTTTGTCATTTTTATTATATTGACTCAGCCTACCCATGAGCAATTAATATTTCTCTAGTTATTTGGTTTCTATCTTTATTGTGAAAATTGTCTTGTAATTGTGTTCATATAGTTCTTGTTTGTGTTTCTTGGCAGGTAGACTTGCAAGTATTTGGTGCTGTCTGCAGTTACTTTTCATGGACTTTCTTTTTCTAGGCCTCTTTGCTGGGATTTATTGGAAATATACAGAAATGCCGATGGTTTGTGAGGTTTTTAGTTGACTTTCTAGGGCTTTTCAGGCAAACCATCATATCTGCAAGAAGTCCTTGGTTTTTGTTTCTTCAGGGCCCACACTTATTGCTTCTATTTTTTTCCTTGTCATTGCTATAGACAGCATTTCTATTGAATTTAGTTGGTCTTTAAGTGTTTGGTAGATTTGCTTGTAAATCGGTTTGGTCTTAGGGGATTTTTTCTTAGTGAGTTCATTTATGGCTTGCTCGATTCCTTTTTCTAAGATAGAGTTCCTGAAGGATTTTATTTCCTATTCTGTTCTTCTAAACAATTAATATTCTCATAAATATTAATCCATTTCGTTTAGAGTGTCATTTTTATTAATATAATCACTGAACAAAATCGCTCCTAATAATTGCTTTTGTTTCCTCTTCATTGGTTGTGAATTTGCCTTTTTTCATCTTTGATACTAGTAATTTGGTTTTGTTCTTTCTTTTTTTAAATCAAATTAGCCTATCCCACTCCTTCCCCCCAAAAGCTCCTTGTTTGATGTATTAAATCAGCAGGGTTTTTTTTAACTTCCAATTTTGTTCACCTGTCCTTTGATTTTCAGGATCTCCGTTTTGGTGTTTAATTGAAGGTTTTTACTTTATTGCGTTTTTTTGGTGGTGGTGGCGTTGTTTTTACTTTTTGCCCGATTTTTGATATGCTCCTTCTCTCTCTTTATTTTTTTCTTTTTCTTTCTTGGGAGGCAATCAAGATTAAGCAACTTGCCCAGGGTCACATAACCAGTGTCTGGGGTCAAATTTGAACTCAGGTCTCCTTCCACTTCATAGAGTTCTCTTCCTTTAAGATCCATTTCAGGTGCCATCTTCTGAATGAATCCTGATCTAAACTACACGTTCCCTAAAGCCAGTGGCCTCCTTCCCGGCTCTCTTGAATGTAACCACTCGCTATGTACAGTTACCTCTCCCACAGCATAACTTTCCCTGTTGAAGTTTCAACGTATTGCAGGTCAGCATAAGAAACTAAATGGGAATTTGGGGGGAGTCTGTGGAAGCCGCAGCTGACACATGAAGGCCAGCAGATAACAGAAAAAACTTAGAAACTTAGAAATGCATCAAATATATGTGTGGTATTATACAATATCAACATATTTCATCTTTAATGACATCATAATTCAAATTTCTTCTCTGGTATGAAGGGAGGGCCAAAAAATTTGCCTTGGATTTTCCAGATCAAGGGGGAGCTGCACCTCTAGCCCTTGTGATGTGGGAGAGCTGTATTTTTACACACACACACACGCACACACACACACACACACACACCACCCATTACAAACCCTTGTGAGCAGAGATTGTTTCATTCTTTGTACTTGTATTCCCAGCCCTAGGACAAGGGTCACTTGTCCTCAGAGTGATGTTTGTTGGCCGACCGACTATTAAATGCCTACTACACACACTCCAGGCACTATGCTGGGAATACAAAGAAAGGAGAGGAGGGGGTTGGGAAACTCAGCCCCTCCACCATATTCTACTGGTAGAGACCGCAAGTAACTAAGTGTGTGCATTCAAGTATGTGGAGGCAGTCTGAAGGGGAGGCATTAGTACTTGCTGTTTGACTGATTGATTCAGTAAAGTCCTTCTGGCCTTTGTGCTGATTGCCTCCTTTTCTAGAAGTTTACCAACCACCCCTTGAATAACATGTTCTGGAATTTTGCCAGCAATTATGGTCAGCCTCACTGTCCAACATTCCATTCTTTTCCCTCTCCTGAAAGTCAGGGAAACATTTGCCTTTCTTCAGTCCTGACTTGCCTCTCCCCTTCTCCACAATCTTTCGAAGGGCATTGACTTAGTAGTCACGTCTGTTAGCCGCTCCAGGACCCTAGGAGGCAGCTCATGGGAGCCAGGTGACTTGAACCCCCGAAGGGCAGCCAGGAACTCCCTTATGATCTCCTTCCTTATCTTGGGCCCGAGCTGTTTTTGTTCTGTCCTTTCCAGGACAAAGGTTATTCTCCTTGAATGAGCAAACAGAAACAAAACAAGAGAGTCCAGTGGCTCTGCTCTCTCTGTGTAATTAGTTGTTAACGTCCAATTCCTGCTAAAGAAAACCTTTTCTTGAACCTTCTGCTTTTCCCCAAGGTGGCTAAAAATCCCCTTTTTCCTTGGCTTTAATTCCCTGTCAGCCTTTCGCTGCTCGTTAAGGGTTAACACCCCTGATGGTATTCTTACTGGAAAATGCCTTGTTGCTTTCTTTCATCCTCTATCACCTGCCCTTGCTCCCATCTTCTGTATGTATCTTTGAAGCCTCTAAGTCAGTGAGTTCCCTGTGCATCCACATCCATCTCTCTCCCTTATTCTTCCTCATCAAACTTGTTTCTCCCTGTATCTTCTGAGGTTTCTGACCACAAGATCATGGATTTAGAGCTGGAAGAGGCCTTAGAGGCCACTGAGTCCAGTCCCTTCATTTTACAGATGAGGAAATTCAGTGGCTAGGTACTTGTCCAAGGTCACACAGATAGTGAGTGGCATGGCTGAGGCTTCAAACCCTGGTCTTCTGAAATTCATTCCCACTCCTCCTGAGCTGATTTCCCCTATATAATTTTAGTTCATGGTTTCCTTTCTATCCTTTATCTTTTTCCCTCAGACATCTCCTCTCTCCAAATCTGGAGTGTATGTCCAACCATTCTCCGTCGATTTCCCGTCTGTCGTGAATGTAGAAGCACAGGGAGCTGATCGGCATCCTTGGATTTTTAAATGACTTAGACAAAAGAAAGAAAGAGCTATTTTGGGGTGGGGGGGGGAGGGTCCAAGAAGAAAGATGGTGGTGTCTCTGGTTGGCATGACAGTAGTAGATATGGAAAGAAGATTGACCAGCTCAGCTCTTCTTCCTGCTTCACCTCTTCTGTCAAGGAGACTGATCCCCTTGAATTACAAGGACAGAACAAGCATGGCTGGTAGGGGCCTGAAACTCCAGATAGCAGGACATATAGAGAGCATTTAGCTGCCCTCGATGATGTTAAGATGCTAGGCCTTGGCAAGCTACATCCCCAGGTATTGGGGAAAAAAAACCCAAAATGTGTTGGGGTCAGACCCTGTTAGTGACCTTTGAGATGGTCAATAAATATTTATTAAGTGTCTATAATACTGTGCTAAGCCCTGGGGATACAAATAAGAAAAAAGAGAAAGTCTGCCCTCAAGAGTCTATTGGGGGAAGATGATTTGCAAGAGGAAGTGATAAAGGGGAAGAGGACCTCAGGGCTAATCTCACCCACCTGGAGTAGGGCAGACTCTGTCCTGATTTCCAAAACAGGGAAGAGGGGCCTCTGTAAAGCAGACTTGCCCTCCTGGTGGTCTGTGGTTGATCTGGCTCCCATCCCACCTCTGGTGTTTACTATCTGTGTGGCCTTGGCCCAGTCCCTCACCTCCCTGGGTCTGGGTCTGCTCATCTGTAAAATGAAGCCTTTGGACTAGAGGCCTCTGGGCTCCCTACAAGTGTCCTCCCCAAGGCTGGGCCAGCTCCCCAGCTGGCCCCCTCTCCTTTACCTGCTCCAAGGACAGGCCCATCTGCTTCCTTCTCTGCTGGCCCCACCTGATGCTTCTAACTGGTTTCCCCTTCCCCACCCAGTAAGGAGGTGGATCCAGATCCCCAACTTCTGGGCTCTCCTCCTTCCGCTAAAACACGAGCTGTGTACTTTGACATTCCTGAGGCTTCCAATAGCTGATAACTCCCTGCAGACAGAAGGGAGAGCTGGAGGTAGGGGGAGCCCAGGGCCAGGGTGGTGAGTTTCTGGGAGCCTTTGAGGTCTGAACAGTGTTATCTGCCATGGGCTCTGAAATGTCAAATGCTCCACAGCCAAAGCCCAATTCCTTCCCTCTTGGAGACCCCTCCAAAAGGCACATGTAGGTGTAGGGGCGTTTTGTTGTGAGGAATAAATTATCAGAGAATACCTGAATACTTTCTCATATGCAGAGGTAAAGTGGAAAGAATGCTGACTCAGCAGTCAGAAGGCCTGGCTTCAAATCCTGCCTCTGTTGACTTTTCACAGCCCTGGAAATCAGGTTCCTACCACAGTAAAACAAAAGGTTGAGACTGAATGATGCCGGAAGTCCTTTCAGACAGGCTTGTTCTAAACTCCTAGGAATCGGCGAGATGCTCCCAGGGAGCCTTCCCTTCACCTTCCCTCTCCTCCAGGCCCCTTTGTTTCATTCGTGTCCCCAGTTAGATTATAAGCTCCTTGAGGGCAGGCACTCTCTATTTCTTTTCTGCATCCCTAGTGTTTAGGGCAGTGCCCAGCACAGAATAATATGGCCATGGACCATTCCCTTTACTTGAGCCCCAAATAAAGAAATTATTTAATTAATAAACATTCATTGAATTGAAATTGAATTTCCATCTCTAGTTCTATGAGCCTCTGAAGGTAACTTGGGGCATTTGATCCCTAGAGTTAGAGCAGAAACTGTGGATGGAGTCAAGAAATACCAGAGGAGTCTGAGGCCCAGGGAGGGAGGGAGGCGGCAACCACAGGGTGGATTCGTCCCCTTCCTCTCCCCTTCTCCCCACCGCTGCCCCCCCCACTAGAGGCCTGGCCTTCAAATGACCCTAAGTGGCCACTGCAGGGACACAAAATCCAGAATCAGCACCCTTCTCCCTCAGAGGGCATTTGTGGGGTGGAGGGAGCAAAGGAAGGAAGTCAGAACAATTGTAGACTCATAGATCTAGACCAATTGGGAGCAATTGCAATTAATAATCCAACCAAGAAGGGATGAGCTTTGTGAGTGGAGAAAGGGAGACAGAGACAATGGAAACAGAAACTATAAGACTTGGTCATTGATGGGGCAGGGAGGGGGAAAGGGAATTGAGATCAAGGAGACCAGAAAAGTCCCAAGGTTAGGAAGGAGATGACCAGAAAGATGGGATCAGCCTGGACAGAAAAAGGCCCAAGAGGTCTGAGTTGAGGGGTGGGGGTGGGGGAATGAAATCTAGAGAGGCAAACTATTACTGATATTTTCAAAGAAGTCCTTCCCATCCGTGCACAGCTGGGCTGTTGGGGGTCTTTGAGAAGAGGCTAGATGGCCACTTGTCCAGCCAGATGTAGGAAGAAACTCTGGTTCGTGAGCTGGCCCCTGAGGCCTTCCCTGCTGGGATTTCAGAGGGTTTCAATCTACTTGTGTTTATATATAAGAATCCCAGCAGCTCAGAGCGGGCAGGGGTCTCGGGCCATCTAAGAGTCTAACCTCTCCATTACCATAAAGCTGCTCTGTATCAGTAGACAAGTGAGTGGTCATTCAGCCCCTGTTTGAAAATATCCAGTAAGGGGGGCGGCCAGGTAGCACAGCGAGTAAGAGCACTGGCTCCAGTGTTGGGATGACCTGGGGATCAAATCTGGGCTCAGATACTTAGCACCCACCCAGAAAATAACTGGCCGTGTAACCTTGAGCAAGTTACTTAACCCCGATTGCTTAAAAAAAAAAAAAAGAAAAGAAAATATCCAGTAAGGGGCAACCCCCTGCCTCCCCAGGTGGCCTGTTCTGCTTCTGAACAGCTCTGAATGCTGAGAAGTCTTCCCTAGCATCAGGCCTGCCTCTGCCTCTCTGCCCCTTAGTCCTGGCCTTTGGGGCCAAGCTAAACAAGCAGGCTGCCCCTCAGGAGCACTGATGATGGGGCAGGCGGCCCCTCCGATGGGCAGCATGGAGCCCCCAGCCTCATATTTTCCTTTTGTGTCTCCCCCAAACCAGGCCATGTTCGAACTGGTCACGTCCGAAGCCTCCTATTACAAAAGCTTAAGCCTGCTGGTGTCTCACTTCATGGACAATGAGCGGCTCAAGAAGATCCTCCACCCCTCAGAGTCCCACATCCTTTTCTCCAATGTCCTGGACGTCATGGCCGTTAGCGAACGGTAAGAGACTTCCATGCTGGCCAGTGAGCGGCCCGCCATCTTATAGAAACCCTAACAGTGACATCACCTGTCAGTCATTCAAGCATTCACCAAGCGTTGGAAACACCTGCTGTGTGCCAGGTAGAGACCATGAGGTGTTGTGAGCTGGCCTCGGACTCGGGAAGACTTGGGCTGTTCGGTTCTGAGCAAGTCTTAGCATCTCTGCAACAGGGCTTCTTAGTTGGGGGCCCACAGACCGCAAAGGGTTCCTTCCCCAGACTGCCAAAGCACAGAAATTGCACAGAGAAGTTAAGAATCCTTGGTTTAAGGAGATAAGTTAGAGAACAGACGCTACCTATCTGCCTCAGTACAGGGAGTTTCCACACCCAGGGACTTCCAGCACTGATGAAATCATGGATCAGGGAGCCAAGTCTCAGAGTAATTATTTTGAAAATTCATAATTGAAGGAAATGCTACATTTCATTTAGAAGTCAATGAAAATAAAGACTTAATTGTTTTTCCCATCCAGATTCACAGACCTACTGAAATCCATTAGAACCCTTTGGGTTTCACAGATAAGGAAACTGAGGCCAAAGTGGTCGCAGAGTTAGAATTAGAATATAGTTCTTTCCCCTTAGGCAGACCAAATTGTGTTGTCTCCCAACTGATAGATCTGTGCCAAACTGAAAAGCATTATGATGGCACAAAGTGGAGATGAAATCAAATCAAATCCATAACCAATATGGCGCTCCCAAGCATCTTCCGTGCAAAGTGGTACCTTATATCCAGCCAAGCTAAAAGATCTTAGTGACCTTTGTTCATTTACCCTTCACCCAGCTTCCAGAAGAGAAAGGGCAATAGGTTTTGGGTCTGTAGGACCAGCCCTGGCAAAGATAAGCCTGGAGAACACGGCTGAGATTCCTTCAGAAGGTAGTGTTCACATCCCAGTGTGGGCAGCTCCCAGGCTCGTGTGCCTGCGAACAGGGAGGGCCTGAATCTAGGGTTAGTCCACCAGAGGCGGGAGGAGGTGGGAGAGGGTAGGAACTTCAGGAAGCATTTGTTGGGAATTTTTGCCAAAATGTGCTTAGCACCCCAGAATTTAAGCCAAAGATGTGACAAAAATGTCTTTAGGACAGCTTCCTTCCCATTTTTTTGTGAAGAGATTTATATTGTCCCATTTCTTACGTCACATGATGAGGACCCAGAATACATTGACACTACTCAGTATCCATGGAAACCCGATTTGGAGGAGGAGGGATAGACATGTGACTTGTGGGACAGAGGGAGCTCCCAGAAAGGAAGCTCCCTTTACCAATGCAGATGGCCCTGAGTCACATAAGAACAGATATCTGAAGTGGTATTCAAACCCGGGTCTCCTGGAATTGGAAGCCAGCCTTTGAGCCTTCTTAGAACATTCAGAATACCCCCTGGAACTGTGGCCTATTTCAGTATGGTGGCTACCTGTCCACGAAAGCCTTAGAGAGCAGGGTCAGAGCAGGAAAGAAATAAACTCTCCCGAAGTCAGGAAATGGGGGCTTCTTCACACGAACTCCCTTATGTGGCATTTTAAGGTTTTTGACGGCACTTTTCTCAGAACAATCCTGTGTTTCTCAGGGAGATGCTATTATTGTGCCCATTTCACAGATGAGGAAACAGAGGTAAAGTCACCCAGCGTCCGAGGTGGGCTGGAGTATACAGTTTATACAGCTAGCTCTTAAGGATGTATTCTAAATTAACGTGGGACTTTGTGTTTTTGCGGGACTTCACATGTCATGGAGATCCTGTTGTTACCTTCACAATGAGTGGGAGGGGAGCTGGAAGGAGGGAGAGACTTTGGAACTCAAAATTTTAAAAGTGAATGTTAAAAAAAAGAAAAAGAAATGCGGTTTTGCCATCCTGGCAAAAAAAGAAAGAATGTATTTTTCTTCATTTTTATCATTGAGAGCCCCGGGGAGTAATAGATAGAGAGCTTGTCTCCTAGGGGGGGAAACCTGGGTTTGAGACCCAACTCTGAAGTGTTCCACCTGATGCTGGGCCAACCCCACTTCTCAGTGCACTAGACAACAGCCTTAAGAAATGCTCATCTGCATTAGTGGAGGGGGTTCCTGTACTAATGAAATCATAGGGTCTGGTCCAGAAAAGATCTACAAAGTGTTTCCTCTCCATAAATGGCAAAGGAGCTAGTGGTAAGAATTATCATCTGCATTTTACAGTTGAGGAAACCGAGTCCCAGAGGTTCAGGTGGCTTGCTCAAGGCTACCCAGGTAGTCATTGGCAGAGCTGGGGGATTCACAGAATCAGGGAATTTCAGAGCTGGGAGCAAGTTCAGAGACCATGGACCTTCTCCAGCCACCGTCCCCAGCTGGAAGATCCCTCAGAAGTGGGCTTCCGGGCAGTGGCTGCCGGCCTTCAGTGAGGGCTCCTCCGGGCTTTTCTCTGCCACAGTGTGGCCTTGGGAAGCTGGCTTGCACCCCAGCACAGGGCCGGGCTGGCTGCGCTTGTTTTCATGCTTACGTTTCCCATCCAAAGACCTCTCCAACATGGGTGACTATTCCGCAGATGCATAAACACGCATGCCACCAGCACCACCACGTCTCTCTGTCTATGTAATATAAAGCTTGTGTGTGGGGGCGCATGTGTGTGTGCGCGTGTGTGTGAGTGTGTGCATGTGTACATACACATAGGAGAGGAAGCTAGAAAGCAAACAGGAAAATGTGAAGAACAGGAAGGAGCTGTTGTCAGACTCATTGGATTCCAGCATGCACAGAGTTAGAGACGGAAGGTACCTCAGAGGTCATCTGTCCTAACACCATCAACTGAGGCCCTGAGCAGTCCTGGTATTACAGATTTAGAACTGAAAGGGATGTTACAGGTCATCTTGTTCAACCTATCATTTGTACATGTGGAGAAACTGAGGCCCCAGAGAGAGGAAGTGACTTAGAGCCAAAGGATCTTTGTGATCCTTTCTGATCCCCCACATTTTTACAGATGAGGAAATGGAGGCCCATGGGGGAAGTGACCTGCCCAAGGTCATGCAGGTGGAAAACACCAGAAACAGGATTCAAAACCATTCTTCTGGCTCCAAACCCTGCAGTCCCCCCGTTGCGCACTGCCGGTCCAACTTGGGTCTAATTATAATTCACACACATGCGCACTAAGGGCGCATGTCTTTTTGTCCATTGTTTTTGATATTAAATAGTATTTTTCTTCAGCACAGTCCTCTCTAAGGCACCTTCTGGCTTATTTTCATGCTGTGGATTTTTTTTAACTTTGCATTTTCCATTTTGCTGCATTTAGAGGGCTGGGGGGAAGGAGTGACGGAGGAAAGAACAAAAAATCTATGATTAGCAACTTCATGGGGAGGAAAAAATTACCTGCAATCCCCCAGTGATGAATCACCAGGAGAATCGAATCTGCCTTTGCCCGTGGCCTTCGTGAGGTTTGCATTCCCTGTTTCCTCCTTGACGGGATCTGTCAGCTGCCGGGGCTCAGGAGCAGCACCCAGTTCCCTGGCTCCATTAGCAAACACAGCAGCTGACAGGATTCTCTCACTGATCGTCACAACAGCCCTGGCAGGCAGATGCTGCTCTTAGCTCCATTTTACAGGTGAGGAAAATAAGAATCAGAGAGAAGTGATTTGGCCGGGGGCACACAGCCAGTAAATTGAATCCAAGGGGGACTGAAACCCAACCTGCCCCAGACTCTTTCCCACCGTACCGGATCCCCCTCTGAGCAGGCCTGGGTTCAGACCCTCCCTCTGACACTTACTGGCTACATGACCACGATAGTCAGAGGCATTTAGGACAAGTCACTCTCCCTCCAGGATCCTCTGCTCCTTCGTTTAAAAAATGAAGGGGCTGGAGCAGAAGAGATCATAAGACAAAACCGGCCGCTGTTGAGTCAGCCTTCGTTCTGCCGAGTCTGTTTCTCTGATTCTTCTGAGATCAAGGGAAGGAAGGGGAAGGGGCCCGCGGTCAGAAGGAGCAACAGATTCTGAAAAGAGGTGAGACCCCAGCTCCTTGGGGGCCTCAGTTTCCTCATCTGTTAAAAGAGGGGGGAAGACTAGATGCCTCTGAGATCCTCTCCAGTACAAGCGAGATCATATCTGTAGTTCTTAGCACGGTGCCGGCCACATGGCTGGTGCCCTCCCCCTCCATTACCTGCTTTGGTGACCCTGGGCAAGTCATGTAACTTCTCTGGGCCTCAGTTTTCTCATCTATAAAATGAGGCAGTCGATTCTCATCCAGCTCTTTCTATCTGATCCTATGGCCCAGATGTGTGACCCTGAGCAATTCACTTCACCTGTCTGAGCCTCAGTTTCCTCCTCTGTGAAATGAGGGGGTTGGATTCGATGGACTGAGTTCTAGGTCTGTGACCCCATAATAAAATGTCAACCTCCACAGGATTTGTTCTAAAAAGAGACAGACGGAATTAGGTTGTGTGCATGTTTTAATTTCTCTCAAGCTGGTGATACATACACATTGCATGGAAGTTACAGTCCAGAGCCGGCTTGATTTGGGGGTTGGGGGCACAGGGTTATATACCCTTCGAAGAGTAGGCATTCCCAAGGGGTACCAGTCAACTTTGACTGGTCAACACACTGGGGGTGGGTTATATTAAAGTGGGTCTTGAGGCACATGACTTTGGTCACTTAACCTTGGTCAGAGAGACATCAATTTCCATATCATCTATCTTGACCTTAGGGAGGAATCAACATTCTCCCAGACCTGTCTGGGCAATGCAAGGAGCAGGAACAGACCCAGTTAGATGTAATGTTCTTCTGACTGAAAGAAAGGAGGATGGGGCAGCTCTGAATCTCCAAGATAACAATTACTAGGAAAATCCTCTTTCACACAAGGAAGGGAAAACCCTCCTGATCCTGACTGTGGATTCTTGGCTGGTGATTTCAGGTTCCTCTTAGAGCTGGAGCATCGCATGGAAGAGAACATTGTCATCTCCGACGTGTGTGACATCGTCTACCAGCACGCAGCCAGTCACTTTTCTGTCTATATCACCTACGTCTCCAACCAGACGTATCAGGAGAGAGCCTACAAGCAGCTTCTGTGAGTTCTGTGGTGTTACTCGAGATTGCTTGGTTTGAAAGAAGCTGTGCATATGTGTTTTTGTGAGAGACAAGCAGAGATAGAGAGATGAAGACAGAGAGAGACACAGAGAAAGGGGGGAGAGAGAGACACACACACAGAGACAGACAGAGACAGACTGAGACAGACACAGACACAGAGAGAGACAGAGACGGACTGAGACAGATACAGACACAGAGAGAGACAGAGACAGGGACTGAGACAGACACAGACACAGACCAGAGAGACAGACAGAGATAGAGATGGACTGAGACAGACAGACAGACAGACAGAGACAGAGACAGACTGAGACAGACACAGACACAGACCAGAGAGACAG
>NW_027186383.1:8349863-8361016 GCF_028583685.1 Petaurus breviceps papuanus
TGAGACAGACACAGACACAGACCAGAGAGACAGACAGAGACAGAGACAGGGACTGAGACAGACACAGACACAGAGCCAGAGAGACTGACCGGTGGTCATAGAGTGTTGCACCAAGTGGGTAAACTTTTTTGTGCTTTAAACAAAATCCTGTCCAGGTGAGGGTGAGTAGCCTGGACAATGGAGTTGAAAGCGGCCACGGCATTGACAGGAACGTGGCGTTGAAAGAACTAGGAATGCTTAGCTAGAAGAAGAGAATGCTCTGGGGGACATGAGCGCTACCTTCCAATGTTCCTATTGCCTCTTGTATCAAATACAAAGTGCTGTTTGACATTCAAAGCCCTTCATCACCCAGCTGGCTCCTACCTTTCTAGTGTTCTTATACTTTATTCCTGCAAAGTATTTTTCACTCCAGTGCCCCCAGCCTCCCGCTGTTCCTGGAACAAGACCCTCCCTGTCTTGGCCCCAGGCCTTCTTTCTGGCTGTCCCCCATGCCTGGAATGCCCTCGCTCCTTGGCACTGACCACTTAGCTCCCTGGCTTCCAAGTTCCACCTTCTCCTGGAAGCTTTCTCCAGGCCCTCTTCATTCCAGGGCCTTCCCCGTGTTAATGATCTTCTATGTGTCCTGTCCAGCACTCACTTTGTGAACAGGGGTTTGCCTGTTGTCCTCCCTATGAGACGGGGAGCTCCCTTTGTGCAGGACCATCTCACAGTTGGCTTCATACATGTTTGTCTTTTGCTTGATGGATCAAAGCGCTGATGAAGGTGGAAGAGAGATTAACTTTGTTCTCCTTGGCCCCAGAGGGCAGAGCCAGGAGGAGCTGGGGGAGGAAATTCCAGAGAAGTCAATTTGGACTCCATTAAAGCTAAGTCTCCACCTGGGAGAGATGTCCCAAAGCTGCCTCGGGGCTGCCTTGGGGCTGCCTTGGCAGGGGCAGCATTGCCTTTAGAAGGTGCTGCATCTGTCCCTTACCACCTGTGTGGCCTCACAAAGGTCACTCATCCTCTCTGGGCTCTGGTTTCCTCATCTGTGAAATGTGGGAGTTGGGCCTGTGGTTCTGGCCTGGAAGACTGTTTGTTTAGAGTGCTGTGGAGTAGGCTCGTGCTGAAGCATTGAGATTGGACCTCCCAAGTACTGGCCCTGGAGTCAGAGGCCTTGTGCTTGACTGGTTTCAGTCATGTCTGACTCTCTGTGCCCCCATCTGGGGTTTTCTTGGCAAAGACTGGAGTGGTTTGCCCTTTCCTTCTCCAGCCCATTTGACAGATGAGGAAACTGAGGCCAAGACGGTGAAGGATTGGACTCAAAGACCTCTGATATTCCTTCACACTCTAGAACTGTAATCATATCATAAAACACTGAGATGGAATATAGATTTATAGACCAAGAAATGGACAGGTCCTTAGAGCCATGGGGTCCAACGTCCTCATTTACTGATAAGGAAACTGAGGCCCCATGAGGTTAAGTGATTAACCAGGATCATGCAAATAGTGTCTGAGGCAGGACTTGAATTCAAGTTTTCCTGATACTAAGCCTGGCACTCTTTGTGCTGGGTGCTGTACCACTCAGATGTCCAACAGGCAATTGGTGGAGGAAAGTGGAGGAGACAAAGGGCAGATCTACAGATCTGGGTGTCCCCTAAGATGAGGTGACTATGAAATCCTATTATAGCTCCTGAGAAAGTGAAGACAGAGAAAGACAAAGACAGGGAGACAGAGATCAGAGAGAGAGACTGAGAGAGAGAGAAGAGACAGAGAGAGGGAAAAGAGAGAGAGAGAAGAGACAAAGAGGAAGACAGAGACAGAGAGAAAGATCAGAGACACACAGAGAGAAACAGAGACAGAGGGGAAGACAAACAGAAAAAGAAGTGAGAGAAGAGAGAGAGAAAGAGACAGAAAGAGAGATACAGAGAGACAGAGACAGAAGAACAGAAATAGAGATCAGAGAGACAGAGACAGAGAGATATGGAGAGAGAGAAGCCCAGAAGACTCCCATGTTGAGGGGAAGATGAATGGGGCAGCCCACCAAAGGAGACTGAGGAGAATCGGCCCTGGAGGCAGGGAGAGAAGCAGGCAGCCACAGGCCCAGTGAAAGAGAGAGCCCCCAGCAGCAGAGGGTGGTCCAAGTGTCCAAGGCCTCTGAAAGGTCGAAGAGGATGAGGCCTGAGAATGGGAGGAGCTGAGAGGTCATTTCCTCCTTTCCCCAGAGAGCTGTGGCTGGCCTGGCCCAGAGTATAGGAGGGGTGCCTTACTGAGAAACAGAGGCCAGACTAGAACATGGCTGGGTTGGCCCGGAAGGGGCAGAAATAGCCCTGACTGGGCCTCTGTTCACCTTCCAGACGCTCCCGGTGGCTCCCTCAAAGGGGTGCGTCCTGGGCTTCCCCCATCAGGTCACTTTGGGTAAAGTGGGCACTTGTTGGCCTGGCTTCTGAGCCCCATTGAAGGGACCTGCCTTGAAGCTGGGCCTTGGGCAACCCCGCCCCAAGGCTGGAGCCTCCTTTCTAAACACTGAGACCTTTTCTTAAACACAAAGCTTATTCAGGGAGTTTTTTGAGACCCTGAGTAAATGTGTTTCAAGCTTGTTCTGGCCTTTGGGAGTTAGAATTGATGGGAATCGGCAGGGCAGGCCCGGCACCCAGATGTGTGGGTTTAAGCCCAGCCATGGTTCAGTAACATCATGCTATCATCAGTGACTATGGCAAGTGAGAGTGATGGGGTGGTCACTGCCCGCCCAGGCCGGCTGGCCACCTTGTCTCCCTCTTGCAGTCCCAGGCGGCTGCTCTGAAGTACCCTGCCAGGTCCACCAAGCCCAGCTGCCCAGGGGGCTTGCCCTCAGGTCTTCCCGGCCCCTTAGCCAGCTGTGGCCACATCGCTGTCCAAAAGAAGACCTAGTGGGGGGGCAATGCCATCGCTGGATCGGGCCTTGGAGGACTTGATCTAACCCAGGCTTGAGATCACAATGCAGGTGCGGGGGTGGGGGCATCAAGTTGAAGAATGTCAGGCTCACAGAGGAGAGACTTGCCCAGGGTCACACAGCTAGGAGTCCGTGAGTCAGTGTGCAAGCATTAATTAGGCACTTGCTGTGTGCCAAGCACTGAGGATACAAAGAGAGGCAAAGGACAGTCCCTGCCCTCAAGGGGTTTACAGTCTATTGTGGGAGAGAGAGTGCGGACGGATAAGCCCCAGGGGGTCTGCCCTGAGAAGGCTGGGAGCCAAGAGGGGCGGTGGGGGGCCTGAGCTGGGACTCAAGGGCGGCGCAGAGGCAGCAATGCCAAGGCTGGGGCAGTGTCTGGAGAGGGGAGGGAGGGTGCCCCCATGGGAGAACACCGGGGAGGGAGGGTGCCCCCGTGGGAGAACACCGGGGAGGGAGGGCCCCCGTGGGAGAACACCGGGGAGGGAGGGTGCCCCCATGGAGAACACTGGGGGGATGGAGAAGCTAGGAAGGGCTTCAACACCAAACAGAGGATTTCTGTGTGATCCTGGGAGTGACAGGCACCACTGGAGGCTACGGCGCAGGGTGGGAGGGGTGGTGTGTCTGATCTGGGCTTTAGGAAAGTCACTTTGGTGGGTAAGTGGTGGGCAGCCCCAAGGGGGCAGAGGCTGGAGGCAGGAAGACTTCCCCCGCCCCAGGCTATTGCAGTAGGGGTGTGAGATGAGGGGGCAGTGCCAGAGGAGAGAAGGGGGTATATATGGAGGATGTGTCAGGGGAGATCAGCAGGCATGGGCTGCACTTTGGATAGGAGGAGCAAGAAATAGTATTGTGAAAGTCAGAGATAATGTGTGCCTGAAATGAGACTTGCACAGGGCTTTCTGACTGCAAGTACAGCACCATAGCCATCCCATCATGCTGGCAGCATGTGGTTGTACAATCTTTGCTTGAATATCTTCAAAGATGGTGAGCTCATTACCTGCCAAGGAAGCCCATCCCTCTTTGAGACGGCTCTGATTGTTAAGAGCTTACCTCAAGTCTTCATCTGCCTCTCTGTAATGTCCACACACCACTCCTGGGTCTACCCAATCACTTCCACACAGTGACCCTCAAATGCTTGAAATCAGCCATTATTTCCATTTTCGACCTTTTCTTTCCCTCTTCTGTCGCCTGGCCCCCACATGGCCTGGTCTTGAGGCCCTTCACCATCCTGGGTTCCCTCCTTTGGTCTGACTCTGACTTGCCTATTGCCAGAAATGAGCACAGTACAGCAGAGGGGAATCTGGCCAGGACCCCTGGAACCCTGGATGACTGTCTCCTCCTTCCCGGATGCGTCGTGCTGCCTAAGATGGCGTCCGATTTCTTTGCTACTCTATCAGGCCATTATTGAACTTGCGGGCCCCTAAGACTCCCAGCTCTTTATCGTGAACAAAATACACAATAGAGACTTGTCCATACATCAACAATGGCTTGGAATAAATAGTCTGGAGCTTGTGACACTTAAAAAAAATGTATAACTGGTTAATAATTTTTCTTTAATTACATGCCAAAACTTCCACCTAAACTGAAGAAATGCTTGGACCACCTGGGCTCAGTCCCTGGATCTCTTGCTTCCTACCTGTGTGACCCTGGACAAGTCACTTACCTGCTCTAGATCTCAGTTACCTCATCTGTAAAATGAGGGAAGTAGAGGAGGTCAATCCATCAACCAACATTTATGAAGCTCCTGCTGTGCGCTGGGCATTTTGGACCTCTAAGGCTGGGGTCCTTCACCTTGTTTGGTTGGGTTCTGGACCCCCATGGCAGTCAGTCTGGAGAAGCCTAAACAATCCTCAGAATCCTGGTTTTTAACTGCATAAAATAAAAAATATGATAAAAGTAACCAATTATATTTTAAGAGTCTCAAAATATTTATGAAAAAAAAAAAGCCCCAGGACCCCAGGTTAAGAAACCCTGAACTTGGGGCAGCTAGATGGCACAGTGAGTAGAGCATCGGCCCTGGAGTCAGGACGACCTGAGTTCAAATCCGGCCTCAGCCACTTAACACAAAAACTAGCCATGTGACTGTGGGCAAGTCACTTAACCCCAATTGCCCTCCAAAAAGCAAAAAAAAAAAAAAAAAAGAATCCCTGGACTTGAAGTCCCAGGTCTCCATTTACAATGCTGTGAAAGGTAGTTAGGGAAGTAAATCTGCTGGAGTGGGAGAAGAAAGAAAAGTTGGTCTAAATGCTCTCTTGTAGGTAAGTCCTATCCGCTCTCAGCACAGCCTGAATGCATTTTGGAATAAGCCAACCCTTCCCAGCCCCAGCCCCATTATGTTCATTCATTGCTTCTAAGTTGGCACCTTAGTCATCCCAGGAAGAGCCCCACCCCCGAGCTTTGGCCCAGCAGGCCTTGCCAATCCCTTGGATGTCCACACACTGGCCCCCTCCAAGGACCAGATGTGCCACCCCTCCCCCTGGCAGAAGCAGCGGGCTGTCTTAGTCATTCTGGCCTTAGTCACTGCCCTGTTCCCAGGACTGCAGCCCGGCCTCACCTCGCTGCAGTGATCCTGCCCTGCCAGCTGTATAATTAAGCCTCTGACTCATGGCCTTGGGCTAACACCCACACACACAACACATGCTGCCGATACGTGTTCACATGTGAATGCACTTTGGGAGCAGGCTTGTACATTGAGAATTATTTTCCATTCCTCTTTCTGTAAAAACTGATCTCCATTTTAATGGTAACAAACTCGGGGACTTCTCCTTGAGGACGAGAGTTCCCCAGCCCTGCTTCCTAAAGGGCGAGATGGGTGGCCCGGCTGGGGTGGGAGAGGAGAGCAGAGGTTTCATGGCAGGCCCTGAGATCTCGTCTGGTCTCCAGCACGGCTACACCTTCTCCCTCTGTTCGTCCCCAGGCAGGAGAAGGCCGCTTTCCGGGAGGTGATCTCCCAGCTGGAGCTGGACCCCAAGTGCAAAGGCCTGCCCTTCTCCTCCTTCCTGATTCTGCCATTTCAAAGGATCACACGATTGAAGTTACTGGTACAGGTAACTGGCTGACCCTCCCTCCTCCCGACTCTGGGTCCCCTTGCCAGGGAATCGCTGTCTGTAATACACTTCAGGCAGCTCTTAGCTTGTGCACAAATCTCTTTCCCAGGACTAAGATCATGGCTCTAGGGGGACCTCAGGGGCCACAGAGTCCAGGCCCAGCAAAGCTCAGTGGCTTCCCCCAAGTCACACAAGTAGTAAAAGCCTCAAAGGTGGGATGTGAACCCAGGCCTTCTGACTACAAAGCTCCATCACCTTGGCCCATTTCTTAGCTTGCATTGATTCAGATCTGAGGAAGGACCATAGAGGTCATCAGGCCCAACCTCTCGATTTCATGGTTAGGAAGTTCAAGTTAATGAAATTCTGGTCAAAATGAATCAGCTTAGAAGTTGGGGCAGAGACTGTAAGTTGTGTTGTTTGGGGATGGATGGATGAATGAATGAATGAAGCATTTATTAAATATCAAATTTATGTGCTTAGAACAGGGAACTCAAATAGAAAAATAAGACACTCTCTGATCTCAACAAGCTCTCCTAATTCTTATGAAATCTCAGGATCTAGGTTCAAATCCCAGAACTGCTACTTACAACTTTTTTGACCTCGGGAAAGTCACTTCCCCTCTCTGGACCTCAGTCTCCTTATCTGTAAAATGGGGGAATTGGACCAAATGTCCTCAGCAGCCCTTTCCAGGCCCACACCTCTCAATGATACCATGAATGAACCAAGACCATGTTTAGGAATCCAGCAGGTGGTCCTGGTGAGCTGGGCCCGTAGGAGGAGATAATTAACGGGCTTGGGCTGACGGGGAGAATTGGGAGTCAAAGATGAAGGGAGCGGATGGGAGATAGGGATGAACGGTGCCGGCCAAGAATGGGGGCAGGGGAGGGGCCTCAGGAAATGGAATGCATCCATCAGCAAGACTGTGATTAACGTGTTTGTCTCCTTTCTTAGAAAAGTGTGCAGCAAATGAGACAATTCCACAGTAGAAAATGCTCTCGCTCTCTGTACCCAAAATAAACAATTAGCTTCTCCCAAGAGAACAGCTTAGAACTGAAATTCTCCGAGAGAGCATTCTTGTTCCTCTTCTCTCCCTCCCTCCTCCGCTCCCCTCCTTCTCTCCTTTCCCCATATCTCCCCCTCTCCTTTCTTCCTCTCTTCCCTTTCCTTCCTCCTATTTCCCTCCTTCTCCCCCACCTCTTCTTCTTCCTCTCTTTCTCCTACTCTCCTCTCCCCCTCCTCTCTTTATTCCATATATCAATCTATCATCATGATCATCCATCCATCCATCTGTCCATCCATCCATCCATCCGTCCATCCGTCCATCCGTCCATCTGTCCATCCATCCATCCATCCATCCATCCATCCATCTGTCCATCCATCCATCCATCCGTCCATCCGTCCATCCGTCCATCCGTCCATCTGTCCATCCATCCATCCATCCATCCATCCATCCATCCATCCATCCATCCATCTGACACCCTTTCCCTTGCACACACCTCTTCTCCTGGATTTGCTTTTTAAATGTTTTTGCACCCCAGTTATTCTAGATGTCTCGTTCCCCTCCCCTCCCTCTCCCTTCCCTCTCCTCTTCCCCTCCCTCCTGGCATAGACACTGGCTCAGCTGATCTTGCCTTGGCACAATCGTTATCGTGGCCATCTGAGGCCATGTGTTGACTCTATTAGAGGTCAGAGCCCTCACCTCAGGATAAGATGCAATGGGAGTCCTTGGGAGTCCTTGCAAGGAAGTAGCTGCTGTGGGAGGTGGGTTAGGGGGTCTCCCTAATGTTCCACTCATCCCTAACTCCGCTTCCATCTTTTCTCCTGTTCAGAATATTCTGAAGAGAGTGGAAGAGAGCTCTGAACGGGAATGCACAGCCCTGGAGGCCCACAAGGAGCTAGAAATGGTAAAGTTGCTCATCAGCTGCCCTGAGGCTCCCTGAGAGCCTTTCTCCATTCTCTGCAGAACACCTGGCCTCCAAGCCAACCCCCCACTCCTGCAGCTCCTGTCCTCTTGCCCCTCAATCATGGGCAACCCTAAGCCTAGGCCCCTGTCCAGAGCCTGAGGGGGAATCCTCACAGTGCCAGCCCTGAAGACAGCACTGAGAGGTCCCGGAGCTGTTCCTGCCCAGCTCTGGCCATTGTCCGGAGGTGTCCACCTTTGGGGGGGCACAGCCCAGTGCAGGGCTCTGTGCTGGCCCCCAGGCAGCCTCTCCATGTGAAGGTGGATAGTTCTCATGGCTACACTAAAGAAACTAGTTTTAGCCTTTAAGGATTCCTGAGGCTGGTCAGATTAAAATTCCTGAGTTTGGAGATTTCTCCTCTAGGAAATCTTTGTTTTAGCTGCGGCTGAGAAGCTGTGAGTCGGGAATGGCTTGGGTGGCTTGGGCTTTTCTTCTCCCCCAGAATCATTTTCTTAACAAGCTGCCTCTGAGCCGTGCTCCCAGGAGCCCTCCAGGAGCTGTGAATAATCTCATTTCTGTCCAAGATGCGGCTCCAAATCTCCTTGAAGCCGGGGAAGTGAGGGGGCCCTTGCCCAGGAGGTTGCTGGGTGGTGGGCCGCTCCCAGGATAGCGGCCCCACTTGGGTGCCCTCAGCACCCTCACCCTTCCTCCAGCCTCAGAAAAGCAAGGGAGCAGCAGCCTGAGCCTTGGCCCACCCCCTGCCACTCCCTAAGCCAAAGAAGAGTGGTATCACCGGGTATCCCTGGCCACCTCAGCCACCCAGACACCTCAGCATTGAGCCATCTAGGGAAGGAAAGAGGGGTGAAAACCATCCCTTGTTGGCCTCCTCTGATTGACAACTTAGGCAACCAATAATATTGGTGGGAAGAGAGGGGGCGTGGCCTCCATGCTGTCAATGCCACTTAGTGCTGCCCCTCCCCCAGTTTTCTTATGGAAACGAGCTGCAAAATCCCTGAATGTAGCACTGCGTGCGTGTGTATTGATGGAGTCAGATATGAGTGTTCACTGTGTGTGTGTCATGTGTACATACATGTGTGTATGGTGCTGCATGTGTGTACATGTGTGTATACATAGATTGGTTTCTGCACAGTTTAGATAAGAGATACTATGCTTCATGAACCACAGATGCATTTTAAGAAAATGTTCATGGAAATGCATTGTGGGAAGCTCTTTCTTAGATCTGGGAACATTTTTTTCTGACTTACACATGGTATCATGTGTGTACAAAGTGCTCACGCTTTGCTTGGAGGACACCACAAAGAAAAGCAGAGTTCATGAGGGCGCAGCCGCGGGGCTGCCAGGAAGGCCACAGAGGACGGGGAGGTGAAGCAGCTGTCAAGGCTCAAGGAGCCACATCTGCTCTGAAGGAATAGAGTTGTTGATGTCTGTCTCATCCAGGTAGGGAGGGCAATCAAGGAGCCAGAAGACAGGGAATTAGGGGTCTCCCAGGCAGTGGCCCCCTACTTCTTGCCCATCCGGGATGATGGGACAGGGGAAGTGGTAGGGAGGGAAGACAAGGAATGTATATGTGTGTGTGTGTGTGAATGGTGTATATGTGTGTTTTGTGTGTATATGTGTGTTCATGTAGACTATGTGTGTTACGTATAAGTGTGTATATCCATGTAGGCTGTGCAGAGAATGTCAGGTGTGTATATGTCCCTGTGTGTCTGCAAACATGTGTCTATGACAGTCCAGCATGCTAATAATAATTATTATAATTAAGATTTATCTAGTGCTTTATGATTTGCAAAGTACTTCATATATATTATCTCATTTGATCCTGACAAGAACCCAGTAAGGAAGCAAAGACAGACAGAGGTAAAGTGACTCCCACGCTCACACAACTAGTCAGCATCTCAGGTGAGGTTTGCAATCAGGCTGTGCTGGCTTCAAATGCTCTGCCCCCTATGCCAAGCTGTGGCATTTTATGTTAGTACACGGTATATGTGTTCTTGGCATCTAGAAATAATGGAAGGAGGAGGTTTGTATAAGTTAGCTACTGGGTCTAGAAATGCCCATTTGGCAAAAGCTTTCTGGAATCGCCCGACCTGTTGGAAAGGTGACTGGTTGGTTACCTCAGTCAGTCCTGGGAATTCTTGGGAGACCTTTGTGGGAGCATGACCCCAGTTCCCATCCCAGTCATGGTGGCTGTGGACCCTGCTGAACCCCAGCTGACCCGGTCCATGCTGGAGTCCTCCATCGTCCAAATAAAGTGTTTTCCCTAGGAAAAATGAAGAACATTCTTTCTGCTCTTTAAAATCCTAGGATGTATGGGAATGGAAGTGAAGTTACATGTAGAGTATTTTATTCCTTGGTGTATTGTCCTCACATTCATGCACTCGCTCAATCACCCATTGAGTTATCTGCTCATCCATCCATCTATCTACCCATTCACCCAACAAACACAGCACAGTGCCTACTGTATGTGCATGGTAGGAGGCCTCATGCTATGTTGGATAGAAAGCTGACCTTGGGGTCAGGAAGACCTGGGGTCAAGTCTTTCTTCTGACACATAGTGGCTAGGTGATCCTGGAGAAATCCCTCAACCTCTCAGGGGTTCATCTTAATGACCTTACTAGCTCAAAATCCTGTGGTCATTTAGTTGTAAAAGTGCAATGCCTGGAGTCAGGAAGACCCGAATTCAAATCCTGCCTATGTGACTGGTCAATTCACTAACCCTCTCTCAGTTCCAGTTTCCTCACCTGTAAAATAAAGATAATAATGACACCCAACTCACAGTGAGGACCAAAGCATATAACATACGTAAAGCATTTTGTAGACCTTAAAGTACCATAGAAATGCCAGCTATTATACCCTCAGCAGCTCTCTAAAGACTAAATTACAGGGGAGGTGCTAACTGTATTAGTGAAGAGGATTTCTATTCCAGGAGTACCCCAGCTGATGCAATCAATTCTGAAGAAGAAGAAATAGGAATAGCATTGTGCCAGGTGCTGGAGTAGATGCAAACATCCCCTCACCCCCATCTACCAGGGACTTGATCATCTGGTCTAAATGATAAGACATAAGATCATATAGAGAGAGACCTGAGTCGAGCAGGACAGCCCCCCCACCCCACTCCAGCAGCTGTTGTAATAGTCCAAGGGTGAGGTGATGAGGGTCTACACCAGGGTGGGGGCAGTGTTAAAGGAAAGTGAATTCCAGGGATTTTGCAGAGGTGAAATCAAGAAGAGATTGGTAGAAGTGAAATTGACAAGAGAAGTTGCAGAGATGAAATCTACA
>NW_027186383.1:8361026-8557608 GCF_028583685.1 Petaurus breviceps papuanus
TGGTAGAAGTGAAATTGACAAGAGAAGTTGCAGAGATGAAATCTACAAAAGATGTTGCAGAGGTGAAATCTACAAGAGGTATTAGCGAGGTGAAATTGACAGGCTTTAGCAAAAGCTTGGACATGGGGGAAGAGGGTGTGGTGAGAGAGATTAAGCATCCGGGATGTCTCCTAGGTTGGGAGCCTGAGGGATTAGGAGGAGAGTGGTGCCCTCTACAGTAATACAGAACTTGGAGAAGGGCTTGGGGGAAGGATAATGGATTCTGTTTGGGATATACTGAGTTTAAGATATCTGTAGGATATCCAGTTTGAGATGACCCGAAGGCAGTTGGAGTTGAGGGATTGGAGGTCAGCAGAGAGATCAGGGCAGGATAGGTAGATCTAAGAATCATCAGCACAGAGATGGTAATTAAATCCATGGGGGCTAGTGAAATCACCATGTGAGAGTATAGAAGAGAAGAGGGCCCAAGACAAACCTCTGTGGGATATCTATGGTTAGAGGGTATGATCTGGAAGAGGCCAGTGAAGGTGTGGTCAGAGAGGTGGGAGGAGAACCAGGAAGGGGGTTTTATCCCTCAAACTGCTAGTCACTTCACATCTCTGGGTCTCACCCCATTTGTGAGTTAAGGACCCTGACCTCTCTAAGGTAATCAACATCACAGCCCCTACGTTTTCTAGTTCTAGGATTCAGGCCACAGTTTTGCAAGGCTCGTGTTGCCTTCAGTGGAGCCAGAGCACATTTTCAATTCAACAATATCTCTTCAGCACCTGCTGTGTCACAAAGGTGCACGCTTGGTACCAAGAATACAAAGATGAAAACAATACATTTTCTTCCCCCAAAAAGCTTACATTCTACTGGGGAGACAGGAAGGGAAAACACGACCTACCTGTAAACAAGAGTGAAACAAGATGGGGGATGGTGCAAGCCCCAGCTACCAGGGGATGTTCCAGAAACGACAAGGAATTAACTTGGCTCTCACTGGATCTGAGGCCTGGAGTCCAAAATCCCCACTTGGTTTTCTTCATCCTTGCTTGTCCTTCCAGTGAAACTTCTCATCAAAATATATTTTTCTCCCAAGAAGGACAAATATTGACATTCTTGGCGGTAACTCATAGGATTTTGTTTAATTTTCTTTTTTATCCTGAACTTAAATATCAACAAACACAAACATCTCAATATGCGAAGGACAAAAAGAGGATTGTTTATGAACACCTGGACTTCTGTTACATACAATTGTTTGGATAGTTTTAATGTCTATTAAATTCTAAAAAGTAGTGACAAAATTGCCACTTAATTCATAGGTTTTTCAGTCCATGTGCTACAGCAGTCATGGAATTGACTTCCAATTCAATACTGGAGCCAGCGGCTCCTTCTGGTTGGTCATGCAGCATGCAGTTGGTCATGTGGTCTCCACTATCATGAAATGAATGGATTAAGACCTTGGAACCAACTGGCTGAAGGTTGCTGTGACTTGTCACCTCTGTGGGTGTTTCTTCTTTCCAGGTGGTAAAAGCATGCAATGAGGGTGTCAGAAAGATGAGTCGGACAGAACAGATGATTAGTATTCAGAAGAAAATGGAATTTAAGATCAAGGTACAGTTACTTTCCATATTCCTCTCCCAAGGGCTGCATAAATACTATAAATTTCTTTGTATATATTTGCTTGCATATTGTTTCCTCTGTTAGATTGTAAGGGGCTTTTTGTTTCTTTTTGTAACCTCATCATTTAGCACAGTGCCTGGCACATAGTAGAAAGTTAATAAATGTTTGTTAATTGATTAATAATCCTTCCCAATCTATCCAGCCTTGCGCCCTGTCGAGGCTATCCTAAGTAATTCCATTCAATATCTCATGTTGTATCAGACTAACTGAAGGAAGAGTCAGCATGCTAACTTTGGTGTGATTCCTTAAAGAACCCCTTGCTTCCCCTCTACTTCCTCACTCCCAATTCACTGCTTCTCTTTTCATTTGTGCTGCAGTGATTTTGTTTGTGCAAGTGCTTTTCAATTTTGTAAAACCTGTTCGTTTCATTTCACAGCAGGAACTCTAGATAGCATTGTCCCCATCATACAGATGAGGGAACTAAACTCCAGAGCTGTTCAGTGATTTGTCCATGTTCACAAAGCTAGTAGGTATCTGAGATAGAATGTCAAGTCTAGTGTTCTTTCCTTGACGTTTGAAAGCAGTGAGTGAGCAACGAGTCATAGGACCTGAGTTTGAATTTTGATTCTGACAATTACTACCTTGTGACCCGGATCAATTCACTTCATCTCTCTAGGGCTAAGTTTCTTCACCAGTCCTAAGTCCATGATGCCTACAGGTGGGGTCACTTTTTGTGAACCAGCCCAATCTGACCTTTCCAGAACGATGTCATTGTCCCATGATGTAAGGGGTTTGTGGCATTGACCCCCTGACATGTTCTAACCTGTCCTTTGTCTCTTTCTCTCAGTCTGTGCCCATTATCTCTCACTCCCGCTGGCTACTGAAGCAAGGAGAACTACAGCAGATGTCTGGCCCTAAAACATCCCGAACCCTTCGGACCAAAAAACTCTTCAGAGAAATCTATCTCTTCCTTTTCAATGATCTGCTTGTGATCTGCAGGCAAATTCCCGGGTGAGTCTAAAATATGAAAAGAGGAAGAATGCAGAGCCTGGAAGCCCTAGACCAGTGAGTTCAGCATCCATCCCCAAGAAAACTATGCAGCAGATGGTTAAACCAGTGGCTTATGAGCACTTGGAAAGAGGAATGAGTGTGGGGCAGTGAGGTGGCACAGTAAATAGAGCACTGAGTTCAAATCCGGCCTCACACTTGACGCAAAACTAGCCATGTGGCTTTGGGCAAGTCACTTAACCCCAACTGCCCTGCCTCCCCCCCTCCAAAAAAGAGAGAAAGAGAGGAATGAGTGATCATTTGGAGCCACTTGGAGCTCACAGAGAAGAAATCATATCCGACTTAATCACATGTCCTTTTTGACAGTCGTTCAATAAGTACTTGTTAACCAGCTAGTGAGTTACATTGTGCTCAGTGCTGGAGATACAAAGAAAAAAATGTACCTGTCCTCAAGGAGCTTACCTTTTATTGGGGCAATACTATATGCTTATATAAGTATGTAACATATATTATACATAACTATTCCATTATTTAACTTTACTAGCTTATATAATTGTATTTAATATTCTATTAATATCATTGTTAATATATAATATTGTCTATAGTATAATATTACTTAATAAGTATTAAAATTAATATTATATTTATATGCTCAGTGCCTGGCACACAGTAAGTCCTTAATAATTTTTCTTGATTGACACACACACACATTAAATCTATGAATACTAGAGAATGAGAGGAGTCACTGTCAACATTAAACGGGGGATCACAGAGGGTGAGGCTTGAGCTGAGGAAGGAGAGAACTGCAGGCAGACAGGCACAGAGATGGGAGATGGATAGTGAAGCAGGAGCAGGAAGGCCAGTCTGGAAGGAGAGTGATGCGTGTGAGGGCCAGAGAGGCGGGCTGGAGCCAGGTCCTGAAGGACACTCAATGCCAAATGAAGAGCTGGTGTTTGACCCTGGAGGTGGCAGACAACAGTGGATGCTACGGGTGCTGCTCTGGCAGTTGTGTGCCAGGGCACTGGGAAGTCAATGGAGAGGATATACATTTTTTTTTAAAGATTTCAATTTAAAAGCTTTTCACAAGACATAGTGTGTAAGGCCCAAGGGGATCATCTCCAGGTGAGGGAGCAGCGGCCTCCGTTCTGTGAGGGCAGGGGGTGTCTACCCCAAGTGCGTGAAGACTTTCCTTGTGGAATGGGTGAATGAGATGAGTTTGCTTCAACAGCCGCGAAGCGGGCGCTGTGCTTGGAGCTTGGTCGCTGCATCCCAGCGACGCACTAATCATCCTGACCTTTGTCCTGCCAGTGGCTCTGCTAACTCTTGAGAAGAGAGAGAGGCTGCTCACTCTGCTTCGTAATCTAATTCATGCTCCCGGCAAGATGTCATTGGTCCCCTTAGAACCGCTTGCTTCCTCTCTACTCCCCCACCCCCAGTTCACTGCTTCTCTTTTCATTTGGGCTGCACTGATTTTGTTTGTGCAAATGCTTTGGAACAATGAACAACACCCAGAGGGAAGGTTTGAGCAAAGGAGCGGGTGACAGGACACGACCAGAGTGGAATGAGGGAAGGCAGGATTGCCTGGCAAAGATGTCAGAGATCCAAGCTGCGCTCCAGCCTCCACTGCGCTGGGCGGGAAGGGGGGCGGGGAGGCATTCAGCACTTATTAAGCACCAGCTTGAGGCACTGGGGATAGAAAGGCAAAAGGGAAATGAGCCCTGCCCTCAAGGAGCTTGCATTCCAGTGGAGGGGATGTGTACATATGAATGCACATACCAGAGAATACAGGTGGTTAGGGAGGGAGGGCCCAGTGAGCAGCTCAGGATGTCAGGAAAGACCTCACATGGAAGGTGACACTTGAGCTGAGTCCTGAAAGAAGCCTCGGATTCCAAGAGGCAGAGGTGAGGAGGAGGGGCATGCCAGGCAGGGGGCCCAGCTTGTGCAAAGGCATGGCCCCAGTAAATAATTGCTCTGACCCCTCGTCCCCAGGGACAAGTACCAGGTGTTTGACTCAGCTCCTCGGGGCCTCCTTCGGGTGGAGGAGCTGGAGGACCAAGGGCAGACTTTGGCCAATGTCTTCATCCTGAGGCTGCTTGAGAATGCCGATGACCGGGAAGCCACGTACATGCTGAAGGCCTCGTCCCAGTGAGTACCAAGGCCTGTTGGCCTGCCCTGTGTGCCTGGACATCTTTTCCATCAGAGGTCTTGTCCACCAGACAGTCCCCACTGAGACCCAGAAAATGGCCCCAGGAAATGGGATTTGCCCTGTTCAGGAGATATTCCTTCTCTCCCCTCCCCTTGGCTGTACCTTCCTCTTTTCCCATTCTCCCTGGCCCCTAAAGACCAGCAGAGCAGGTGGAAGGCTGTCCTCAAGGTTGAAAAAGTAGTTAGATCACTATGGAATGGTAAGGGGATAAGGGCGCCCATCCAGTGTCTTTCTCCCCTAATTCCAACCGTGCCTGGAGGTTATTCAGCCCAGCACATGGATTCTTCAGAACCAATTTCCCATTAAACTTCCCTCACACACCTTACATTCCAGCCAAACTGTCCCATTTGCTTCTCCCCCTAAGTACTGTTCCATTTCCCACCTCCTTGCCTTTGCATGGGCTGTACCCCATGCCAGAATGCAATCTCCCTTCAACTCTGTGGCTTAGAATCGATAGCTTTCCTCAAAGTGCAGCTTCTGTTCAGCCTCCCGCATGTAGCCTCTCCTCATCCCCCCAGTAGCTAGTGCCCTATCCCCACCCTCCCCCAATTATTTTGTAAGTGCTTGTCTATGCAGATGTTGTTTCCTCCAGGAGAACAGAAGCGTTTTGAGTGCAGGGATCGTTTCATTCTTATAGGAAATGGGATAATACAGGGAAGGGAAAGCTGGGTCTGGACTTAGGAAGACCTGAATTCAAATCCTGCGGCAGGATTGGAAGCTAGTCAGTTCAGCTAACTAGCTGGTGCGACAGGGGACGAGTCACTTAACCTCTCTGCACTTAGTGACCTAAGCCACTTAGCATCAGTTTCCTCATCTGTAAAATGGGGGTAATAATGGCACCTACTTCCCATTGGTTGAGATCTAGGTAAAGTGCTTTGTGAACCTTAAAAATACTAGATGAATGCCAGTTGTTATTGTTCTGCTATCCCCGGAGCCTAGAACAGTGTCTGGCAAACAGTAGGTGCTTAATAAATGCTCATTGAACTGAATTAAACCTGGGTGAGAGCCTGCCTGGTTCACTGGCCTTTCCTCACAGTGTGGTGGGAAAAGCCTCAGATTCCCACCTGGGTCACTTCAGGCTAGTCTGGGCCTCAGTTTCCCCTTCTGTGAAGCAGTTGGGTTGGGCTAGACACCTCCAAGGGCCCTCCCAGCTCTGTTCTCTCCAGTCCCTTCCCCAGCTGCCCTCATCACCTGCAGCTGGAGGTGTCTACAGGGGCAGGGAAGCACGGGGAGAGGCTCAACTCCAGCCACCAAGCCTTTGCCATCTTGGTAAAGCTGGATGCCTGGTTCTCTTTGCCCTTTTGTAAAGACAGCTGCCAGGGCACCCACACCCATGCTGGGAAGCCCAGGCCTGTTTTTTAACCCCTCTCCCCATTGCACCTTTCCTCAGCTGTGATGAGTGTGAGCTGTGAGCACTAGCAGCAGCCCTGGAGAAGAGCATGGAGCCTTGTGCTGGGATTCAGAGCTGGGAGAGGCTGAGAACACAGAATGACCAAGTTCAGAGGAATCTTAGAACAGGGAATGCAAGAACCAGAAGGGGCCCTAGAACAGAGGAAGTTCTAGCCTTAAAAGGCAGACTATAGACTATCCAAGCTGGGAGGAACCCAGAACACATAAATGTACAAGCTGGGGAGACCTAGAACACAGCATGTGCGAGCTGGGGGGGGGGGGAACCTGAACAGAGAAGGCAAAGCTGGGAGGGAACCTAGAACAGAAATGGCAAAGCTGGGGAGGGCCTAGAACAGAGATGGCAAAGCTAGGGGTGACCTAGAACAGAGATGGCAAAGCAGGGGGACCTAGAACAGAGATGGCAAAGTGGGGGGGACCTAGAACAGAGATGGCAAAGCTGGGGGGGACCTAGAACAGAGATGGTAAAGCTGGGAGGGAACCTAGGCTGCAGATTGAGGAATGTGTGAGCTGAAGGGACCTCAGAAGCCAGCGAGTCCAAGCCCCTCACTTTACAGAGAAGGAAACTGAGGCTCATAGAGTGGAAAGACTCCCCCAAAGGCTCACAGGGCATAAGTGGCAGAAGCTGAGCTTGAGTCAAAGCCTCCTCTCTCCGCACTGTTCCGGAGGCCATTGCCTGGGCCAGGCCATCGGCCACAGCTTCTCCCAGGTCCTAAGGCTGACAGATTGCCAAGGGCAGGCAGTAGAGAGAGCATCGTGGGGGGCTCCCACAAGCATCTCCAGTTACTTGTACACCTATTACAGATGGGGGGGAGGGGGCCCGCCGCAGTGCAAGATGTAGACAGCTCGCCGGCCCCAGGAAGACAAGCTGAGCCAGGCTTGGCCCTGAGAGAAGCCGTGTGGGCAGTCTGGGGGGCTGTGGTCCAGCAGTCCCCGTCCCCCCACGTTTCCCCAGAGCTGTGGTGTGTCTCTCTGCCCTCACAGAAGCGAGATGAAACGCTGGATGACCTCCCTGGCCCCAAACCGGAGAACGAAGTTTGTTTCCTTCACATCAAGACTGCTGGGTGAGCGCTCCTAGACCCCTCTGATGCTGCTCCTCCCTGTGTCCTTTCAATGGAAAGCTTGGCTTAGGGTGCCATGTTGGAACTGAGTGTCTATGGAAGCTTATAGGCCCTGATGATGAGGGGTCAAGGGGCCACGGAGTTCAGGGAGTCCCTGGAAAGCAGTCTGGAAGGAATTCACAGACTCGAGCATTCTCTAAGTCAAGGTGCTAAAGATTTATTGTTAGGCTTTGCAGCAGGCAGGAGTTCTTAGGGAACCTGCACCCTTAGAGGGGGTATATTATGGTTTATATAGGATAACTACAGTGAAATCTGTGCCAAATGTGCTAACTAGGTGAGTCAGGGCGGGATTAGGGGGGAGTTAAGGAGTAGGCAGTTCTTAAAGGAACATGCACTTTGTAGGCCTGTTACCCAGAATTCACTGGGAAATAGCCCAAGGCGGTCTGCATGAAGGAGTGGTTTTAGGCTTGAAACTAAGTCAGCTAAGTCAGGGCTGACCAAGCTGCCACCCATCAGTGGCATGTTTGACAAGATGGATGTCGGGAGTTTAGTGTGTCCCAAGCTAAGGAGGGATTCAGGATGTGTGTAATGAGCCAGGGAGTGCACATATGACTGAGACTGGGGTACATATGACAGGTATGACCCTGTCTGCTGCCACTTCAGCCAGGACACAGCTGGGACAGACGACTAAATTCCCTAAGTGCAGCTGGCACTGTGTCGGGAAGAGAGAAGTATTTTCCTAGGGCTGCTGCCCTTGTGCTAGAAACTGTCTGAGACAGTTTGAGGCCAGGGAGAGATAGGGTTTTGGAACTGGACATGATTTTACAAACTGTGGTTCAAGGACAGGCACCCAAGCACCCCATCAGTGAGAGCGCCCAAGTCCTGCTGAAGGAAGCACTTGGTTTGGGATGTACAAAGGGAGTCCTTTATATAAGTTACGTCGATGCCTCTTATTTTTACATCACAGACGTTGACAGGACAGCCCACCACCCTCTTCCTCCTGAGTGTCTTCCCTTGTATTGCTGTGAAGTGACAGTGTCTAACAGAGTATTCGGCTTTCCACACCCATGGAAGGGAGGGTGGTTTACTCAGATCAGTGTGACATGGACCCCTTGGGCAGCCTGGTCAAGTCCACAGAACTCTTCCCTGACTCACATGCTAAAGTGCACAAATCAAAATACATGGGGTCACAAAGGAAATCAGTTATATTCACATATATAATATTCGTTTGCCAAAAACCAAAATTCCATTGATGCCAGGTTCAGCATCCCCAAGTTAGAATGAGGCAGACAGTATTTTTCTTCAGACAGTATTTCAGGGGATAAAGGGCTCCTAAAGCTTCTTTATAGGACTAGACTATCAGGCTCCAGGGAGATTTTACCTTCTGGAGCTTTGATGCAGAACTGGCCTTAGGGGCAGGAGACCCGAGTTCGCATCTTCCCATTAGACTCTGAGCAGATCCCTTGCCCTCAGTGCCCCTGGCTGCTCCCTCAGGCCAGAAGTATCAGAGCAGGGGTCCATCTATGTAATGGACATAGAGGAAGCATCTTCACCAGAAGGTGCCCACACCATTTGAATGAAATCACTGGTCTAACGACCATAAAATGTCTAACATCCTTTTTAAGGCCTTGAACAAGAAATGTTTTCATGGATGCTTGGACAAAAGGAGGAATAAGCAAGAAATGTCAGATAATTGGAAGTCTTAAGGGATAAAATATAGTTCTTGAAATTCAGTGGCAAGGGCCTGAGGTGGGGCCAGCTGGACCCGCTCTAGCCAGAGTCAGGCAGGCTCCAGAGGCCGATCTCCCACTTGGGTAATCTGCTCTGGGCTCAAAGGCCCTTCACGAAGCTCATGAAATGCGTAAGAACCCAGAGAGTGTGTGACCGTGGGTAAGCCATGTCACCTCTGTTTGCCTTAATCCCCTGGAGAAGTAAATCACAAACACTCTAGTATCTTTGCCAAGAAAATCCCATGAACAGTATGGTCTGTGGGGTCATGAAGAATCAGACCGGCACCAACAGCATAGAAACCTAGCTTTAAAATCAGAAGGCCTTGGAGGTCACCCACTGAAGAAACAGGCCCAGTGTCATTGTAGGAATACAGGTTTGGGAGGTTACCTTGCCCACCCTCTTCATTCTATCAATGAGTAAACTGATGCCCAGGGTCGCAGAGGTGGTGACAGACGGCATTTGGACCCAGAGCGTCTGACTCCAGAGCCAGGGTTTTTCCCCTGGGCCTCCCACAAGGCACCTGTGTTGCAGTGCCTGCTCTGCGGCCTTGGGGGAGGAAAGGGCCTTCAAACTGCCTCCCTTCAGGGAGCCCGAGATACATTTCTTTTCCTTCAGCTCGCAGGAAGAAAGCTCTTGGCTCAGCCTTGCCAAGGCCATCGATCTTGGGACCTTTGCCCACAATCAGAGTTTTCCATTGCTACCTGTGACTTGACATTTTATTGGTCTAGAAGCTCTCCTTGGCCCTCCCCTCCACCTGCCCTGGGCTCAGAAGGCCTGCTGCAGGCTGGGGCTCCAGAGAGAGTCTGGAACATTCTGAATAAAAGCCTCCACCTTTTCTCTGCCCTTCCTCTGACAGACTGCCCCCAGGTACAGTGTGTCCACCCCTATGTCGCTCAGCAGCCGGATGAGCTGTCCCTGGAGCTGGCTGACATTCTGAACATCCTCGAAAAGACAGAAGATGGTGAGTACCATACCAGCATGGGGACTTGCCCCCAGGCCTGTCTAGACTGCCCATCACATATCTATACCACCCACACCCTGTGTCTATACTGCCCACATCATGTGTCTACACCACCCATCCCCTAGCCTTCTGAAAGTGTTCTCCTGGCTGTTACCTCAGTGACTCAGATGACCACTCCTCTCTCTGATTGACAGAGCAGGAAACTGAGGCCAGGGGGTGGCCAGTTGCCTAATATAATGATCCTTACATTTCTCCAGCATCTGTGCTTCACGTCCATTCTATTAGCCTCACACCAGCCCTGGGAGGGTGGTGATCTGTTTAACATAGAGAGGAAACTGAGGCCCAGAGAGGTCACAAGAGGCTTGCCATGGGGTCTCACTAGTAATGTCTGAGGGAGGATTTGAACCCAGATCTTTCCACCTCTAAGGCCAGTGTTCTTTCCACTCAGCAATGCTGCCTCCCAGCCTCACACATCTCCTTAAAGATAGAGCTGGGTCTCCTACTTTGCCAGCCTTGTGTTCATAGATGGCCCAGATCTCGGCCTCGATACAAAGAGAGACCGCTCGCAACTGCATCTGCTGCTGCTTCACCTTCCTGGGAAGGGGCTTGGCCAGCTGATTTTTGTTTGGGTTGAGATCTGGGCCCTTGCTTTTGTTGGTGTAGGGAACCCCGAGTATGGGAATTCCCTCCCTCAGTACAGATGGGCCCTGCTCTCAGAGAGCTGCCTGGGCCACTGAGGGGTCCAATGCTCTTCCCAGGCTCAGAGCCGGGTGTGTCAGAAGCAGGATTTGAACCCAGGTTTAGCTTTAATGCTTCCTGCAGCTGCTGAGGAGGTGTAAGAGCAATAACACCAGCACACAGAAGGTCTGCTTTTCTAAAGGAAAGACAGCTTCAAAGGGGTCAGCAATCTTACTTTAATTAAACAGTACATGGGGCGGCCAGGTGGCTCAGCAAGTAAGAGCACCAGCTCCAGTGTTGGGATGACCTCGGGATCAAATCCGGGCTCAGATACTCAGCACCACACCCAGAAATAACTGGCCGTGTAACCTTGACCAAGTTACTTAGCCCCAATTGCTTTAAAAATAATAATAATAATAATAATTAAACAGTACAGCCAGATAAGTAGGAAGAAGCGAGTATCCAAGAAAGAACCCCATAGACAGGGCTCCAACTGTCTGAACAGAGTAAGAGGCACCGAATCACCAGACCAGGAAGCACCAACATCTGGCTCTCAGAGTTGGGGGCTCCTTATCAACGGCTACCTAGAGTCTGGTCTGGCCAAAAAGCAAAGAAGTATTCTTCCCATGAGTGAGCCCCCAAGTAAGATGCCACCTCCCAGTAGATAAAGTTTTCAAATAATCGGCTCAGAGCCAGAAGGCATCACAACCCAGGTGACTCAGTGCCAAAAGGTGTGAAAGCCTCCCGTAAGCAAGCCTCCCCAGGCAAGGCAATATATGGGCTCTCGTGACTCAGGATGTGTCCCAGCTATGAACTGGGCTGGAGCGCAAAGCAGCAAGACACCCACAGTAGACATAGCTGTTTACGCCTGGGACACGCGGTCGTGGCCACATGGACCCATTAGCCCTACACCAGGTCTTCCTGCCAGTGAGGCCGGCTCTCACATATCCAACACACCACGAATTCTGGAGGCAGCATTCATCTTAATTAATTAACGCCTTCTTTTCCCCTTATGTCAGGGTCTATGCTTGGGGTTGGGGAGACAAAAATTTAAAAAATGAACAGTCTTTACAGTCAAGGAATTTATGTTCTGCTGGGAGAAAGGTGGGAAGGAAGCAGACCCAGATGAGGAGATTAAGAGGACTGATGTGAGAAGAGGATATTAGCTCCCTGAGGGCAGGAAGCATTTCACGTTTGTCATTGTATTTCTGGTGCTTGGTGTGGAGTGAAAAGAAATTAGAAATGATTATATTTTTGTAATAAGGATAACATGTTATACAACATAATTCTCATATGTTTTATATAAGGTTATATACTAATTATATATAATTATAAATATTATTGTTTTTATTAATTCTTGTTGATTGATCGATGGGATTATTGATTAATTGATGGGAAAGTGCTCTAGGAGAATTTAAGAAGAAAGAGAAGGGGGGTTTCGGCAGGGGACACAGGAGTCACCAATTCCATCCATAAGCTTGTAAGTGCCTAATAGGGGAACTGTGCTAGGGGAGAATGCAAAAACAAGCCAGACAGTGCCTGCCCTCTGGAGCTTACATTCTGTCAGGGGATGTGACACATCCATTTATAAATATATACTTAGGGCCCTTCCTCGGGTTAGTCAAATACCCCAGAGTAATTCTGGGGGGGAAGGCACCAGGCAGGGCTTCCCGTGGAAGGTGGAACCTGTGCTAAGTCTTGAAGGAAGCCAGGGACTCCACGAAACGGAGGTAAGGAAGGATGGGAGGCACAGCCTGTGCAAAGTCCTGGAGGTGGGAGATGACAGAGTGCTGTGTACAGGTAGGGCAAGTAGGCCTGTTTGGTGGGAACTTTGAGTGTAGGAGGGGAGTGATGTGTGATGGGGCTAGAAAAGGAGACTGGAGTCCCAGGTGTGTCTCTGCATCCTGTCAGTCCAGTTTACACTGTGTCATGTGAGGAAGCTGCCTCTGGGGAAGTGTGTCTTGGAGCACCTCCTTGCCTTGCATTCCTTGACCGGCTTTGTCTGGGGTGGACCCAAGGCCCGGAGCCGTTCCTGCTCACTCTTCTCTGGACGCCCTCCAAGCTTAGCAATGTCCTCTCTAAAATTCAGCCCCAGAACTGCAGCCTGCTCTGGGTGTGGTCTGCCCAGGGCAGAGTGACAGGGGTGGGTCATCGCCCTGCCTCCCTCAGGGCAGCCCCAGACCCGCCAGCTTTGGGAGCTGCCCCATCCCACAGTCTCTAGGCTTTGTCACTAACACCAGCATCAATAACATTTCTCCTCTGCCCTCCTGCTGTGCCACCCATCATCCGCGTGTCCCTGGGCAAACCATATCCCCTTCCTAAAAAGTAAGGGTCAAACAGGATGCCTCGAGCCCCCTCCACTCCAGGTCTGTGGTCCTGTGACCTCTCTGAGCCTCAAATTCCTCATCTGTAAAACGGGTGGTTAGACTAGATGGCCTCAAGCCCTCTCCAGGCTAGGTCTATGAGTCTTTGAATAAATGTTTGCTGAGTTAAATCACTCGCCCATTTTGCAACAGCCAAGACCACTTAGCTTTATCCTTCCTACTTGTCTCCCATTTTCTTCCTTCCTCTTTCCTGTTCCTCATCTTCCCTTCCTCCCATTTTCCTGCCTTGCTTGGCATGAGCATGGGGTGAGTTTGGGGAAGATTTTGTTTTAAGCTAGGAGGACCATGAAGTGCTTTGTGACCTTGGTTAAGTCACTTTCCTCTGTGATCCTCCGTTTCCTCGTCTGTAAAATGTCAGAGTTGGGCTGAATGGTCCCTAAGATCCTTTCCAGGTCTGATATTCTGGGGAGATAGCAGTCTCCCCGTCCCAGACATCTTCTGTCGAAGCCCAGATGACCCCTTGTCAGGGACATTAGAGAGGGGATTCGGGGCTGGGGATGGGACGGACAATGTCCATTCCAACCTTGGGATGACATGAAACAGCCATCCCCATGTGAATGGCCCATCCTGGTAGATAGTGAGTTCCCCGTGCCTGAAGGTCTCCAAGCAGAGACCAATCTCGAGGCCCTCCCCAAGGCTGGTATTTCTTGGTCACCAGCACTCTCTGCTGGCCACGTCATGCAATAGCACCAGACCTTTGCTACTGAGATGCTTTCATTCCATTATCCCAGCTGCCTTGGATTAGCTTTTTTTACTCCTGTTTTTGCCCCTTAGCTTTTTTTGCTTTTATTTTTCATTGTTAATTAAGATTATTAAGAATCTCTACCGTGGGGCCCTGGAGTTCATAGAATCCTAATTTTATAAATGAGGAAATTTGGGCCAGAAAGCCCAAGTGCCCAGGCTGGCAGGGAAACAGCTCAGAGACCCTCTCGTCCAACCTCCTCCTTTTACAGATGAGGAAACTGAGGCCCAGGGAGACAAAGTAACGTGCCCAAGGTCACACATGGAGCAGGTGTGAGAGACTGGTCCTCTGAGGCCAGGGCTCCTTTAGCTCACAACACACTAACTCCTCCTGGGACATTCACTGCCCACACAGGGGGTGTTATCTGCACTTTTAAATGAGGAAACTGAGTTTCCTGCTAGCCAGCAGGGCCCAGACACAAACCTGGCTCTTCGTTCCAAAGCTAATTCTCCTACTTCTCCCCATAGCTGGGCTACATGATACCCTCTTTGGCTTTCTTTTGCCCCGAATTCCCTAGGTTTTCATTTGAAACTCATCGCTTTTCTTCCCCTTTCTCCTTGACGTCTTCCTCCCAACCCCATAGGTTGGATTTTTGGGGAGCGCCTTCACGACCAAGAAAGAGGCTGGTTCCCGAGCTCCATGGTGGAGGAGATTATGAACCCCAAGATCCGATCCCAGAATCTTAAGGAGTGTTTCCGGGTCCACAAGATGGATGACACCCAACGCAGCCAGAACAAAGACCGGAGGAAGCTGGGCAGCCGCAATCGGCAATGACCGCCCTCGAGCCCCGACCCCTGAGCCTAGGGATGCCAGGGCACCGAGTGGGACCTGGGATGCCTGGAGGACAAGGGAGAGATGGCAGAGTCGAGGGACAGAGAGAATAGAAGGGCTGGGCGGGGCGGCAGGGCACTGAGCGGGACCTGGGATGCCTGGAGGACAAGGGAGAGATGGCAGAGTCAAGGGACAGAGAGAATAGAAGGGCTGGACGGGGTGGCAGGGCGGGCTCTGATCTTTCCTTGTGTGGAAACCAAAGGGTTGCTGCTGTATTTACTGTGTACAGAAGTGTCCCCCCCCCACCCTTTCCCTTCCCACCACGTCAGCCACTCCTGGTCCTTCCAGCGGCAGATGCAATGGGGAGGGGGAGAGCAGAGAAATTCCCTTCTTTTCAGCTCATTTATAAACAGCAAGCCAGGTGGACTTTACACCGCACTGTATTACTGCCTTTCTCCCTGCCCGCCTCCCATCCCTTAATAAGTGTGAGAAACTTTTCACTGCATGGGCATGAGGAGACCCAGCACCCCGAGCATTCTCCCCTACCCACCACACTCCCTTCCCAGGACTTCGGAGAGGCAGCCAGCCTTCAGCCACCAAGGATGGTGCCGAGTACAATCGAGAAAAGGCACGGCCTGGTGGGAAGTGGTGCCTTTAAAAGAAGCCATTGTTAACCCTCGCACCCACAAGGATGCCCCAGGAACAGGCCCAAGGGCTCTAGTATTCGCCTTGGGGTGGAAATTTGGGCAGCACCAGGGCCCCATCCCTAGGTCACATTTGTGCAGTAGAAGGATGTTCCTTCGAGGCCCCTCCCCAGCATGCCATTGCCCCTTCTACAGAGGGGGCCCCACCTACTCCCTTTCTGTTACTTGTGAAGATGCAGAAACGTCACCAAGCCCAGGCCCCCCCACCCCCCACACTGAAGGCATCACCAGGGAGAAGAGTCAGATGCGGGTTTCCCCAGGCCCAAATCAGGCCTTTTGGGTGAAGTACCCAAGGAGGAGGGTCTGAGCCAGCTCCTCTCTCAGGGTTTTGTGGCTTATGGGACCCCCTAAGAGGATGGATTGGTGATGAAGCCACATGCTTCCTTCTGCTACCAAAGCCAACAGCTTGGACGTGCCTCATGATGCCACCACCAACTGGGGGAAACAGGGCATCTCCCCTCTCCCCAGTGCAAAGGACCAGTCTGAGACCTCAGGCTCAGCCAGGGGCCAGCCTTCTCAGATGTGGGGATCACATGTCTAAGGAACTGTGGATATGACACAGGATCGCATGACCGCCCATGCATGTTCTGACCTTCCCGGGGAGGGGACAGCCCTGGTTTGGGCTGCATGTCCACCTGTCGCTCCTCTGAGCCATCTTCCGAGGGGAGAGGCTCTGGCTTAGGGTTTAGAATACAGAGCCTTTTGGGAGAATACTGGGATCCACCAATGTGTCTGTTGGTTCCTGCCTCTCCTTGCCACCCATGTATATTTTAAATACCTTTTTTGTTTCATAAAATACATTACACATGGTGAAATTCGTGTGAAGTTGGCAAATTTGGGATGGGGAGTTGGGGTCCTTGGGTCAGTTCCTTCCATGGGCTGATAGAGGTGACTGGGCAGCCTGACGCATACAGAATAATGGGGGATCAGGAAGGTTCCATGAGAGCAAGGCTGCCGGGTGAAGCCTGCCGGTGGGGTGGGGGCTGGATTTCCAACCAAGGGAACATCGTCAGGACAGATCCTGAGGGAGGCGTTGTAAAGGGGATGATGAAGCCAACTGTCCCTGCGTCCTGAAGGGTCTTCAGGCACCTTCTGGTCCCACCCAGACCCAAATAAGACTGTGTTTGCTGCACCCTCCAGAGGGGTGATGCAACCTCCACTGGGAGATGGGGGCACACCACTACCGACCGGGAGCACCCGGTGTGCTGTCCATCCCTTGCGGTTAATTAGGAACACCCACCCCTGCCCAGTCTTTCATCTCTAAGCTGAATGCTCCCAGTTCCCTCGGCCAGTTCGGCTTGTCTCCTTCCTTCCTCCTTCCTTGTCTTCTGCATGTTCCTCCCGGCGTGTTCTTTCCCCCCCCCCCCCCACATAGGATTCTGGTCCCCTGATTAATCGTCGTGATACTAATTAGCAGTGGGACCCTCACTTCCTACATTCTGGATGCTAGTGGAGCTAAAGATCTCACAAATCAACCAATGATTAATCATTTATTAAGCACTTTCTATTTGCTTCTCGCTAAGCACTAAAGACAACAGACAAGAACCCAAACCAATCCCTGCCCACCAGGGGCTTACATTCTTAATGCACTCCACTGGCACCTTCTGGATGCACATGGAGCTCGCAGTCCACTGACCCCCCGATCTTTGTCAGATGAACTCTTCTCTAGCCCCATCTCAAGCATTTTTTAAAATTCAAAGGTAGAAATTAATATTTATGCATATTAAATGTCATCTTATTCTATTCAGCCCCTTATTCTCGCCTGTCAGTCTTCTTGGATCTCAATTCAGTCAACAGTAGTAGTAATAATAGCTAACAATGACGGAAATCCTTAAGTCTTACAAAGTACATTACATACATATGTATACAAATGTCCCAAATACACACATACATATGCCCTCAATACATCCATGTACCCCTAATCACATACATGTGTCCCCAATGAGTACACACACGTGCCATTGATACATATATGTCCCAAATACATATCCGTGTGTCCCCAACACATATATAAGACCCAAATACACGCACGCATGTGCTCCCAATACATACACACGTGTCCCCAATGCACACACATATATGTCTCCACACATACATATAGATGTCCCGAAGTCTTCGGACGGAGTTTAGCTATGAGAGTTCCTGAAACACTCGTCTCCTCTCTCCTGGTCACCATCGTTCGTCATCTGCCAAGTTAGGGGTCTTAGCTCTCCGTCCTCTCCAGTGGTGAGAGCAGTATTCCTGCCTTCATCCGGGCTTGGCTGGAGCCAGGGAAACAGGGCTGGGAAGACTGACTGGACTAGATTGTGGAGGGCTAGCCCTGAATGCCAGGCCGAGGAGGAGACTTTTTACCATAAGCATAAAGGCGCTTATGACAATGTTGTTATACAGGGATTAGTTTTTTGTTTTTTTTTTTAATTTTTTACTTAAAAGCAATTTCCAAGCAGGTCCATAAAGCCGGCCAAGAGAAGGAGGCAGAGAACCGGAGGTGTGTCCCACAGCTGGGGGGGGGGAGGTGCCTGTGTGGAGCTGGGGGGGATGGAGCCAGGAGGTAGAGAGACACCTGGCCTCCTGGAACCCTGTCACATGCCCTCCCCCCCCCCCCCCCGTCAGGGGCTTCTTCATGGTGTGAAAAGTTGGGAAAGTAGCCTTGGAAAACCAGATCCGTGGAGAAAAGGGGGGTGCGGGTGTTGGTGCTGCTGTTTTAGCGTGGGTTTTATAAAGTCCCATCCCAGTTTGTTAATTCAATGACATCAATAATTCAAGACTTCTATTAAAGTCCGGCTACATGCCCTGGGTGCTCGGCTGGGTGAAGGGCACAAAGATAGATGGAAATCGGTCCCTGCCCTCAAGAAGTTTCCATTCTAGCCGTGGGTGGAGGTGTGGTCAGGCTTAACTTGGATTCTGGTAGATCCAGTACAGCGTAAGTGGGAGGGGGCAGAACACTTTAGGGGGCTTTCACCTGCGGGCATTAGAGAAGGCTGAGCCTGGTGAAAGGGCGGGGAAGGTCTCAGCCAACTGGGGGCACGGTTCCTCATCCCTTTGAACTGGGATATAGAGGGTGTGAGAAGCGTTAAGGGAGACCTGGCGGGAAAGGTCGTGGAGGCGGTGTACTTTAGTCAAAGGGAGCCTGGGTGGGGGAGGGGACTTTGCCAATCTGTGCAGGAATCAGGATAAGGGGACATCTGACAGCCTCCCAACATTCGCCCTCTCTGTTGCTCCAGCGGGGACCAGCCCCCTCAGGGTCAATGCATCTGCATTGAAAGGAGAAGCTTTGCAGATGAAAACCAGCTCAACCCAAAGGCCAGGTCTCCATGGTACTTGGTGGGGTCTGTGGGGCAGTGGGAGTTCCTCATTCTCAATAAAAACACTTTTCCCAACCCTGATTTTTCACCCATGGCGGGTGACAGTTTGCCAATGAAATTGAAGTTTTAGGTTTCACTGATTTCCCTTTTCTTCCTAACTTAGGCCTTGATTCTTTTGTGTAAGGATTTTCTGGCCTGTCTTACAATCTGGTGAAATGTGACTTCAGAGATGCTGGCATCCCCAGCCACAAATCTCTGTGGCTCCTGGAATGCTACAAGCACATAGTCTATTCCTTTGGATAGTCAAGGCTCTGGCTTCTTTAGGGGTCCCTGTGAAGAACCAACTGCCTAACCTGGAAAGCCTTGATCCCCCCAAACTATGTCACAGGGGACAGGGGCCACTATAGGAGACCAGAGCTCTAAGGGGGCAGGGGTGAGGACTTAGGGAGAGGGAGAAGGGAAAGTCTGGCCCAGATTCTAACTTCTCTCCTCACCACTCACTGGAGCTGTGCCTTGGATATGAAACTTCAGGGAAGGGTTTCAGATGTAGCAGAAAGAGCCCTGGTTTGGGAGTCTATCCTGGCAGAGCCACTTACGACCTGTGTGATCTTGGGGAAGTGACTTCCTCTCTCTGGCCTGTTTCCTCATCTGTAAAATGGAGGGGTTGGACCAGATGGCCGCAGAGATGCTTCCAGGTCTTTTAAAAAAGCAGGATCCTGGAGATAAATCAAGAAAACCCAACTTTGAAAAGCAAAAGCAAATCTCCCTTTTGGCTGTCACCACCCCTGGGTCCGGGGTGTAGGAGGTGAGTCACCCACACATCTGTGCCTCCTACAAATCCGGGGTCAGCATTTTCAAACACAGCCCTGGAACAAGGACCAGCAACTGCAGAGCCTGAGATAGATGCCGAGGAGGGGGTGGGATCTGGGCTCAGCAAGAGAGAGAGAGAGAGGCTGGGGTGACCCGAATTGCCTTCTTCCTAGTGGGGGACAGAGGGATATGGCAGAGTGGAGTCGGGGAACCAGATGCTGCCTTTAGGGCGCTGAGGCTTCTTTTCCAAGGTGAACGAGGGGACATGACGATCTCCAGGGACCCTGCTAGTGCCAACATTGTTTTTGATGGTCGGCACCTCCCAGAATCTTGGACTCTCTGAGTTGGCAGGGACCCAGAGGGCCACAGAAGAGCCCACAGCATATCATTCCCCCGCTCTTGGCTTGAAGATCCCCAGGGAGAGGGCACCCTCCGCCTCCAGGGCAGTCCAGTCCACTTTGGGACAAGCCAAAATGAGAATTATTGTTTGGGAAAGGGGTCTGGCCGAACGTAACTAGAGTGCGGTAAGCAGGGCTTCACCCACAGGTGTGAAAATTTTGAGGGCACAGAGAATACTTTAGCTGCTGAAGGAATGTAAGGACAGCTGAGCTTAGAACCTAGTTGGCCAAGCATGAGAACGATCAGTTAAAAGAAAAGGCTCTCGGGTTCAATCTGGACAGGGGTCTAGTCTGGAAACCTGCCCCCGCGGCCAACGTTATGGATGTAGCTCTGCCTGTAGGACCTGGAATGGAGGACACCATCATAACTGTCCTTCCATATAGACTGGGGTCCACTGACACCAAAGGAGTCTGGGACACCAGAGGGTGAAATATTAACCCTCGGTTTGGACCAGCGATGGGGAACCTGGGCACTCGAGGTCCTCAAGTGCAGCCCTTGGACTTCAGTCACATGTGGCCTCTAGGTGCAGGTTCCTCACTCCTGGTTTACAGCAGAGTTTGTGAAAAAGCAAGTTCCCCTCTGTCCTCACCCCACATTCCAGCCTCGGGGGAGGCATGTGGCTAGCAAAACAGGCCTTCCTTTTTGATAGGCCAGTCCAACAGCCACGTGTTTGCCCACATCAGTGAGCACACAGTTCGGGGCTAATGGGAGGCAGGAATAGGGCTTTTCGGAGTGGGGGCAGAACCTGAGGTTGATCCTCTCAGCTGAGTGAAACAGGAATCAGGATGGGTTGGGGGCAGAACAAGTGGGCTTTTGGGCAGCTGGAAAGAGTTAATGCAAGGCTTCTGCCCCTCTAACTAAAATCCACCCTTCCAGCCCAGGGCTTCTCGACTTTTTTCCGGTCCAGGAACCCTTGGGCAATCAATCTAGTAAAGCCCATGAACCCCTTCTCAGAATAAGGTTTTCAGATGATTGAAGGAAATGCTAAATTTCTGTTAGAGGCTGGTGAAAGATATATCCCCCCTCCCCCCCATCATCCAAGTTCATGGACCCCCGAACTCTCCAGGTTAAGAACTCTTATTCTAGGCTTTGGCCAAGATGAGCCCATCGTAAGAAACAGAACCCAACCACCAAAGAAAAGGTTGGCTGTTCTGAGCTCTCACCTTTACCCAAGGAAACCTCGAGGACCCCCCCGCTGCTCCACGGGACTCACCCTGTGACCACTGAGAGAAAAGCACCAGGGCCAGCAGGGAGCAACTAAGAATCTTGGGGAGGGACCTTTCCCCATCCCAGGTTACGAAGGGCAGCAGAGGAGGAGGAGAAGAGGGGGTCGAGGAGACGGGATGCACAGAAGTCATGCACAGAAGACGGGATCATGCCAAGTGAGCTGAGCCAAGTCCAGATGGTAGGAAAACAAGACCCTTTTTATTTCATTCAGGAAGTGGAGAATTTTCGCAGGGTGATGACAATCAGCGCCAGGACCACGGAGGTGCCCAGCAGGGCGGCAATCACGATGGCGGCAATGGCTCCGGGGCCCAAGGACCCTAGGGAAGGCAGAGGGAGACGTGAGAGGTAGACCACCTGTGCTTCCGTGGCTCAGAGGCCTGGTGTGTGGAGGGAACCATCAGCACAGACCTCCCGAGTGGCGGGGGGCCTCGGAGGCCATCCACGCCCACCCTTCCCCATCAGGATCCTCACCCAGGGCAAATGCCGACTGAGGCATAAACAAGCACGTTTGGTGTTTCTGTCATTCGTTCATTCAGCACTCTCTAATGGAGAGTTTTTCATGTGTCTACACTGGATGCTGTCTTCCTTGGTGTATATCCTTCTAAGACACTAGACTGAAAAGTCCATGTCACTTTGGCCAAGCGACTACCACCAGCTGTCTCCCACCATTCTGAGACAGACAGACCTCCCTGGTGGGTAGGAGCACAGGATCAGAGAGGCAAAGCCGGGAGAGGCCTCAGGGGTTATCTAATCCAACTGTCACATTTTACAGATGTGGAAACTGAGACCCAGAGTGTGGAAGTGACTTGCCTAAGGTCCCACAGGCAGTAAGCATCAGAGGTGGAATTTAAACTCAGATCCTCTCACTCAGGAGCTGAGGGTTTCCCCCTGCACCATGCTGCTAGATTGGGAACTCCATGAAGACAGCACTGTGTCTCCTCTCCCTACATGGCTAGCTCAGTGCTTTGGGAACCACCAGTGTCTGTTGAATGAAGGAGGAGGCCATTGGTTGCACTGGGAAGTCAAAGGAGGTGAGTTTAAATCTTTGCCCTCCTGTGTAACCTCCCATCTGGGCCTCAGTTTCCTAATCTGTAGATTAGATTAAATGACCTCTGGGGCTGAACCCTGGCTCTGCAACTCGCTGCCTGTGTGTCCTAAAGTCTCTGCTAGCTCACTGGGGTCTAGTGAGGAGATGGGATCCTGAGGGCCCCCTGGGGACAGCTGCGAACTTTAAGGTGCCTTTCCTAGCTCCTGCCCCATCCAAGGGCCCCTGAAAGAGCCAAGCCTTCCCATACCAGTGCTATCATCCAGCCGGTGCAGATGGGTGGTATCCTCTGGTTCATACTCTGAGGTGTAGAGCGGGAGGTCTGTGGCCTCAGAGGCATGGGTGTGGGTGGTGCTTTCAAAGGGGCCCACTCCTGATGGCAGCTCCCCTGGGTCATTCCACAGTGTAGGAACAGGGCCTTGGAGATACTCTGCTGGAAAACAAAACAGAGTGTGAGATGATGGGAGACAGCGCAGGAACCAGGTGCTGCTAAGGTCTGGCACTGACCAGCACCATCAAGCCCATGGCCAGTGAGCTGCCGGAGGAACCTCTCATCACCATCACCAGAAAGGCCTGGACGGCCGATCAAGGCAGGTCTGGCAAAGACAGATACTGTGCAATCTGTCACTGCAAGTTACTAAGAATTTGCCACCAACGAAATCCTTAGAAAGACCCCAAAAGGTGGCCAGAATTATAGACGCTATCCTTCAAAAACCCACAGATAACAAATCCTCCTGCTACAGGCTCCAGTCACGCCAATAAGCATTTATTAAGCACCCACTGTGTGCCAGGCACCGGACGCCGATGAGGCTTTGGAGGAAACAAGGCTGGGGGGGGGGGGGTATTTAGCTTATATTCCAATAACAAATCAAAGGGAAGGACTGGAGCTGGGAGTGAGAAGGAAGAGCTCAGAGCCCCAAGCCCCAGAATGTTGGGGTGATGCGTGCTGGTGCCCTACAGTGTCCTGAGACTACCGCACCTCTTACACACGCACACTTGACAAACTTAGTCATCAAGCACTGATCAGCCCTACGCACCAGGCATGTCTGTGCACGTGTGCTGCAGACAATCCCCAGAAAGGCTTTGTGCAGAAGATGGGACTTGAGCTTCAGCCTGAAGGAAGCCCGGAGGCAGAGATGGAGAGGGTGGGCACCACAGGCAGGGGGCACAGCCAGTGCAAAGGATTCGGAAGGAAGCAGAGAGCGGCCGAAGTAACTGGAACATTGTGTTTGGGGGGGCGATAAAATGTGGAAAGCCTGGAAAGGCAGGAGGTGAAGGGCGTTCAAAGCCAAACAGAGGGTTTTCTATTTAATCGTGGAAGTGAGACTTTAAGATTCTGTAGTAGAGTGCACCAGGCACTCTACACAGCAGGTGTGCACACAGCAGGTGCTTAAGAAATGCTTCTCAAGTGACTCAGATGTAAAGTGACTTGGGGTGGGAGCAGCCCAGCAGGCCAGGGCAGGCGTTGGAGCTTTCTAGCAATCATTCTGGCTTTTTCGCTCTGGAGGGTCTGGCCCTCAGCACTGCTGGACAGTCCTCTCTTTCTTGGATGAGAGCATCCCCCAGGAAGAATGGACTTGCCCCATAAAGGAATGTGCTCAGAGGCCGAGGACTCACCCACACTCCCAGCTGGAGGGGCCCAGTTTGCATTATCACCATATCTAGCTTGAGCCCTCCCTCCCTCTCCTAAGGTGGCTGCCAAGCTTTCTGAGCGTCTGATGTCTGAGGCGGGATGGCTCTCTGGGCAGTGCAAAGAGAGAGAGAGACTGGAGAAAATGTAAAAAAAAAAATCCCCAATAACTGACTTTTAAAAATAATGTTTCTTTTTATTGTAGCAGTGAACTTGGAACACTGCTCTGAGAGGACTGACTGAATCATACGCTCCCTCCTCTCAATTAGTAATGACATCATTTTAAAAAATCCAGCCCCTGAAGAAACTGGGCATAGAGCATTATCTAACACCATATACCAAAATCAAGTCTAAATGGGCGCATGATCTAGGTATAAAGGTTGATACTGTAAGCAATCTCGGAAAACAAGGAATAGTTTACCTGTCAGACTTGTGGAGACGGAAAGACTTTATGACTGAACAAGAATTAGAGAGCATTATAAAATGCAAAATGGATAATTTTGACTACATGAAATTGAAAAGCTTCTGTACAAACAAAGCCAATGTAACCAAGATTAAGAGGGAGGTGGGAAATTGGGAAAGAATCTTTACAACCTATGTCTCTGACAAAGGCCTCATTTCTAAAATATACAGAGAACTGAGTCAAATCTGTAAGAATACAAGTCATTCCCCAATTGATAAATGGTCAAAGGATACGAACATGCTGTTTTCAGAGAAAGAAATTAAAGATATCTAAAAGCATATGAAGAAATGCTCTAAATCATTATTGATTAGAGAAATGCAAATCAAAACAACTCTGAGGTACCACATCTCACCAGTCAGATTGGCTAAGATCATAAAACAGGAAAATGACAAATGCTGGAGAGGATGTGGGCAAACTGGAACACTAATGCATTGCTGGTGGAGTTGTGAACTGATCCAGCCTTTCTGGAGAGCAATCTAGAATTATGCCCAAAGGGCTATAAATGCTTTCATATCTTTGATCCAGCAATACCACTCCTAGGGTTGTATCCCAAAGAGATCATAGAAGTGGGAGGAAGACCTGTGTGTACAAAAATGTTTATAGCAGCTCTTTTTGTGGTGGCAAAGAATTGGATATTAAGGGATGCCCATCAATTGGGGAATGGCTGAACAAGTTGTGGTATATGCATGTTATGGAATACTATTGTGCTATAAGAAATGAGGAGCAGATGGACTTCATGTTTACCTGGAGAGGCTTAAAAGAACTGATGCTGAGTGAGAAGAGTCGAGCCAGGAGAAATGTGTACACAATCACAGACACAACGTATGTGTGACGACCAACTTTATTAGACCGGACTCTTCTCAGCAATGTGGGGCTATAAGTCAACCCCAAAAGACTCATGATGGAGAGAGATGTCCACATTCAGAGAAAGAACTAGAAAGAACAGAGCTTGAATCCGGATGGAAGCAAGCTACCTGCCCTCTTCCTTTTTCTTGTTTGCTTTTGTTTCCTCTTTCCCATTGTTCATTCCATCCGATACAATCCTTCTTTATAACCTGACTAATGCCTAATGTGAAAGTATCTGCAGATCCTATACCTGATTGTATGCTGCCATGGGGGGTGGGGGATGGGAGAGGGACAGAATGTGAAACTCAAGGAATTGTGGAATTGAATCTTGTAAACTAAAAGTAAACAAATTAATAAATAAAATAAAATAAAATCCAGTCCCTGAGACACAAGAGCACTCTCCTTTCCACCCCCCCCCACCCCAGGGGGTCTGTCTAGGAAACTTAGAAGGTTTTATTATGTCAGAAAGCTTGTGCAGGACAGCATCCCTGTCTGCCCAGCACTGTTGGGTGCTATGGGGATCCTTGTGACATGGTACCCACCTTTAAAGGGCTCCCGTACTCTCAAACTCACCTGTCCCCATCTCTACACATCCCAGGGCAACAGCCATCATCCCATACCTGCAGAGGCTCTGCATGGAGCCAGGAGTAAAGGCTCTCATTTGGCTTCCTTATGGGTGGCTGTCTTTATGGATTATAGAAGGGTGGCAGCACAGATGCACAAAACCTCGCCTCAGAAGATGGGCACCTGGCTAAACTCCGACCTGAATAGGAATTCTCTCTACAACATCAGCCTCATCTGTAAATGAGGGGATTGGGCCTTGAAGGCCCCTTCAAGCTCAAAGTCTATATCCCCGTGACACCCTTGGGGAGTGGCCACCCAGCCTTTACCTAGAGATGTCCCCGGGCAGCCCGATCTGCCTTTTAACCTCTGCTCACGGGGAAGCTTCTCATTAGGTCCGGCCCAAGTCCACCCCTCTGCCACTCCCCAGATGCCTCTGGTTCCTCCTCTGAGGCTGAATCAAGCAAAGCAAACCCCTTCTCCACTCGGTTGCCCCTCACATGGGGTGGACTGTTCCCATGTGCCCCCAAGCCTTCTCTTTCCAGGCTAAAAACCCTCATTTCATTCCACACGGCCCTCGGGCGTGACTTGGGATTTCCAGCCTGGCCTACCAGAGCTCACAGACCTAAAGGATCCTTAGATGGATTTCAAGGGGCGCATGACTTTGGATGGAAAAAAAAACCCAACATTTTTATTTCAATAGAATTGGCTTCCTCTCTACTTTTTTATTTTATTATTTGAAAAATATGATCCTGGGGCAGCTAGGTGGTGCAGTAAATAGAGCACTGGCCCTGGAGTCAGGAGGACCTGAGTTCAAATCCAGCCTCAGATACTTAACACAAAACTAGCCGTGTGACCTTGGGCAAGTCACTTAACCCCAACTGCCCTGCCTTTCCCCCTCTAAAAAAAAAAATGATTCTAAAGAGGTCACGGGGCTCACCAGGCTGCTGTCTAGAGTCTGTGACACAAGATATCGTTAGCGTCTTTGATCATTACATCATACCACCTACTCCTAATGGACATGCTGTTGTCTAGTTTTCAGTCATGGCCAACTCTTCCTGACCCCATTTGGGGTTTCTGGGTAGAGACACTGGAGGGGCTTTCCATTTCCTTCTCCAGCTCATTTTATAGGTGAGGAAACTGAGGCAAACAGGGTGAAGGGACTTGCCCAGGGTCACACAGCTAGTGAGTCTCTGAGGTTAGATTTGCACTCGGGTGTGCTTGACTCCAGGCCTGGCTCTGGGCACTCTGGCGCCACCTATGGGACAGCCACCAATAGGCACAACTGCCCTCCTATTGAGCAGACCGTGTCTCCACAATCCCTGGATCTTTTCAAACTGTTTCTTCCATCCCACTTTTGTGAAGTTGATTTTTTGGAACCCAAATAGAAGATGTTACATTTGTCCCAATTAAATGCCCTCTTACCAGGCCCCAGAAAGATCTCGACAGGCCAGAATGATGGGTCAAGTCTGTCACCCAACATGATGCATTTCTTGCCAAGGCTGCACCCGCTACCCCTTTATGTAGGTAAATGATAAAAGCAGCACAGGGTCAAGGACACATTCCCTGGGACCCTCTACTAAAGACCATTTATTATGACTAATCTCCAGGTTCAGCCATTCAACCATTTCCAAAACTACCCAGCAGGGTCTTGGTCCAGAGCTTTAAAAGTCAGGGTAGTAGCTAACTGGTTAATTATCGGAATAATGCCACCATTCCCTATGATTCCCTCAACTGCCCTGTTCTGAATGCAAGTAATGCAGAAAGAAGGGACAAGAGCTAAGCCCTGCCCTGCAGGAGGGCGTCCTACATCCTACTGTGGCCAGTCAGCCGACATTTCTTTTTTATAGGTTCAAAAACACTTGAAGACCTTTATTCTTGTCTGATACCATCCTCCCTGCCACGTACTCTCTGATCTCGCAGCACTGGCCTCTGGCTGGTCAGCGAACATCTCTTCAGAGCCAGGCACTGATAACAGGCAGGGAGGGGCTGAGGAAAGGCTTCTGGGGGGAGCCGGGCAGGAGGGAGACAGAGAAAGGCTCTCTGTTCAGCAGCAGAGACATGCAGGCCGCTGGACTCTGGGGTTCCTTCCAGCTCACGGCCTCTCCCAGGTATCAGCCTCTTCCCCGGGGCCCTGCTCAGAGCCTGGCCGGTTGGGGTGTTTGCCCAGGGAGGAGCCGCCTGTCGGGGTCTATCAATGCTTCTGTTGTGTGACTGGGACAAGTCAGAGGCCCCGGCGAAAACGGGAGACATTCCACAAGTCCCCACTGAAACCACTGCGAATGTCACCCAAGGATGGAAAATCCTTGTGTGTTCAAGGCCAAAGAGCCCGGGGCCCAAGCATCTGGCTGCCGGCTGGGCAGGGGCCCTGAGAAGGGCTTGGACATTCAGGGCCCTACCTGCTCCAAGAGCTAGGGTTCAAACCAGGAAAGCTTCCAGGGGCCCCCCAAACTTTGTAGCTTTATGATTCTTCCTCTGGGGGAGGGAGGAAGGCTGTTCTAACCGGCCTGAGTCATCTGCCCAGGGCTAGCAGCAATGACTGTCCCGTGCTCAAAGAATTGTAAACGGAGTTGGCCTCTCTGCCCACTCTCTGGGATATAAAGGGAGATCATGGCCGACCCCTCATGTTACAGATGTGTAAACCGAGGCCCCAGCTTCTCGGGACCCTCTTACAGGTGAAACACCAAGGCTGCCCCAGGCCACAGAGGCGGAATTAGAACCTGGGTCTCCTGCCTCCCAGCACTTTCCAGTGTCAACAGCTGCCTTTTTTCTGAGCCTCAGTCTGTCCTTCTTGCTGCTGGTCCTATCTGTCACCTCTATGATGGGGATCATAAGCTGATCTCTGCCCACCTGGTGGGGCATCCTCAGGGGGAAGGCGTGGTCTGAGGGGGAGGTCAGCAATGACAGGGACCTCACTGTCCTGGAGCCAGGAGCCGCAAAGAGGCTAAATATAGGTCCAAACACAAACATCTGGTGGAGGGGAAGGAGCGCTAGTCAGCCGTCCCCACCTTGGACCCACATCTGCCTGGCCTGGAGGGGGCCACACAGGGACAGCGGGCCTGCCTCGGCCAACAGATCTGGGGAGGGGCTGGGGGGAGGGTAAGGGGCGTCTTCTTGGCCCCCTCCCAGCCCCGGCTCTCAGGCTCCCCTCTTGGGCCCTCCTTGGAAGGGGGTCAGGGCATTTCCAGCAACGGGCACCCATCCCATCTGCCCTAGTGCTGCAAGCTCAGAGATACAAAGAAAGGCTGCAACGGTGCCTGCCCTCTAGGGGCTTACAGTCCACATCCAAGATGGACAAGGAGCTGGGGGGACGGCATCTCCAGGGAAGGCTCTGGCAGCTGGGGGTGAGCCTGAAGAAGAAGTCAGGCTCTGAGCCAAGGAGCAGAGGGAAGTCTTATGGGGTAGCCTGGGGGTAGGGAGGGATGGACAGAGGACAGCATTGCCCCTGCCCCCACCTCGAGCCCACCTCCTGGGCAGTGAGAAGCCAAGTCCCGGCAGCGTGCCCAGTGCAAGCTGGGCAAGCACACGGCAGATGATGTCCCAGGGCCTTCAGGTGGGCCTGGGCCTAGAGAAAAGGGTGGCTGGCAGGCCCAAGGACTGGCCCACAGGGTCTTATCTTCAACTGAAACCACAATGGGGCAGTTTCCTTCTCCATGAACTTAGGGGACTTGGCCGAGTCCCAGACTCTCAGAGGTAAAGGGGCCACCCTCAGGACAACCCAGCTAAGTCCAACATCAAAGGCCTCCAGAGGGGCAGCCCTGCCCCCAGAAGCAGGCTGCTCCACTGGCACCACCAGGAGGGTTGGGAAAAGGTTCCTCACATCAGCCTCTACCACCTTCCTTTCAGAAATGGGTTCAGAGAACCTGGGTGCGATTCCTGCCAGTCATTCACTCTATGTGAGATTTCCAGCATCACGACCTCAGGGCCCATTTCCTCATCTGCAAAAGGAAAAGTTGGATTCAAGGGTCTCTATGCTTGTGCGCTAGTGTCACAGGCCTGCCCTGCACCCCCTCTGGTCCTGTCTCCTCCTCTCCCTCCCCCCCGTTGGGAGGCTCAGGCACCACCTTCACCACAAACCTTTCCCGAGGCCCAGCTGCCAGCCTCCCTGCCTCCCTCGCATTTACACCTCCTTTGACTCCACAAGGGCCTTTTTATCCCTCTTTAGCCTTGGTCAGCACTACTGGACTGGGCCAGTTTAGGCCTGGTCCACAGTAACAGGAAACTAGATGCATGGGTCAATCGTTATCAGTGCCCCTCCTCTAACGAGTTCTGGTCTCAGGAAGGTCTGAGGCTTTTTCTATCCTTTTGAGACCTTCTCCCCGGAATCTTGCACAGTGACTGGTATACTGCAGATAATCAATATGTGCTTGAGAAGATGGAAATGGTGGAACTATAAAGAACAAGGTTGGGGTTGCGGGGTGGCACAGTGAATAGAACACTGACCCTGGAATCAAGAGAACCCGAGTTCAAATCCAGCCTCAGACACCTAACACACTAGCTGTGTGACCTTGGGCAAGTCACTTAACCCCAACCGCCTCACCTCCCCCCCCCCAAAAAAAAACAGTGATAAGGCACTTTATCCAATTCGTGTGTGTGTGTGTCCCCACAGGTGAAGAGCACTGCAGGTTATATGAGGTTATTTTTTTGTCAAATTAGTAAGTTTAACGCATTTTTTCCTTTGTTATGAGGGATGGCCCTCTGGGAGGTAGGAGGAGGAGGAGGAGGAAGATCAGGGCTCATGCCAGAACAGAAGACATCTATAAAAAGCTTTTAGAAAGAAACACTGGATTGATTTTAGCTCGACATCTAGGGTCCTGTACAGCCCCTCCCATGGCTAATCTCCAAAATGCAATGGTCATGGGATCGCTGATGTGACCCGTGGAAGCCCCACGTGTCACCAGCGTTTCAATTCTGGGGGCGGCGGGGGCGAGTTGGGGAGGCGCCTGCCGGGGTTGTCAGGAGAATCGGGCCATGAGCCGTGATTCAAAGCTTGTAGAGATTCGAGGGTCTGACAAAGAAACTACCACAGAAAGTCAGAAAGGAAAAAACCCTCTGGACTGAAATAGGGTTGGAGGATAAAGCGAGGATTTGGCTTATTCAGGCCTGCCCTGTGGGAAGGTGTGACTGCCCTTGTGGGCACACTGGCCAGCAGCGCTGAGGCCACCACTCTGGTCCACCTTAGGGAACAGGGCGGATGCTGGTGCCCAGCTCGCCTCTGCCTCCTGGACAAGCTGGCCCTTGGGGATGGGCTCCGGGCAGCGGCCAACGGCTTAATTTTATCTTGTGGAGAAAACGCTTTTTTGCTCCTCTTAGGAGACAAGGCCTGAGTGTCCTTCATAGCAATGCTCGGTCAGAACAGACCTCCAGGCCCTGAAAATAAACAAACAGCCCCATCCTCAGGCTCCATTCAGAGGGCCCCAGACACAGGGACAGATTCACAGCTCCCTCGTCTCTGTCCCAGCCAGGGCCAGGCCAACCCACCCCACCAGGCTGGGCTGGTCTTCATCTCCCCTTGGCACCACAAGGAGCAGAGGCTGGCCAGTCTGAGGACACGGCTGTGGCCAGCCCTGTCCCACACACGCCCAGACTCTGTCCAAAGGCCGGTGGGAGATGTGGGAGGGGGCCAGAGGCTCTGGACGTGCGGCAGAGGGTCAGAGGTTTGTTTCTCTGGGGCTGGCCGACCATGGCTATGTGAGCGAGGGGCCGCCTGGTGTCACATCCCAGGACTCAGGACCCAAAAGCCCTTGTGGGGCCCTCGCTTGGTGATAGCTTCACTGAAGTAAGCTGGAGGTGACAGCCAGGAGAAGCCCAGGCACACGGCTCAGTGTTCTGGGGTACTCTGCCAGGCCCCACGTTCAGATGAAGGGACCAGAGAGGTCAAGCTGAGGCCCAGGTCTTAGATTCAGAGCTGGAAGGGAGCTTAGACCACTCCCTTCATTTTATAGCCCACACAGGCCAAAGCCACACTGATGGTTAAGCGACAGAGGCTGGACGTGAATCCAGAGCCCCTCTCCCTTTCTATAATCCTTGCACCACCCATGCCTCCCCCACTCCCTTCGTTCCAGCCAGACCAGGACCCAACAAAGACCATTATTTCTCTCTTGCTCTAGGCAAGAGCTCCACCTTCTGCGTCTCTGCTCCTCTGCAGAGTGAGGGGGTGGCTGCAACAGCAAGGTAGGACAGAGTGGTAGGCGGGGAAGTGAGGAAGATGGGCCGTGGGGTGGCTGCCCCGTACATGGGGCATGGCCTGGAGGGAGCGACTGGAGTCAGAGTAGGGGCTCGAGGGTGCGCTGGTCACTGCCTGGTCAGACCGCTATCTTACATCTGGTTCCCTTTGTAGGATGCTCTGCAAAGTTAACTTGTGTTCCCTGTGCATTAACTGACAGAGGAAAGAGAGGAGGCAGCCATGAGAGGGCTTGGGACACGGAAGTTGGTTTGGGATGCAGACCTCGCTCCTAACCAGCCACAAGTATAATCCATGGACAATTAATTATTCCACTTCACCCGCATCCTGCCCCATTATTTCTTCCTGTTCCATCCAGGGACCAAAAAGCAAACCAAAAAACCAGACAGTTGAATGCTGTCCTAGAGGATGCTGGGAAAACGTCCGTTTGTGGAACAGTAACTGAGTGCAGAGGTGGACTAAAATAAACCTAACAGGGAGATAATGTAGGTCTTTATTCCCATATTTAAAAGATCAGCTACTACATACAACAAGATGGGGAGGCATGGCTCATTCTTCTGAAAAAAGATCTGGGATCTGAGGGGACCACAAACTGAACCTGAGCCCCAGCTGTTCCTGTCCTCTCAGTCTACAGCCCTGTACAAGGTTACTCCCCATCCACAGCACTGGGCTAAGTTCTGGGAGCAGCATTTTAGCCACAGAGAAGGAACTGCTGGAGGCTTGCTTTGAAGTCAGCTTTAGGAGGGTCAGCTGAAGAAATGGCACATCTCGCAAGAAGACTTTCTGGGGTGGCTAGATAGCCCAGTGAATAGGGCATCCTTGGAAACAGGAGGACCTGAGTTCAACTCCGGCCTCAGACACTTGACATACTTACTAGCTGTGTGACCTTGGGCAAGTCACTTAACCCCAACTGCCTTGCCTCCCCTCCCAAAAAGAGAGTGGGTGGAGGGTAGGGGAGAACAGGAGTGCTGCCTTCAAGCATTAAGGGCCTCTCATGGGGGAGAGGGGTCAGCTTTGTTCTGGCTGCCCTGGAGGGGAGGTCCTGAGCTCTTCTAGCAGAGGCTGGATGACCCCCGGTCCAAGCTGTTGGGGGGGGGGGATCCTTGTTCAGCTGTGGGTTACAACAGCTGGCTGCTCAGGGCCCTCCCAGAGCTGTGACCAGGGGAAACGAGGACCACCCAAGTTCATTCCCTAAAATGGACGTGGGCTGGCTTCCTTCCTCCCATAGCCCCAACTCCTTCTCCCTCATGCTCCCGTTATTTCTGGGGAGCAGGGGCCAAGTGAAGTCGGGAGGTGAGGAGCGGGCTGTCTGGCCCCAGGTGGGCTAGCGGCCAGGGCAGGGATGAAAGCTCCCTTCATGGCCCGCACAAAGGACCCTCTGTGAGGCCCAAGTGCGAAGGAGCAGGGAGCGCTGCGGTCAGGCCAAACGTTAAACAAACTTGTTTACCGAAAGAAAAAGGGCTGGGTGTGCACGCGTGTGCCCCCCTCGCGGCCGGAGGAGTGCCACCAGCTCCCTGCTTGTTCTGGCCGGCCTGGATCGGTGTGAGGGGAGGCACAAAGTCTCCTTCTTTGGCCAGTGAAGCCCAGATACTGCTGCAGTCAAGGGCCCAGGGTCCTCACCCGCCTCCTGGTCACCCTCCAACTCAGGAAAGACAGTGCCCGTTGAGGAGGAGCGCCTCCTCCATGAGACTGAGAGCACCTCGGGGGCAAGGCCCTTCTGGACTTTCTCTCTGTGCCCCCAGCCCCGAGCTCTCCCGGCAGGAGCTTAACCAGTCATTCCTAAGCCACTGAAGAATGTCATTAAAGGCATGAAGTAAAGTACGCATCATCAGACAGGAAACCATAGTCAAAGAACTATTTAACTGAAACAGGAGACAAGCTCTCAGACCCCAAGTTACGAAGCCAGGGCTATGCCAGCCCCCTTGTTCTGTAGGTGATGAAAATGAGACCCGGAAAGCAAACTGGCCTGCCCCAAGTCTCCCAGGCTGATTCCAGCCCAGCCCTCTGTGCACTGAAAGGGTCCAGCAGGAAAGCCCGAAAGCCAGCAGCAGCACTGCAAGCAAGGGCTTCAGAAATGCATCAACACCGGCTGGCCCTGGGGCCCTGTGAGCCTCCTGCTCGAACCCTAGAGAGATCACACAGGAAGAAGGGGAGATTTCTCAGTGGCCTACCTAGGAAGCACAGCCCCGAGGGGCTCTGGAGCGGCAGCCCAGATTCTCCAGTCACCACCAACCCCCAACAGCCCAGTAAGAGGATGGTGTCTAGATACGCCCAAATGGACTCAAAAACAATTGCTTCATTTGGCTTTGCCCAGCACCTGGCACGTACGCCAAGGCACAGCCACAAACCTCACAACACTTGGCCCCATGACACCGGCTCATCCAACCAGCAGGGCTGGGGCCTGACTGGCTGACTTCGTTTAGAGGTCCCAGCAACAATGGACCATGCACAACTGGAGTCAGGGCTGAACCCAGAAGGAGGAGAAGCCTTGGGGCACAGGGGCAAGGGGGCTGGATGTGCAGAAGGGCCACCTGAATGCTCTGCTGGCTCCACCTGCCTGGGCAGGAGGCTTCTCCTGGGGCGCTGCAGTCCCTCCTCTCGCCACATGCACCTGGGGCTCCCTCAGTCACTTGGGATACTGAGGGCAGCTTCTCAGAGATTTAAGCCCGAGGATCAGGCTTATTGGTGGGTATTCCACTGAGAGATGCCCTCAACCCTGGCCAACCATCTGCTACATGCCAGTCTCTGGTCAGGTCAAATCTATTCTTGCCCCTGGAAAAATAACAAATATTATATATGTAGGTGAAGTGAGTGAGGGGTGAGAGGGTCATCTCACACGGGCCAGGGTTGGTCTGGTAGGCAAGAAGACCTGAGGGTCAAGTTCCCCTCTGACACCTGCTGACTGGGTGACTGTCGATGCCCTAGGAGACCCCCTAAGGCTATAAGTGGTACAGAAAGTACAAATTTGCACAGACCTCGCAAGTTTTCTTCACCTGGAAGGCTTGTATACTAATAAAACCACATGACCGGCCCCCTTCCCAATACACAAAAATAGACAGTGTGCCCTCGTGGTCGAAGGGCCAGCCCCTTCAGACCCAAATCAGAAAGACTGGCTGCATGACTGACTTGAAGTTAGGAAGTTGGGAAGACCTGAGTTCAAATCCTGCCTTAGACACTTCCCTAGCTGTGAGTGCCTCAGGGTCTGTGCTCCGATCTGCAAAAACGGAGAAGCCAAGGCATGTGTTAGTAGTAACCAGCCTCCCAGGGTTGATTGTGAGGAATGAAGGAGACAAGCTATGGAAAAACCCTCTGCAAACCTCAGTGTTACAAATGGGAGCAGTTGTTATTAACAATAAGCACTGACAATCTGCAGCACTGGTTCTCCTGCCAGAAATTCCTCAAGCCCATGAAAGTCCAGGCCCAGAAAGACAAAAACTGACAAAACACAGACGGCATTCAGGTGTCTGTGCTGTGACAAGAGTCGGAGAGGACGCTTCCCTCACTTAAACACCAGCAAAGCACGGTCCAGCCACCCCGCAGAGACAGGCATGCGGCTACCACTTCAAACTGCACCAAGACAGTTTTTTTTTTTAGAAAACTCTCCCCCCCCCCCCCCATATTTTCATTCTAGATTCTAAGACCTTGCTCTATGGTAGGGGGAGAGAGGTGGGACACATTGCTAAATGTGACATAAAAGCGAACGATGCTCATAAAATTTATTTTTTAAAATGAGCAAAGTGCTTTAGAGAAATGATTATCTCATTTGAGCTGCACAAAAACTCTGGGAGGTAGATACTTTAAGTTCTATCATCCCCATCTTACAGATGAGGAAGCAGGCTGAGGAAAGTGATTTGATTACAGTGACCCATGGGCACCACTGTCCTCATTATTTCCAACCGCGCAGGGGCTTGGCTGGTGGTGCCCTCGTCCCCACTTTGGTCCTGACCCTGACTAAAGAAAACAATGACTGGTCCCTGAACACAGCTGGGCACTGAGTAAATGGGAAATACTCAAAGCTGGACCAGAGGAAGCATATGTGCCCTTTGGCTCTGGTCCTCTCAGGTCAGGGCCTTGGGATCTTAAAGCCCAGGTGCATGACTTGGGCAAACTAATTGTCCTTTCTGGGTCTGTTTCATCAGCTCTACCGCGAGGTAGCTGGAGGAGGCCATCTCCAGGGTCCCTTCCAGCTCTGCCATTCTGGGACCTTTTTACTTACTTAGGGTTTTCCCAAGAAAAGATATTCCCAGTGAAACGCTAAGACTGTCACATTTCAGCACATTGGCCACCTGCAACTCCAATCAACACTGACATGCCATGGTGCTTTATAGAGGCTGGCCCAGACTGACTTCCCAGTAACGTCTGGGTCCTACCCTCCAGGAGTCAATGACAGACTGATCAGTGGCGGAAGGAAGAAGACCGCAAGAGGAAACGTATATGTATATATATGTGGACACATGTATGTATGTCTATATATGTATACACACATGTGTGTGTTAAAAGGCTCCAATCTCTGTGAAGCTGACCAGTAGGCATCCTATTTAAACAATACTTCTGCTCTCCTCAGGTCTTTACAAGGCTATGGCTGATATGTCTAAAAACTAAAAGCACATTTTCTCACCATCTAATTAATGGCCTTGTGACACAGGGTCGGCTCATGTACTCGGTATTAACAGAAATTTCAGGAGGAGCGTGGCCTTCTCTTAGTAAATCTTGCCATCTGTTCCTGCCCAGAAAGTTGCCCGCCATGCTCTCATTGTCCGAGCTCTTCAGTAACTGATTCAGTGCCTGAGATTAGAACCTGGTGTGCGTAAACTCATCACCTCCTCCCATATCCTTCTCCCCCTTCCACCCGGCTGGGAGCAGCAGAGCAAGGCCAGACCTCAACTGCCAACAGGCTTCCTATGATCTCTCAGTCACACATGGGCCACTCACTTCTACAGCTATCCTTCCTTCTCTGAAGTAATTAGTAATAAAAACAGCCGCCAGCGTTTACAGAGCACTTTTAATACGTGTAAACTGCTTTATGCAGCTCATCTCTACGGTGATGGCCATGCCGCTGACTGACCGGATTGCCAGGGCCATAGTAAAAACTGGAACAGCCAACCAATGCATGAGGGGCTGCCTTCAACTTCCCCAAAAGTTGTGGCTCAACTTCTCCCAGAGCTGCCCTCAGTGGAGATTTTCTGAGCCATTGCTATACTTCCTAATATCACTGTGAAATTTCCAACAGACATTTGAGCACTTGCCTTTTGAATCCACCTCCAACACAGGAGACATCAATCTTCCATTCAAGGGCCATGAGAAAAGCGGCTCCTGGAGAATGGTAAAAGGCTGGAAATACAAGTTCATTCTTACCTGCGAGCACAGCAGGGACAAAGGCTCCCGACAGCATGAAGAGGAGCAGGCAGGCGATCCTGGGACAAGCCATCCTCCTCCTCCTGCAGGAGACAGCTCTGGCTTAGACGTCAGGGCAGGGGGAAGAAAGTTCCAGGAAGCTCCAAGAGCTTGCTTCAATGCCAACCCTGTCCAACTGGCTCACTCATCCCTTCCTCAGAGAACACACATGCGCACACGCACACACGCACACACAGAGCACAGACACCCTGAACAGACCAGCTCACTCACTGACTTACCAAAAACAACCAGCTTTCTTGAAGCCAGGGAGCAGCTCCACCCTTGGGATAGTAAAAGGAGGGGAGGGGGAAAAGCCTCTCACACCCCCGCCCCTGCCCCTGCGCTTCATGCCAGCTCAGTTATTTTGATGAAAAACTCTCACAAAGTGACCAGGCTGCTTGAGGGAAGGCTGGGGGCAGGGACCACATCGATTCCTCTGCCTCTGGGTAGGGCCCTCGCTGATCTCGGCAGAGCCAGGCAAGCTCCGACTTTGCCCATCTCTGTGGTCATGTTGCAGAAGTCCCCCAAGGAGCTAGTGAGGTGCAGAGGACCAGCCCTGGGATTCATGACTGTGTGACCTCAGCTCCTTCTGCAGAAAAAAGAGGAATTTGGACCAGTCTCTAGGCTGTCTTTTTTCCTTCCAACAAGCATTTATTTATTCCAGCATTGCCACTCACTGGTCCTAGATGTTAGGGGCCTCAGAGCTCATTTGTCCCAACTCCCTCCTTTAACAGATGGAGGCCCAGAAAAGGGAAAAGGACTTGACCATGGTCACACAGGTGTAGTCTAACCCAGATCTACTGACTCCATGGTGCCCCACTGACACCTCTGACATTCTTATACCAAAATAGAGATGTCAAGGAACCAATACCAAAACCCTAAGAGAGGGCCACATCAAGGGGCCGACTTACTTCAGCCCTTCCAAAGGCCTGCCCCCTCTCAGCTTCATCAGACTTGCTGGGCTCTCGGCATCTGCCGCTGCCTCTGGAGGGGCAGGAAGAAGCATGCAGGAAGGCAGGAACATTAGGAGTGGGGAGGACACTGGACAGCCAAAGCACATGGACATTCTGGGAACGCTGGGGGCGACATCCTGAACCCTCCCTCAGCCTGGCTGCTTCCTGCTGATGCTGACCTGTCTAGAGGGGAGGCTACCCTGGCCTCCCTTTTCTTCATACACAGTTCCAGGTAAAGCCTTCATATTTCTTAAAAAGATGACGTCTCTCTCCCCCACTCCCCACAAAAACAGGTCAGACTTCCCAAGCCAAACCAGAGGCAGAAAGTTCTTGGATGGGGGAGTGAGGAGTGAGCTGGAAATCCTTACTGCCTCATTGATGAAAAACAGAAACAAGTCTTCCGCCTCATCAGGACAAAGAGAAAACCCCCAACTCGGCACCACTTAGGAACAGCCAGATCCAACACTGGATCACCTTCCAGCATCCCTCTCCTGTGGACAACTGTTGGCATTTCTAGAGAATCCCATCCACGATGCACACTGTCTCCTCCAAGCTCTAATATCACTCTCCTCTGGGAAAGTGATTAGTTTCCCTTTATTCCCCTTTCTGCTCCAACAGCTGCTGCTTTCCTTAACATTCCATATTTAGCATTAATTTACTTATATATTAAAGACAATGTGGCTTTCTGAATAGAGACAGTAAGATTCAGGGTTGTCTCACCTGACACCTCCTGCTTGTGTGACCCTGTGTAAGTCACACAAGGTGCTACCTGCACTGGTAGAAGGGCCTTTCTCCATCCAGGATTCCCCACATCAGTAAAATCACAGGTCCACACCGTTGCCCCATTTGCAAGACTTACTGTCCAACAGGCACTTGCTGAGTTAAACTGAACCAAACCACAGCTTAACAGACCTAGGGCTTCCATTCGATGAATCAGTCCTATCTCAATGTCAGAAAATACTCCCTCACCACTTCCCTGCTGCCAGGGACGTAGCATTCCTTAGCTTTTCCAGACCCGGCTCCTTGGGCAGCCTTGGATCTTGCACAGCTCTGACTACTGCTTCAAGTGGCGCCCGTAACCCTGGGAACAAAGACTGCAGGGCTGGAGACGGAGAGGGAGGGAATAAGCATTTAGGCAGTGTCTACTATATACCACACACTGGGCTGAGCACTTTACACAGGTATGCCACTTGATCTTTACAATAGCATTCCCACCTTAGAGGAAACTGAGGCTGAAGATAAATGGTGCCCCAAATCATGCACTCAGACATTAAGTGTCTGAGGTTAGATTTGAACTCAGGTCCAGTACTCTACCACACCGCTGAGACAGTACAAACTCATCACTGCTACTGGAAAGTGGAAGGCATGCCTTGAGAGTGGGTCAGCAGCCTGGGCCAATCACAGATAAGCACACAATCCTGGCTTGGTGCCTGCTATGTCATCACCAGAAAGGTGCCCCTTCTTCTAGCTCAAGTTTTCGAGTGGCAGGACAGAGCTATGACTCCTTTGGCGCACTCAGAGGGGAAGGATCACTTCTGCAACCTCTAGCTTTGAGTGGGGAGAGCTGCTTCTGTCACTGGGTTGGGGCTGTGGGGAGACCCTCTGGTCTGCACTGTGATTTCCACCAACGGCATCTGCAGCACACAGTGACTTTGTGCAAGCCTGGAAAAGCCCATGGGCCTTCTCTGCTTCTGCCAGGAGATGAGCGACTTGAGATCCCAAACTTAGGAACCCCCCCCCCCAAAGCCCCAATGAAAGCTCATCTTTCTGTCACTACTTACTGTGCCTGGAACGGGCAAGCCAGCCCATCCCTTCCGGACCAGCCACGATGGCTCCTGGGGGAGCACACTTCCAGAAACACGCTGAGGCTCGAGGGGCCGAGCTGGGCTCACTACAGATTCCACACACAGTGGGTTTTGTACTTTTATTAACTCAACAGCAGAGAGGCGCTTTGTACAAAAATAAATATGTCCATTTCTCACCAGGTTAGAATACATTGCAAGGTAGGTCAAACTCGATGCATAAATTAACAATGATTTCCTTGAAATGAAAACAAATTGTAAAAACAACCCTGAAACATCCCTAACTGTACTGAAGTAGAAAACTCATTTAGCTTACAGTGAATGACGTTCCTTGATTGGACTGTGAGCAGAGTAAACTCATTCCCACCCATCTTCTGATCGTCTTCTGTTTACCTGGCAGAGGCAGCATGGTGTGTAGTAAGCAGAGAGCTGGGCTTGGAGTCCGAAGACCCAGGTTCAAATCCCGGGCCTCCTGTTTTAGTCCCTAATGCGACACTGAGCCAGTCACGGGCCCTCTCTGATCCTGTTTCTTCTTCTGCAAAGGGCTGGACTCAATGGTCCCCTGAGGTCCCTTTTAGCCCAGATCTTAGGATTTCTGAGCATTGCACGGGAAGTTTTTCCACAAAAACACCCTGGAACAAACAGCAAGGAAGACGACAGAGTGTAAAATGGAAACGAAGAGCACATTTGAGCTCACAAAGCGAGTGTCCCCCAGGATTGAATGATTACGTAAGTTGGAAGCTGGAGGGCAGGTGGGTTGTTCCAGACAAAACAGAAAGACAAGACATGAGCAGATGAGAGGCTGAAGAGTCCAAGGTCAGAGTGGTCTTTCTCCAACGTCTGCTAGAAGGCTGTTCAGGTACAAGGGAGTTTGCTTGTTTTCAAGAGTGGCAACAAGGTGTCTGATGAGCGGAGTGACTCATTACTGAAGAACCACCTTTGCTCTCTAATTTTTCATCTGTTACAAAAAGGGGAGATGGGGAGTCAAGTTTCAGGCTTTCTTGGGTGAGGAGAGGCTAGAGGTAGGGGCACACTCACAGGAGTGAAGGTGTTTGGTCAAACATTTCCAATCTAACTTACCGGTGCTTATTTTGAGCTCTCAATCTGCAAACAGAAAAGCCACCAACATTCCCTAGGAAGGTAGCGATTAGCGGCTGTCTCCGGGTGCTGAGTACTGTTTGTGACTTCTCCATGAAGCTGAGAGGAGAAAGGGCCTTTTGGATGGACTTTACTCTTGGAAGTGATTGCAAAAGTCAGCCTCAACAAAAGCAAGCACAAAATGCCCTCTTAGATATAATACAACTGTTTTTATTTATTTCTCTTTTTTTCCTCCACACTGGCAAAAGTTCCGAGGGAGCTTAAAGTTTTGTAAACATTTTAACTATCCCTCTTTCCCCCTTTTATGAATTTACAAAGCAAAGGAGAGCAGGAGCCCAACTGTGGAAGGTGCCCTGTCTCCCCATGCCACTGGATCCAAAAACTATATACACGTTTGCAGCAGTCTCTGTAGAATTAACTGTACATGTTCAGGAGGGGGCAGGGACATGAGAGGCGGTGTTCTCAAAGAATAAAAATAAAATAAACCAAATAAAATCATTCAAAGCCAAACTGCTCTCAGAGCAGCTCTAGCCTCTTCTTCAGGCAATGATGGCAGGGAGAAGAGAGGAGAGGAGAGGAGAGGAGAAGGTGCCATCTTCCCACAGAGCCACCCCAGCAGCTGTGGCACTTTCTCCCACAGGCACACTCCGACCATTCCCAAAACGTGGAAGGAGAAAGGAGAGGTCAGAAACTAAGTGCAATGGGAAATTTCAGAGGGTGGGGTCTGTTCTGGGGGGAGAGGGCTCGTTGAACTCTTGGCGGAAGCAAAGTGAGTCCAAGGGTTTCTTTACCAAGTGAAGCCGATCACATCTGGGTCTGAATGAAGGACCATATGGGAGCCCCAACCAGCCAGGCTTTCCTTCTGCCCCCACCTCCCCATCTTCCCGCCCCTCAGTGGTCTCCAAGAACAGAACTATTGCGAGTGATCAAGGTAGGACAAAATGCCAGTCCAGAATCTTGAACATACCCTTTTCAGGGCAGGATTGCAAGCAGATAGACGCACGCACTGTCATGAATAAGCAGCTACAGTTCCAGGTTTGTGTATTCAGGAGCCAAGGTTCATTCCCACCCAAAATGAAATTAGACAAATACATACATATGGTAAAGATCCTAGTTGCCTCTTAAACGAGACAAATTCTCAGCAGAAGGGCCCAAAACAAACTGGTCCTATTCCTCTGAAGTAAAAATATTTATGGGAAAAATCAGTTTTTAATAAGAAAGAAAAATTAAGGAAAAAAGTCCCTCTCCCAGATCAAAGGTTCCTTTGTCCAAGAAGGAAGGAGTGTGCCAGAGGGAGAATTCAGCGTGCTTTGACATCACTGCCTAATGAAGAAAGATTTGAACTTTCCCTCCAAAAGAATCTCAGAAAAGGCAGGCCAGGGGGTGTGTGACTTCAAACCAATCCAAGCTAACCCCCCATCCAAGCCCTTGCTGACGTTATCCAAAAGTTAAGCTCTACCGATGCTGCTCCTGGATCGGGAGGGCACCACTTGGCTCTGCCCTGAAGGAACACAGAAGTCACAATCCATGGGGTGTCTTGTTATTGACCGACATCTGTTAACCATAAACTCTCTCCATGATTGCACAACTTAGATTTCCCCCATGCCCCAGCAAAAAAAAAAAGGGGGGGGAGGAGGAGAAAAGAGGGGGAAAGGAAGCTGCTGTTGGCAGATGCCAACGGGCTTTCCAGGAAACAGCAGATAGAATCACAGCCCAGTGAATACCTGCTGTCTACAGTTATCCTTGTTGTGGAAGAATCCCAACTACCACCCACCCAACAGACAAGAGCTCGGTCCACTTGTCCATTGTCTGAGAGGCTTGCCAACAAGGACTACTCAGAGTCCTGGACAGAAAGGGCTAGAAGATAAAGCCTGAGATGATAGGTTCTGTGATGGTTGTAAGGTGATAAAGAGTAAATGATAAAGTGTGATGTCCAAAGGTGGAGAATCCATGGTTAACAGACACGGGAAATGGCCAGATGGTGTGCAGAAGCTCAGTAGTCATCCAAAGTCTCTATTTCTCCCATATTAAGTCGTTCTGATGATGCATTCACTGAAAAACCTGCAGAGAGAAAACAATCAGTGATCAGTGACTGAACCAAAACCAAACAAATCTTTCCACTTTGTATCATACAAATCTGTATTTAAGGAAAGATAAGGGGGCTGTCCCGAATGGATTTGTATGTGTTTGTGTAAAATGGGCAAGGGCCATCTCTTAGAAGAAATGCCACAGCTATTCCTGACCCCTCGGAGAGCTGCTGTGGGAAGGCCGAGGGCCAGCTGGGATCAGCCTGTCAGGAGGCACTGACAAAGAGCCTATCCTGCGCTAAGCCAGCCTGTTAGAGGCTCTTCATGGCTCCCCAGGATAATGGGGCAGCAGGAGAAAGTTGTTTTCAGTAGCTTCCTATTAAGGGATTGTGTCTATGGTGCTGGGGCCATGCTCTCTAATCCTACCCACCCTGCCCCCTGCACTGAGAGGAGTAACCTTGGAAAACAGCAGAAAGAACTAAGTGATGCTCCCAGCCCCAGCTTACTGGCAAACCTCTCCCTCTGAATTCTCCACCAATGGGCCTAGAAGTCTCGGCCAAGATTCCTGACTGGCTGTGAGCTAGAGAGAAGACTCTAGAGAGCAAGGTCTCTGAAAAATCATCTGAACCAACATCACACCATCTCTTCTATCCCATAACATACTAAGAGCCAAAAGGCATTTATTACGTATATCCCAGCGGCCACTTCTCTCTTCAGCCCTCATTATGAGCAAGTTCAATGGTATCTAAAGTAGACACCAAGTCAAGGGAACCTGCTCTAGAAGGAGAGGTACAAGATCCAAAGTCAAAAGAGCCCAGGGGCTGATGGTGTGACCTTTGGCAATGAGTCTGGGGGATCAGTGTCCTCCCCGACAAAGGTAAGGGTGAGGCCTGGCTATTTCTAAGATCCTAGCAAGCTCTGAAGGCTGCTAACCTGCACAGAATGGTTCAGTTCCTTCTTAGCTTGTGTTTGAAGTTACCATTCACATTTTCAAATAAATATGCATGATCAGCACAGACCTCCAAACATAAATGTGGTTTACCAAAAAAATCAAGTATGTTTACTCAATTAAAAACGTAATGGTTTTAAAAGAAAAAGATGTCTGCTCATTCACAGAAACTGTGGCATGAGTCTCTATTACACAGGGTGGGTACATTTTCTGGGACTCCAAATTCTCCACTTTGTGAGAGAGCAGATTCAGTGGGCCTCTGAGAGCAGACCTTTTCTTTTTCAATGAGATGACTAAAAGGTTACAGTGCAGAGAGTAGGCCCCCTTAAATCACAGTTTAGCTGGCAGATAAGCAGGACCCAAAGACTAAACAGACCATGAAAAATGAAATCTTACTTTCTCCTGGGAAGATAAATAGATACACATACCTTCATATATAGTCTATACAGAGTTTCTTAAACTTTTTCTACTTGTGATCCCTTATGCTTCTTAAACTGTGGGTTGTGAACCATAGTTTAAGAAATTCTGCAGTCTAACAGGACAGGAACACATTTTGAATACAATAATCTCACGAAATTCTGCATTGTTTAAAGCATGCTCAAACTACATACATAACTAAGTTGTAATTTTAGAAAATCATGTATTACATGACATCATATATATAAACAGGTTATATCCAAAATGGATCATTCTTATGCTATGAAACAGGAGATGTATGAGGTGAAACACAGTGGCACCACTCACGTATGAGGAGGAAAGATGGCAGCTGGGAAGCCTGGAACTCATATATAATATTAAAAAAAACTCAAAACAGACATCCAGGACCCTGGGCTAACCCCATGGAAGAGTTAGCTTCCCAGGACAAGAAGGTGGGATGGGGCTACACTCTGTACCGCTGGAGAGAGAACTTCCATCAGTGATGTCATGGCTCAGTTCACATCTAGGAATTTTCTAGCTGACCTCAGAGTCCGGAAGGCCTCAGTTGCGGCCTGGCTTCCGCCCCAAACCAGCTGTATGCCTTAGGCCGAGCCTTTCGCCTCTCCCTCAGCTGCCTGCATGGAGGTGATTCGGGGTGACATCACGCTGTGGCAATGACGTGGCCTAGTCACTTGTGCTTCTAGTGGCTCATCACCCAAAGACAGATTGCCACAGCACCGTTTTTTCCTGGTCTCTGACTCACAAAACTTTTTTAAAGCAGATTGGAGAAGAAACAAGGGGAATGGTTGGTAGCAATATCTACCCTAATGAAATCACCTTTCTTTTGAATGACAAACACAATAGATACACATCATAAGGAAAATAGATTTCAACACTGCAACAATCAATCTGATTTTATAGATAGTAAACTTGTCCCCAATGGGAAAGAAACAAGATTTAAACCAGGTCCTGGGCTTTCCTCTACTATAGTACAAGAGAACACACAAACTCATTATGCACACTGTCTGTATAAAAGCAAACATGCTGACTAAGAACACACATCTGATAAAGAGAATTTGTAGAAACTGGAAGAATTAATCATGCTGGGAATGAGACCAAGTTTTCATCTCTGAAACTGCAAGAGCTCCCCCTGGTGACAACTTTTATTTTAAAAAAAATCCACAGTCCATTCAGTCAGTGCTTTTCAGAAACTAAGGCACTGCAGAGGGGGCCACATCCTTAGCAAAGGTTTTCCATCTTACAATCTATTCATTTTTCTTGTTACCCAACTCAAGTCAAGGAGGTAAATTATTTTTTTTAAATGCTCCACATGTCGGGGCAGCCAGGTGGCTCAGCGAGTAAGAGCACGGACTCCAGTGTCGGGATGACCTGGGGATTGGGCTCAGATACTCAGCACCACACCCAGAAATAACTGGCAGTGTAACCTTGAGCAAGTTACTTAACCCCGATTGCTTAAAAAAAAAAAAAAAAGCTCCACATGTTATGTCTCAAAGAGAAATGGAAGAAAAGGAAATGAATGATCTGTGGCCTCCTGGCCTTGGAGGTGAAGTTGACACCAGGACCCAGGGAGCCAGAAAGGGACCTCCAGCTAAGCACCTCTACCAACGCCCACATGCTCAATGGGTTAGAGGATGGCAGCTGTGATGGCCTTCTGGCCTCAGGCACGGCCTTCCTGACTCTGAGGTCAGCTAGAAATTACTAACTTATAAGAATAAGCAAACTGGCTTAAAAGAAAAGTTGTTGCTTAATTTTTCAGTCATGTCTGACTCTATAACCACATGTGAGACTTTTTTGGTAAAGATAACAAGAGTGGTTTGCCATTTCCTTCTCCAGTTCATTTGACAGATGAGGAAACTGAGGCAACCAGGGTAAAGTGACCTGTCCAGAGTCACACAGCTAGTAACTGTCTGAGACCGGATTTGAACTCAGGGAGATGAGTCTTCTGGACTCCAGGCCCAGCGCCCTGTGCACTATGGCAACCCCTGCAAGAAAGTAACAAATTTAAAAGCTTTCTTTTCACTGACACAATGAACCTTCTTGGCAACATCCTTCCCATATTTTCCCTCCTCTCCTCTGACCTTGTGAGACATGAGAGAAACTGGCACATAACTGCCCACTATGACGTGCTGGCATCAAAGAGGGTGCTGTGCTCTATGAGCAAAGAGGAATTGCAGCACCTCAAAAGAATCAGGAGACATGCAAATTTAGAGCCTTCTCCATCGCCAATGTCTATATGGATTATTGGTGCCCGACTTGCGCAGAGCCTTCTGAGCTCAGTGTCTGAAAGCCATACACTGACCTGACACAACGATGTCATTCTGATCCCCTTCAAGGACAAAGGACAGCAACCAAACGATGCCGTCCAATAACCCCACCCCAAGGCATGAACTTTCAAAACGCAAAGTATGTATCAAAGTTTCAGTCTGCAAGGTCAATCAATATGCATGCCTGACAGAATTCTCTAACCTTACCTAGCTTTATTCTCTAGAATTATTCTAGTATTCCCAGGGTACCACTACTATAATTAGCTTCAATGAGACAACCAGATGTGTGTGTGTGTGTGTGTGTGTGTGTGTGTGTGTGTGTGTGTGTCGGGGGGGAGGCAGAGTGTAGTGGGACAGGAAGAACATGACATTCACTCTGAAAATGTCAAGCAATCTACAAAAATATGCATTTCCGTTTCTATATTTCCAAGAGCCATGGTCTGTAAAGAATGCCCAGCTGGTGATTGCATGTAGTAAATATTAACTGGGCACAGTGCATTTCTCTCTTCTTGAAAACCAGGGCCCTGTCCCCTGACCTCTGGCCGCCCCCAGCAGAACACTTGCCTAGTAAGCTGGGGTCTGCCCGGACCATCTTCTGCTTCTTCTTCTTCTTGCCACTCTGCGCAGCCTCGAAGCTCGTCTGCTGGTTGCTGCTCTGGTTGGTCTGAAACACCGAGTGAAGTGCACTGTGGTTCACGGCCCACACAGAGTCCTGCAAAAGGAGAACACGGGCCAAGGGTCACAGCGGGGCGTGAGCCCGCGCTCCACAGGCAGGCTCAGCTGAGTGCTGAGTCACCCACAACTGCAATGAGCCCCAGCAGTACGGGCACAGCCCCTGACTGCCTGCCTGCTCAGGCCCACAGAAGTACTTCCTGCACTGGCTGTAGGCCCCAGCAAAGCTCAGCTTCCGGTCCTTCCCTGACACAACTCGCCAACTGCCGATCCAACTGTCCCTCTGTTTAACTTTGAGTTAGTGTCTTCTCTCCCCAATAAGACTATGCTTCTAGAAGACAGAAACCGTGTCTCTGTGTTCTACTGCATATCCCATGAGATGCAATTCAGTGATGAATAATGATGATTCTTCTTCTAGTAACAGCAGTAATAGCTGGTGTAAGCCCAGCCCTTACCACGTACCAGGCACCAGACAGAGCGCTTCACAAACACTGCATCTGACCTTGGGAAGGGGGTACTATTATTATCCCCATTTTACACATAGGGAAACTGAGGCAAGTAGAGGTGAAATAGCTTGGCCAGCATCACACAGTCACTGTCCGAGGCAGGATTTGAACCCCTGTCTTCTCTACTCTATCGCTGGTTCTCTATCCACTGGGCCACCAAGCTGCCTTGCAGAGCAAGCATTCGATATATCCTCTGCCAATCTGACAAAAATGTTAGTATAAGGGCGAAAGAGAGAAGATCAACTGAATTTTTTTCCCCAAGGACCAAGAAAAGCTTGAGCTGCCCCTGCCTGCCCATGTGTACCGCTTTCTCTTACCATGGAGGATTCCATCCTCAAGCTCTCCCTACTTTGGAGAGGGCACAGTATCTTCAGTAAAACTCCCCCTTCAGTCCATTCCTCCCACCTGTCTAATAGAGATCTGGTCATGTTACTCCTCTGCAGAAAAAGCCAAAGGGCTGCCTATTACCCTAATTCAGCAAACCCAAAGCAGGTGCCTGCTCCCGCAGCTCATTCTACTGGATGACATAGTACATTCACGGAAAAGTAAAATAACGGGCCATTTCAAGAGGGAAACAATGCTGCCAATGAAGGCAAAGGGATGGGCACTGGGATCAGGAAAGGCCTTCTGGAAGGCGGGGGGGAAGCAGACTGGAGAAGACTTTAAATGCCACCCTCAATCTACAGTAGGGGCCACTAAAGGAATATTCATTTGACAGCTTATGTGGATAATGCGATCAGAGGAGAGAAACTTTGGCAGCAGAAGCTTTTCTCTTAGTCTGGCAAGAGGTGATGGAAGCTCTAGCTAATGCCAGGGTTGTGGGAGAGATGATGGAGAGGGAGAGTCCAGAAGATCTGTCAACTGACTACGGGGACTCAGAGGGTGGAGGGAGGGGAGTGAAAGGTCAAAAACCTGCACTGCCGGAACCCTCCGCAGATCGCAGTTCAGAGCCTTCTGGCTGGCCCTCAAGCTGCGGGTGGCAGCCTGTCTGGCCATCCTTAGTTCAGATAATCTGACTCTCCCCAAGCCCTTTACGCTCCGACTCAAAGGATGTTCTCAGTCCCGTGAGTACTGCCCGAGTTCCCCCTTTCTAAGCCTTCATCCATACTATCTCCCCTGGCTAAAATGCCGGCCCTTCCCCTTTCTATCCCTTAAAGACCACTGAGACAAAAGAACCAACACACATCTAAAGAAGATGTGCCCTTTCCTCTTAGACTGGTCAGATATGATTCAAGTTGCCCATTAATACAAAACAGCCATTCCTAGTGAGTGACAGGACCCGTACCGGCTGTTGCTGCTGCCGCTGCTGGTTTGCTTTCTGTTTGGCACGGCGCTCGAGAAACTGCTTGGCAAACTCCTTGGCCTCAGAGGTGTCTCCTAAGTAGGCCCTGATGTAATCGTGTACCTCATAAGGAGACTCCACTTCCTTCAGGAAAGAAACAAATGTGGGAACTGCAACACAAAGAGAAAAAAATGACTTATAATGAGGCAAGGGATTGTGTGCAGGAGGGGGAATGTATGTAAAGGAACTGGTGATCAAAAAAAAAACTCTAGGTCATTACTGAAATGTTTAAAAGTGTGTGAATCAGCAAAATGCACACAAATCAAGCAAAATGAGACAAATCCTAGTTACTCCCTAAGATGAAACCCAGATCCTTTGTCATCTGGGGAAAAGCTGGATCAGTGCTGGTCAAAGTAGATTATATTGAGTTGCAGGGCTCGCCACGGACTTCCTAGCATCTGTATTGTTAACGCTTAGACTACAGAGATCTCTCTGCTTTATTTTCCAAAGGAGGAATCCTTTGCCCGCCTATGGTATCCTGGCTCCCAGCACAACACTCTCTCCCTCCCTCGTTCCCAATGCCTCCACTGCCACGGCTCTTTACCGCCTTACCGTCTAAGTTGTTGGCTGTGTTGAGCGCGTGAAGCATCTGCTCACACCACTGGGTGAATCCATCCTGGGCCTTATTAACTCCCTGGAAGAGCTTTAGAAGTTTCTCTTCTTCCTCTACCTTCTTATTCTGCCTGCTAGAAACACCTAAGGACTTACTAGAGCAAAGCAAAGAGAAATTTGATGTTACATTCCCAGAAAGAGACATTCCTAGGCCCACCACAAAGCGAAGATAACCAAAGCTGGCTGGCTTGGATGGAGGCCATGGGGATGAGCAAAATGACAGCCTCAATAGGCTGGCTATAAACAGCAGTCCTGTCCCATTAAGATCTAGCGAGCAGATTCAGATTTCTCAAGGTGAAAGACTTCTAAATACAACAAGATTCAAATCAGTCCTTCACCCAGACACCATTTCAACTGGTACAAGACAAGTGAATAATAGTGGCAAATGTATTCACTTAATTCACATCCAAGTTGGAGAGAGGCTGTGTAATTCACAGATCTGTTAAGGAAAGAAAAGGGGGAAAGGAGCACAACATCAAGGATAAGCCATTACAAAGCACACTGCAGGCAAAAGTGAGCACAGACTTGTTCATCCTGAACAGAAACATCCCGTGACATTTAGGGAACTTGTTACTTTCAAAGGTGAAACAGAATAGATGGAGATAGACAGACAGACAGAAAGGAAGGAGTGTATCTATAGATCTATATGGATATACATAGATAGAAAGACACACACACACACACACACACACACACACACAAAATGTAGTAGCAAAAACTTCAACAGACTCCTCAGTAAAGGGCGCAGAGCACTAGGTCTGGAATTGGGAAGATCTGAATTAAAATCTAGCCTTTGATAGTAATATACTGGTTGTGTGACCCTGGGCAAGTCACTTAAGCCCTATTTTACGCCATTTCTCCTCTGTAAAATGGGGACACACTGGAGAAAGAAATAGTAAACCATTACAGTATCTTTGCCAAGAAAAGCTCATTAACATGTCCACAGAATCACACAGAACTGGACATGATCGAATGACAGAACGACAATGACAAACTTCATAACAAGAGAAATCAAGTGTAGCAGACACCCAGAACATTCTGAGACTCTTGGTGGAGAAGACCTGGCTATTGTTTTACAGTGGGCAGCACCTGGAGGCCACCCTCTGACACAAGACCAGCTGAGTCACAGGAGAAACAAAGTATGTTGAAGTTTTTAGCCACACAAGTTAAAAATTCTGAAATGTTTATATTTGTAAGGATAACAAAGATCTCTAGTGTAACTGTTTTTTTTTTTTAAGCAATCAGGGTTAAGTAACTTGCTCAAGGTTACACGGCCAGTTATTTCTGGGTGGGTGCTAAGTATCTGAGCCCAGATTTGATCCAGGTCATCCCGACACTGGAGCCGGTGCTCTTACTCGCTGTGCCACCTGACCGCCCCTTCTAGTGTAACTGTTGAAAGCCCAGAATAAGCCAGTGAGTCTGTGATTTTATTCTTCAAACGATGTTGAAATCCCGCCCTGACAAGTCATGTGAGATCGTGGATTTCTAATTCACTTGAAAGATGGAGAGGAAAGTGATACTGCGATGAGGAGCACTGTGACGAATCGTATAACCAACAGCAAGACCGACTCATCTGCCACAAGAAAAGAGGAATTCCCAGCTGGGACCACCGAGAGACCAGCTCTGGACGAGACAGGCAGGCGGACAGCACTAAAGAAGAGGACAAGGGCACAGGAAGGAGAGGAAGCGGCCTCCCAGCTACAACCTACCCGAGGCTGGCGCTGCCCTTGTTCTTGCTGGCGTTTCTCGGCCCCATGTCTTTCACGGCATCATCCCAGAATCCCATGTTGGAGTTTTTGGTGTCGGCGCTGCTCCAGATGCTGCTGACGAGGTCTGAGGCCCACTGGCTGGGGGGGCTCGTGTTCAGAGAGCCCCAGACGGAATTCCCGATGCTGGTGTGCAGGTTGGAGTGCTAGGGAGGAGCAAGAACAAATATGTTTGCAATATGACAAGGGAAACGAGAGGCCCAGAAGGCAGAGAGAATAGAAAGAAAATGAAACCGTCTTTGGCGTAGGGACTCACTGGGGGATTTCGGACCCTGCTGGGCTGCTGGTGCTGCTGTTGCTGCTGCTTCTGCATCTGCCGGGCCTCTTCCTGCTGGATTTCTAACAGGGACTTAGCAGTACCTGCTGGTTTGCTGATATTGCCCCAACCAGACAGTTTCTGCTGCTGCTGTTGCTGCTGCTGCTGCTGGAGAGCTTTCATCAACTCCCGCTGTTGTCGCCTTTGCTGTTACAAACAGAAACAGGATTCCTCTGGAAATCTGGTTTCTAAGAGATTGTTACCAAATCCCCTCCCTTCAAAGGCACAAATCTTTACCTGGGTCACTCTTCTATGGGTCATGAAATGGTATTGACTAGGAAAAATGACGTTCTCTGGACAGAAGGGGTCAAAGAGGAAGTTGGGCCTAATATGGAAATTTAAGCTTATTTGCTTACAGCGCTTACTGAAGGGCTGAAATCACAACTTCAGCAACTATATTTTAAAACAGTTTTCACTTTTGTCACAATTTATGTACATTTGTCACAAATGCTAAAAGCTGGGAAACTATAAGGTATGAAGGGCAGGAAGCACCACTCTTCCTAACAAATGCAATGCCATACCGCTTGGGTTTCACAGGGCATCAATCACGTTCCAGGAAGACACCAAAAAGCAATTTCAGAAGCTGTCAAGGAAAAACTAGAAAGACAGAATCTCCCTGAAGAGGGAACTTGAACTCCAAATGGGGCATGTCTCTGATGTTTTATTTATTATTGTTAGATTTTTGAAAACTGACAGCTTACACTCTACTATTACTTATGTGACCATCAAAATTTAATTTATTCTTTGAATCTGGCCTCAGACACTTAACACACACACACACACACACACACACACACACACACACACAACCTAGCTGTGTAACCTTGGGCAAGTTACTTAACCCCAACTGCCTTTCAAAAGGCAAAACAAACAAACAAACAAACAAAAAACAACTTAATTTATTCTAACCCAGAATCACAGAACTGGAGACTACTCATCCAAGCAACACACAAATCTCCACCAGAAGGTCCCCAAAAAGTAGCTTGAATGACAGCCCATCCCACTGTGGGACGACTCTTGTTGGTAGGAATAAAACACGGGCATCAAATTTCAACTTGCCTCTTTGCAGCCTCTACCCACAGACCCCAGTTGGTCCCTCTGGGTCAGGCGACCAAGATTAATCCCTCCTCCACAAGATAGCTTTCAAACACTTGCAAGCAGCCGTGATGATCCCCAAAGTCTTCTCTTTTACAAGCTAAATAACCCTGGTTCAGCTGATGCCAATGTAATACTGAGTCAAAGCCCTTCCCAATTCTGGGGTCTCTGGGACATTCTCTAGCTTATCAAAGCCCTTCTTCAAGTATAGCACCAGCACTGAACAACACTTCAGCAGTGCTGTGACTGGGGTAGATGACAGAGGAAGAATCACCCCCTCCCTGTTCCTGGAAGCTCTGCTATACCTATTGGCAGTCCTAGATGGCACCACCGATGATTCACACTGAGCCTCAAGTCTAGCACCTCCCAAGCCTTCCCAAGCTGCTGTGTGACCATGTCCCCTTCACCCTATGTGAGGCTGACTCTGTTAATCTGAGTGTACAACTTTCATCTTTACAGACCTCATCTTGTGTGACTGATAATCACACCAATAACCAAAATCCTCCAATTACTAAAAATTTCAAATTTTTAAAAATCTGAGCTTCCACCTCATCCCACCAGATTGACAAAGCTGAGAAAACAGAAAATAAAACTGTTGGGAGGGGCTGTGGTAGGGTGGGCACTGACCCAAGGTCAGTGGGCGTGTGAATCAGGCATATTCAATGGACTGCACACACTTTGAAGAGCCAGTGATTAACACTCTCAGGCACAGACAGACCTCTGAGGAAAAGGGAAAAGATCTCAAATGAACAAATTATTTAAAGCAATATTGTGTAGCAAAGAACTAGAAAGAAGGTGCGTTTCCATGAACTAGGAAGCAGCTGAATGATGGCTGAAGATATCCATCCTCATGCAATGCTGCCTATATTCTAGCCTCTACCTTCATTATGGAATGATTACTCTGAGTCTAATTAGCTTAGAGGTTGGAGATACCAAAGAAGGCAAAACACGGACAATCCCTGCTCCCAGGGAGCCCGTGAGGAAGACAACATGCAAACAACCAGGCACACGCCAGACATAGGCAGAATCAATTGGGAAGTCATCTCAGAAGGAAGGCTTTCTGTAGAAAATGGGATTTCAGGTGAAACTTGGAAGAGCGCCAGGAGGTAGAGAGGAAGCAGAGTGTTCCTGGTGTGGGAGACAAAGCAGGGAGCTGGAGATGAAACACGAAGCATCACTGAAAGGGAATAAGGTGTAAGAAGTCTAGGAAAGTAGAAGGAGGCCGAGGCAGGCAAGGCTTTGGAAGTTAAAAAGCCCATTTTATCTGATCCTGGAGGTGACAGGGAGCTGCTGGAATTTACTCACCAGGGGTATGCCAGGATTGACATGGTCAGACCTAAATTTTAAAAAGATCAGTTGAAGGGGCTGCTAGGTGGTGCAGTGAATAGAGCACCAACCTTGGAGTCAGGAGGATCTGAGTTCAAATCCAGCCTCAGACACTTAACACAAAAACTAGCCATGTGACCTTGGGCAAGTCACTTAAACCCAATTGCCCTCCAAAGGAAAAAAAAAAAAAAAAAAAGAAAAGAAGAAAAAGATCAGTTGATGGTGGAGAGGTGAGGGTGAATGGAAGAGAATGAAGTGAAGGGGATTAAGTAGCAGGCTGGGTGTGCAGTGATGAGGACCTGGGCCACAGGGGTGCTATACTATGTGAAAATCTAGGTAAAATCTATCTGAAACACTGAGGTCCCAAGTTAGTAACCTTATCAAAAACCAATACAGGTTAGTTTGACATGACCTCTCCTTTATATCTTGGGTTTCCTCATCTTACCCAGGCTGAAAAGGCAGCAGCCACTCCCAGGATTGATCCCACTAATGATCCACAAAGCACAGAAGCTCTGATCTGCTCTGTTCCCTAAGCAGCCCAGCCCCCCCCCCGACACCCCAATGAAGCTCTAATGTCTCAAAAAGGATAATGAAGAAACTAAAACCAAACAGCTACAAAGTCCCCTATCCAGTCTACAATTGCACAGAAAGACTGCCTGAATCCCATGAAAGATCAGAATTGAAACAAGTTAAGGTAGAAGAACGGCAATGAGATCATGTCAATAAGTCCCTCAGCAGGACTGGGGGCCAGATTAGTACTAGCAACCACAGAAGAGACAGACCACTGCTCAGGACAAGGTCCACCTCAAGGTTTCTAGTGAAACAAGGCCAGACTAGAGCACAGAAAAGCACTGGCCTAGAACCTACTCTCTCAACCAGGTAGCCCGTTCCCAACCAAGAGCCAAGCAGCCTGGCCATAAGAGAAGATAAAGTCAGACCAGGGACTGCTGGGCTCTTGCCCGAGCCATAGCTGGAGAATAGGCCAGGCAGCATCTGGGGCCTTGTGAGAGGCACACCAGCAAATCAATACCATTTTACTGGGCTCCATAAAAGACAACAAAAGGCACAAAGTCAACTTTAGGTTCAGAATTTTGTGAGGACAGAAAGAAGGCACTAAAGTCAAATTCTAAGTTGAGTCCCTAGGAAACTCAGCCATAATCCAGGAGCACCCACAGAAGCTGGGGCTCTGCATCCAGGTCCAAGCAGGGCCTGGCCATATCATCCAAGAGGAGAGAAAGGAACAGAGCTTGACCCATACTCAAAACCCCAATTCAGAAACTGAGAGTGGAGAAAGGAGTAACGTTAAGATAACCAATACAATGAAGAAATACCTTGGACTGAGAGAAGTCCAAGAGGTAAACTCAGAAGAAAAGACTAAGTCCCCAAGTCCAAACAGCTGTTCACAGAACAGAAGATCCTGTACACAAGGACTACAAGAATACCTGGAAGAAAGGAAACAAGAAATACAGAATGTAATGTTAAAGAAAACAACAGCCATGAAGGAAAGACTGATACGGAGAACTAACAGCTTAGAAGAGATGGTGGCAAATCTTACCCAAGAACTGAATTCCCTGAAAAAGAGAATGAGACAAACAGAAAGTGAAGAATTCAACAAAGAAAATAAGAAATAACTAAAAACACATACAACAATCTGAGAATAAAAACAGAAGAAAATATAAAGCATCTGCTATCAAAAACAACATTCCTGGAAATAACCTAAGAATTAAAGGACTGCTAGAAGTTCGTGATATTTTTAAAAAATGAAATGTCCAGGAACACTGTGACAAAAACCAGAGCTTTCAGGTCAAAGGAAAAATATGGCAAGAATACCCAAAAACAAAGCACGCAAATACCAAGGAGCTGTAGCCAGAAACACACAAGACACGGCAGCTGCCGCCATAAAGGAGGTAGATCTGGGAATGTGATATTCCACAAACCAAAAGATCAAGGTTTGCCCCTAAAAGGCACTTAGCTAGTACGATGGGTGGAGTGCCAGACATGGAGTCAGGAGGACCTGAACTGCAATCCAGCCAGGCCAGTCATCCTTTGTGTGTGTCTGTGTGTAACGCAGTCTCCTCATATGTATGGAGATAATAATGTGAGGATAAAATGAGGTGATATTGGCAAAGCACCCTGCACATTCTGAACTTCTATAGAAAGGTTAGCTATTCTTGTATTCTCATTCTCATCACTGCCACAGTCATCATCATCATCAAGAACAAGCTATTTGACAAAATTTAGTAAAATCAAATAAAAATGAAAATGGCCTTAAGGAAAGAGAGGTCTTCCAAGTACTCCTGATGAAGAAGGCTGAAACTGAGGAGAAACTCTGAAATGTAAACAAAAGAGTCAAGAGACAACAAATAGTTAAGACATTTGATTAAATGCAAGGGACTGTATGATGATGAATTGTTTCCATTCCAATATTAAGGTACAGAAGAAGGAAATGACTCCTCAGAACCCTGAAAAGAAAGGTCAGAGAGAAAGTTAGGACAGTCTGGGGGCTTCCCAATTTATCTGAGTATAACTCAAATCAAGTTATACTTGATTTGATGGTTTCAGAAAAAGAAGGAAATGAAAGGGAAAGAGAAATTTTACTGAGAAGGAAACCTGCTGTCTCATGCAGTAGTGGTACATAATATAAGGAAAACCTAAGCATGAAGAAAGGAGAGAAGGAAAATAAGCATTCCAAGAACCTCACTTTCATATGAATCAGATAAAGGAAGACAGAACACAGAATCTGGTATAGAAAAACATGACCTTCAACAGGGAAATGGGCAGAGAAATAAGAAACAAAGCAAACTCCAAAGAAGTCCCAGAGTGGGCCATGGGGGAGTAGAGGCCACCCTCACTAAAGTTTAAAAAGAAAGTGGAAAGGCAAAAGGGCGGGGAGAGAAAGAGAAGAGACACAGGCAGCTTCAGTTATAGATCCCTGGCACTAAGGAAGCACCTTTTTCTTTCATCACCTTCTTTGTAAAGAGTAGGGTGGGGTGCCAAGATGGCAGATTAGAAGCATGACCTTCCCACGGCTCTGGCTTTCACCTTCCCCAATCCGTGTAAAAAGGGGACTCTAAACAAACTTTGCTGCAGAACCCACAAAATGACACAGAGAAACTAACCTCCTGCTGAGGACAGCCCAGCCCGGCAGGAATCCAGCCCAGTGCTCTGGGAGCTGAGCCCAGCCCCACTCCGAAGCTTTAGCCCCAGGACAGGCCTAACCAGCCGCCGGCCAGAGGGACTCCAGATCAGCAGCAGTGGTGGCAGTTTCCAGATTTATCAACACATAGATGCGAAGGACAAAGTGAGAGGTCAGTGCAGTCTGGACTTTGGGACCAGTAAGTGGTAATGTGTGGCTTTTACCCCCGGGGCGAGAAGCCATTGAAACACCGGCACAGCTAGCCAATGCCACGTGGCAGCTTCAGCTCCTGGCCTGCAGAGTGTAGGGGGACCAAGCACCAGTCTGAGGGGTAATCGCTCTTGCTTTAACCTTCTTGGATCTGGACTGCAGTCTAGGGTGGAGGTCCTGGGGTGTGTGTCCAGCTTGCCAGAGTGTGTGGAGACCTCAGAGAGGGCACCCATCTAATACCTCCGGCAGCTGAGAAAACCCCAGCGTTTGGGACGACAGCTCCCCTGTCTGGTGGCAGAGTCTTACTGTGGCAAAAAGCCCAAAATTCAAGTAATTGAGTGGCAAAATGAGCAGGCAAAGGAAACAAAGCAGACAGAAGATTCCAACATTACATTCCTATTTTGGGGACAAAAAGGAGCAAAGCATGGAACAGGAGGAAAACAGTGAAGTCAGAACTCCTGCACCAAAAGCTTCAAAGGAAAATACGAGCTGGTTACAGGCCATAGAGGACCTTAAGAAGCAGATAACAAAAGTGGAGGAAAAATTGGGAAGAGAAATGAGAACGATGCAAGAAAATTATAAAATGAGAGTCAACAGCCTGACAGAGGAAAATAATACCTTAAAAAACAGACTGACTCAAATGGCAAAAGAGGCTTCAAAAAGGCAATGAGGAGAAGAATGTCTTAAAAAGCTGAATTTGCCAGATAGAAAAAGAATCTCAAAAGCTCACTGGGGAGAATCATTGCTTCAGAATTAGATTGGAGCAAATGGAGGCTAATGACTTTATGAGAAATCAAGATGCTGTTAAACAGATCCAAACCAATGAAAGAATAGAAGGCAATGTGAAATATCTCATGGGAAAAACCACTGACCTGGAAAATAGATCCAGGAGAGATAATTTTTAAATTATTGGACTACCTGAGAGCCATGACCAAAGTAAGAACCTAGAAATCATCCTCCAGGAAGTTCTCAAAGAAAACTGCCCTGATATTTTAGAACCAGAGGGCAAAATAGAGCTTGAAAGAATCCACCGATCACCTCCTGAAAAAGATCCCAAAAAGAAAACTCCTAGGAATATTACAGCCAGGTTCCAGAATTCCCGGATTAAGGAGAGAATATTACAAGCAGCCAGGAAGAAATAATTTGAATATTGTGGAAACACAATCAGGATAACCCAGGATCTGGCAGCTTCTACCCTGAGGGATCGAAGGGCTTGGAATATGATATTCCAGAGGTCAAAGGAGCTGGGATTAAAGCCAAGAGTCACCTACCCAGGAAAACTGAGTATCATGTTTCAGGGGAAAATATGGTCATTCAGTGGAATAGAGGACTTTCAAGCATTCTTGCTGAAAAAACCAGAGTTGAATAGAAAATTTGACATTCAGATACAAGAAGCAAGAGAAGCATGAGAAGGTAAACAGGGAAAAGAAATCATAAGGAACTTATCAAAGTTGAACTATTAACATTCGTACATGGAAAAACAATAATTGTAACTTATGAAACTTTTCTCAGTAGTTGAAGGGATTAGAAATATATATATATATATATATATATATATATATATATATATATACCTATATATGAGGGTGTATGGGCATATGAATGCATATGTGAATGTGTGTATATATGTTTACAGGTATAAATAGATAGAGGGCACAGGACCAATTTAACAGGAAGGGATGATACTTAAAAGGTGAAATTAAGAGGTAAGAGGAATATAATGAGAGAGAGATGGGGAGAGATAGATTGGGGTAAACTATCTCATACAGAAGAGGCAAGGGAAAATGGTTACAAGGGAGGGGAAGAATAGGAAAGCAAAAGGGAATGGGTTAACCTTATTCCCATTGAATCTGGCTTGAGGAGGGAGTGAAATACACACTAAATAGGGTATCTCACCCTCCAGGAGAATGGGGGGGAAGGGGATGAGAAGGGGGGATGATGGAAGGGAGGGCAGGCTGGGGGGGAGGGAAGTTGGAAGCACACACTTTTGAAAAGGGACGGGATCAAAGTAGAGAATAGAACAAGTGGAAGGTGGGATAGGAGGGAGGGAAATATAGTCAGTCTTTTACAATATATCTACTATGTTATTGTTTTGCATTAGCCACACATGTACAACCTATACTGAACTGCTTATCTTCCCAGTAAGAGTGGGTGACAAGGAAGGAATTGAAATCTGGAATTGAAAGTTTTAAAATCAAATATTCAAATATGTGTGTGTGTGTGTGTGTGTGTATATATATATATATATATATATATATATATATACTATTATTAATACCATCTTACATGTAATTGGGAAGTAAGATATACAGGCACTGAGGCATAGAGATCCACTGGAAAAGTCGAAAGGGGTATGGAAGAAAATATGGGAGAGAGCAGATTGGAGGAAGGGATATCCTGTGGGACTGCTGTTTTGGGGCGGTGGGTGGGGGAGAAATGGGGAGAAAATTTGAAACTCAAAATCTGGCGGAAACAAATGATGTGGATCAGAAGTTAATAAAGCATTAAAAAAAAAAAGTAGGGTGAGGAGTCCTAGAGAGGTCAGGATGGAAGGAAACACAATTAACACTCATCATCATGAATGTGAATGGGACACATTCACCTATTAGACAGAAGAGGATGGCAAAATGGATTAGAAAAAAGGCAAAAATAGGCTGTGTTCAAGAAACACTTCAAAGATTCAAGTGGCAATAAGCAAAACCTAATACTCCAGGTGAACTCAAATGAGGTAGAAGCCATTCATGACTTCAAGAAAGGATTCAGTAAAAAGGCATGAGGGAGGTCAGTGGGGAAGCTCTATCAGGCTTGAAGGCAGCACAGACAACAAGCCCATTTACCTTTCTAGTCTTCTTATGACTGATCACCCTTCCTGCTGGGGTCTGGGGACCCCGTTCTCGCACAGGACACTCCGTCTCTTGACTGACCGTCTCTGGTCCCCTATCCTTGGCGCTCTCTCTCTCCCCTGGATCTGCGGCCTAGGCTGCTTAGACGCCTTGAGTCCCCGGCTGCCTTCGAGTTTCCGCCAGAACTATAAACTATAAGCTTTCTGAGAAGGGGGTTGTCTCTTTGCTTGTCTTTGTATTCTCAGGTACTTCTTAGCGGAGTACCTGGCGCACAGCACATGCTCAATAAAGCCGATTTTCTTCCGTCCTCCCCCCCACCCACTCACACATGAAAAAAAAAATAGTAAAACTGTAATCGTAGGACATCCTAATGTTCATACTCCCTTTCTAACCAAAAGACACACAAAAAGTGATAGAACTGAATAGAACTTTAAAGAAAGGATTAAAATCAGAGACTAAATCTAAAAGGACTGCGAGGCCAAAGAACAAATTAGAGAATCAAAAGAAAATTTCTAAGAAAGTTAACAACAAGATAATACATGAAAACACTGGGAACCTAGCTAAGTCATTTGCAGAAAAGTAATTATCTACACCTATTTATCATAAGAAAGATCAGTGAATTGCAAATGTAACAATAAAAAAACAATTAAATCCAACAGAGGGGTGGCTAGGTGGTGCAGTGAAAAGAGCACCGACCCTGGAATCAGGAGGACCTGAGTTCAAATCCAGCCTCAGACACTTAACACTTAACAGCTGTGTGACCTTGGGCAAGTCACTGAACCCCAACTGCCCAGCCTCCCCACCTCCAAAAAAAAAATCTTGAAAAAATCGGAGATTAAAAAGATATGGGGGGGGGGGGGGGGGCGGGGGGGGAGAATGAACAGAAAAATAAAAGCAGAAGTTTTTTAAAAAGCAAAGTGAGTAAAATAAACATCTGGTTTGATGAAAGGAAAGCCAAATTATACATAACAAAACTGATAAATGAAATTACTATTTGCAAAAATATAAAATACCCAAATTAACAGAACAAGAAATAGATTATGAAAACAACGCAGTATCTAACATAAACTCTAGGAGGGAGTGATTACTTCTCTTCCTCTACCCCATAAAAAGCTCCCATTATTTCTACTTAAGCAATCAGTTCCTCCTCCTTTGTCCGTTCTTCCACTTTCGAACATGAAGTTATTATAAAGCAAGTCAAAAAGTCATTAGCTTTTGTTGCTTTAGAGTACAGCTGGATGATCTGAGTCCCTTTCACTATTGTATCATGCCTCTGCCAAGCTTGGGATCTATTTCCCAAACTTTGCCAAGGTGGCATGTAATATGCGTTGATGACAAAATCACTTCCATTTCTTCTTCCACTCATCTCCCCCCAGTGCTATCTGCCATGTTTCCCCACACTCATTCCTGAATTTCTTCAAGAGAATACATTCTTAATCTGGAATGCTACCCCATACTCATTTTTACATATTCTGTTTCTTTCTAATAAGGTACAGTATCTAGACTTGTACTGTATTCCAGTCATGGATTTCATCCCAAGTTTCAGTGATATCTAGGAGGTCAAATTTGCCTCTCTGCATTTTGGCCCTCTGGTCCCTCTTAATTACTGCTAAATCTTTGGACATTTCTGCAGAGGTATTTGCGGTCACAGGCCTAACTACTGGATCCTTTCACAGTTTTTGTCTCCTCTGAACTCCTGAGTGCTTTAACCACGATTCTGTCTTTGTAGCTATTCTATATGGTTCCTAGCTTACTTGGCTGCTGTGCTTTGTTCTCCATGACGACCAACGTGGCACCACTATGTTGGCGTCAGGGTACAGGGTATCTGCTGTGGCCGATCACACAAATACAAGCTCAGGGGGCTCCACCACAGACGGGGCACAAATAGTTCACACGGGCATTCAGAGTGGAGATGTCTCTACATTCGCACATCTCAAGTTTCTTTGGAGCTGTTGCATTTCTGCTTTGTTCAAAATCTTTGATGTGGGCATGCCATGCTACACAATCAATTCCAAAGTTCTTCAAACAGACCCGGAGAATGTTCTTGAATTGCTTCTTCTGACCACCATGTAAGCACCTGCCTTGGATGCCAAATGGACGTTTGGCATTTAAACAACATGGGCAGCCCATCAGAGCTGTGATCTCTGAAGCAGAATTTGAATGCTTGGCAGTTCAGCTTGACTGAGGATCTGAGTGTCCAGCACCATATCCCATCAGGTCATCTTCAGAATCTTCTTAAGACAATGGAAATGGAAGTGATTCTGTTTCCTGCCATGGCGCTAGCAGACTGTATGGGTGACAATGAGGTCACCACAACAGCTCTGCAGACCTTCAGTTTAGCTGATAGTCCAATAATTCTTCTCTTGAATGGTTTTGTTCAACCTCATCATCTATGTGGACATTCCTGGAAAATATACTGCCAAGGGAACTGAACTTATCCACAGCATTCTAAACTTCTCCATTTGCTGTAACCGATGGTGCCACATATGGATGGTGTGGTGCAGGCTGGTGGAGCACTGGTGTTTTTTTGGTGTTAATTGTTAAGCCAAAATTAGCACAAGTGGCAGAGAAATGATCCATAATCTGTTGCATCTCAGCCACTGAATGCACAATTACCTGTAAACAAAAAATCATGTGCCAAGTCTTCCTCCACTTTAGTCTCAGCTTGTAGCCTCTTCCGGTTAAATAATTTACCATCAGTGTGGCAACTGATCTGACTGCCATTTTTGTCCTCGTTGAAGGAGTCTGACAACATGGCTGAAATTTCATGCTAAAAAGTATGGGAGCAAGCCAACAGCCTTGTTGCACTCCACTGGTGACTGGGAAAGTGTGAGAATACTGTCCATTATCCAGAACCTAGTCAAGCATGCCAGCAGGAAACTGATGTACAATACTGATGAACTACTCCATGCAACCAAACTTTGATAGAATTTTCCACAAGCCCTTATAACTGCCAGTTATCTAAGGAAGGCCTTGGTCAGATCCATGAACATTACATACAGACCTCTACTCTGCTCCTGGCATTTCTCCTGGAGTTGTTGGGCAGCAAACACTATACGGAGTGTTCTTTGGCCCTTGCTGAAGCGACAGTGGCCCAGGCAGATGACCGTCTTCCAGGTGAAAGATCAGCCTATTCAGGAGGACTCTGGCAAGAGTCTTGCCAGCAGTTACTATGAGACACATCTTGCCTCCTCTGCTGTCACAGAACAATAAATTTTCTTTACCTTTATAGAGATGGAAAATGGAAGAATCCTTAAACTCCTGGGGAAAACCTCCTCTTGTCATATAACCTGAAAAATTTCTGTCAGCTTTTGTATGAGCAGTAGGTTCCCTTGCCTTGTAAATCTCAGCTGGAATAGAATCAGTACCAGGCCCTTTGCCACACAAAGGGAGTCAAATAGCATTCAAAATCTCCTCTTCAGTTGGAAATTTGGATAGAGAGGGAATGATTTCAACCTGAGATATACAGTCAGTGGTTTTAGCACTGACTGATGATGGTCCATTGAGAACCTAAGTGTTCAGCCCATCTCTCCAGGATCATGAACTTATGACTAATTAGTGTGACACAAACGGCACTGAGCAGCTGAGATGCACCATACATCTTTGGGCCACACATAGCCTTCAGGGCATCATAACAGCTCTTTGATTGTCACTACCAGCATAAAACCGAATTTTAGCTGCCTTCTTCCAAGAATCCTGCATATCTCTTAAGCTTCATTTGTACTTCACCTTTGATGGAGTTAAAGGCTGTCTTCTTAGAGACAGATGAACGATCCTCCTGATAAATGTTGTGGAGTTCTCATTTTTCATTTAGCAGCTTCTGAATTTCCCCATCATTTTCATCAAACCAATCTTGATGTTTGTGAGTCATCTGGTCTGGATGAGTAAATGCAGTGCCACGCCCCAACTCTCTGAAAGCTGCCCACTCCTTCTCTGTTCCATTGTGGTCAATTTAGCAACAAAACTGTGACCTCTTGGAGAAGTGCTCTGATCTCTTGACATTAAGTCTTCTGGTAGCTGTCTTGCCTTGGGGCCACTGCTTTTGTTGAATGTGAATATTTAGATTGGGGTGGATAAGCCCATGATTAGTCCAGCACTGTGTGCCACACACTGCCTTCATCACTCATATACTGACTCTTCTCCTTACAATGACATAGTCTATTAAATGCCAATTGTTTGCTACAAAGGGGCAACCAATGAAGTTTTATTGCATTTAGGTAAACAGAAGGCAGTTTAGGTGATGAGAAGGCCATGGGATGGACAAGTCTTCAGAAGTCAGCGGCCAATGCTGTTGCTGTGTCCAACTCTTATTCTTCTCACGGACTCCCTGCCAAGCCTGGTGGTCTGAGACTATCCTAGCATTAAAGTCACCCTTATAAGCTTGTCTTCTTTGGGCACATTATTGATGAGAATTTTCATAAAATTTTTCTTTGACTTTATCAGAGTTTGTCATGGTGGGAACATGGGTACCTATAATGATGCCATGGCTCTTTCCTGCAAGTGGCAATCACCTATCATGAGGCTGTCATTCATTCCTTTTGGGAGGCATACAAGTTTGTTGACTAGATTAGTTTTGATTGTGAAACCTACACTCCTGTTCACTGAGGCCACTCCAGAAAAATGGGCATCCAGCTCTGACTCTGGTGAGCTGGCTGCGATTTGCCAGCCCTGTCTCACTCAGGGCTGCTATTCAGAAGAGTTCTCTAGCAACAAGAGCTGTTTGCCGTCCAGGTCTGCTGGATTTCATGCTGTCCGTAACTGACTGTGTGCACATCCTTTGTGCCCAATGGTGAGTGGGATCATCATTGCACAAATTTCTGTATATCTTTTGTGTGCCTCAATAGCAGGCTGGGATCTCTGCCTGTTATAGTAAGCAGGCCAGGGTAAGGCAAAGCAGATAATTTTTGGGCACCTGTTCTAGTCGTTTCCTCTTGCCAAAAAGGCTGCTCAGACACACAGGGAACTGTTGGATCCCACTGCTGCTTCAGTCCGGTGAAAAGACAACTCTACTGCCTGGGCCATGTGCAGGGTTGTGACAACAGCTCCCCATAAGGCCTCACCTGCTGCTTCATCACTTGCCTGTTGCCACAGGTCTTTGAGATAGGTAAATGGTAAAATGGTATGAGTGATATTTTGGGATTCATACATAAACTGGACTTAAGTGACTCTCTCTTCCCGAGTCACCTAAGCCCAGTGCCGAGACAAAATCAAGCTGACTGGCGATGGCTCAGGTGTCTTCAACGTCGACTGCTCCATGGTGCCTGACTGCTTTAGCCGCTCTCCTGGCCACTGGAACACATTGTTCTCAAGTGCCCATTCTGCCAGGGGAAGTCACTCGCCTAACCAGAAACCTCTCGGTTACTCTTCACTCTGGTTTAGCCTGTCTGCCAAAATGGTTTAGCAAGATGTAGCCACTGCACATGCTACAGCTTCTTGGAGCCACAAGTGAGAGTTGGGTAAATCAGGGAGACACCAAAGATAAAAAGCAGAACTGAAAAGGCCGTGGCAGCCCTTACACTGAGGGACTGATCTTCCTTGAACACACCACACACTCCGGTCTCTAGTTTAGGGGACAGATAAAGGCAGCCTAATTAGAGAAGAGGGGCAGCTAGGTGGTACAATGGATAGAGTGCTGAGCCTGGAGGCATAAAGATTCATCTTCCTGAGTTCAAATCTTGTCTCTGATACTCCCTAACTGTATGAACCTGAAGTCACTTAAACCTGTTTGCCTCAGTTTCCTCATCAGTAAAATGAATTGGAGAAGGAAATGACAAACCATTGCAAGATCTTTGTAAAAACAAAAAAACAAAAACAAAAACCCAACCCAAATGGGGTCCTGAAGAGTCAGACACAACTGAACAAACTGTAAAGCATCTGGCCCAATGCCTTGCACATAGTGCTATGTAAAGTCTTAATTCCCTCTGGTATGAAGAGGGAAGTTCTGGCTCTGGAGTCCGAGAGCTTGTTTCCAAAGCCAGGTGCCTTGTCATCTCTCTTCAGCATGGAGGAACTAAAGATAGCTGATACTGACACATTAATATTTTCTGTTGCAAAGATTTTTAGAAGTAACATGGGAAGACTAGGAAAGGTTTGGTATTAACTTAATTGCAACATACCTTAAAAATGTTGTCATTTTTTAAAAAAACACAAATTTAAAGTGTAAAAAAAGAAAGTTCTTAAAACAGAAGACTTTCCCCTCCCTGCACACAGTTTTTTTTTGTTTGTTTGTTTGTTTTAGGGCAATGTCTCTCAAGGTCCAAAGAGCCAAAGCCCAAATGCGCTTGAGGAACATAACCAGCCTGGGAGCCTGTGTGTATGCCACCCCACGGCTGGATGTACGCACTGTAAATCTAAATGACACTAACCTACAACCAATCAAAGCGATGTCTCGAAGTTATTAGCACATTGAGCCCCCCAGACTCTGTGCTGGGGACAGCTGTGACAACTCAGCTCTTCAGAGCCCTGGCAGCAGATGGCGCGGCGCCTGGCTGACCAAGAAACATGCGCCGTTTGGAGGACTTACCTCTTCTCGAACCTGCCTCTCTCTTTCTTCTTCTAGCTTTTGGATCTCTGCTAGCGATAGTGTTGTCTGAGACTGACAAGCCCCAGAATTAGACTGTTGGCCCCATGTGGAAGAAGACGGAAGCTGAGCAAAAATAACATGAAAGCATATAAGACAGGTTAATAAGACATCAACACAAGCTTCCCGACAAAGAGCATCAGAACTGGCAGTGCAACCTCTCATGTCATGACAGAATCTTTGCTAAGTCATTCGGACAAGTGATCTCCTGGGCCTTCCTTCCACCCCAAAGTGATAAAGCGCTCACTATTTCACAAAGAACGCTGCTTAATTTGTTGAGGCATTCTAATGATCAGAAATTGTTCTTATTCTTAGTAAAGATTTCAGTGTAATTTAACTTCTCTTCACTGGCCCTAATCCTGCCCTCTCTAAAGCCTCATTGCCAGGATAGTTCCAACTCTTTGAGCACAAAATTCTCACATACTGCAGGCCACCAGCTCCTAAGTCTTCTTCACATCATTTCTAGTTTCTCTTGTCGTCACAGCTGCCATCCTATAAACCACAGCCCACCTTATCCCAGAATTCTCCAGAGGTACACAACATCGTGGGCCTAACGTCTGCCTTTGTCTGGGCATCTCATTTCTTATAAAGATCAAAATGAAGAGTTTTTTGGCCGTCATTTTTCAGCTCAGGTTCAATGTGCCGTCCGTCAGAGCTCTCCCACCTTTTTAGACAGGAAATGTCAGAAATGCCGCCAAGTCTCCTGTGTCCTGGAGTGACAGGAGTTATTGAAACCCAAGGGCGGGACTTTGCTTTTATCACTAACCAATCATGGCTCGTTCGGCCTTTTGGTTCTTGATATTATTCCACAGGATTCTAAACTGCCTTTGTGCCATCTCCAGCTTTTACAAGCAGTGTGCCTCTATCTAGATCACTGAAAAAGGTGCAAAAAGACAGGACACAGAGCTGAGTAAAGAGCTGCAAACGGAAGGCCACCAGGGTCACAGAATATTATAAACGGAAGGGACCTTCATGATCATCTGATCCAGCCCCCTCCTCCCCCCCCCTGAATTTACAGATGCACAAACTGAGCCCAAAGAAGAGCAGTCCCTCGGGCCAGAGCCCAGCCTCCAGATTCTTAGGAGTCCAGCTGCCTGCTTCTCCTCTAAATCTCAGTAGCTACATGACCATCAAGCTCCTATTTTTTAACTGTGTCCAAAAAGGCATTTATCCAATGCCTTGCTACTGTTGACAGTATTTCTATGATCTGCCAGATGTAAACTCTGACCAAAAAACAAGAAGTTTCGTGGCCTTCTTTATTCCTGGAGAACGCCTCAAGGACCTGCGTGGCACTGCCTCTTGACAAGTTTCCATAAACCATCCAATGTGCCGATCACCTATAGCAGGCTCATCTTTCTAGAGATGTACAAACCTGAAATCGTTTTGTTAAAGCCGCTGGACGGTTTCCATCTGATTGTGGCTCTCCTTCCTCACCTATCTTGGGTGGGTTCCAAGTCCTCCAAAGCTTTTTATTCTCTCCATCTAATTGAAGATACTTTTACTCGAGGGAAAAGATGGAAGGAAAGGGATAATGGAACTCTGCTGTCTTTCCTCTTGATCATGACACCAGCTGCCCAAAGCAGACTTAAGACAGATCTGAGCCTTGGTACACAGTCTACCTGCTGGCTGATGGCAGAATGAGGCACTCATTTGTGCATCACGAATGTATGTGTCAAGCATTTCGAACTGGTGTAAAATCATGAATGGGCTGTGCAGGCAGCTGAAGCTGCCGAGAAGTCTTGGGGAAGGCTTCTCTCCACCAGTTCTGATAAGAAAAGGACCCCAGAGGATGGGAGCTCCTTGAGGGCAAGAAATAAGTCACATTAGGCTTGGTACCCCAGACTTTTAATAAATTCTTATTAACTGATCGCTAGATTTTCAATGGGGTTGAAATTATGAATAAGAAGCGATGAGCTGTGTATTGACAGTTGCAAATTGATTTCAATGGTTCCTTCTGCTTGCAACTTTTACCCAATATTTCTATATTAAAATGATACATATATCCAATGTGAACACCTATTCCTTGATCTATTACTACCCTCAACAATCTTCTAGCTACCGTGTTTCCCCGATAATAAGACACTGTCTTATTAATTTTTTTGGACAGAAAAACACCAGAGGGCTTATTTTAATGAACATTGACAGCAATTTTAATAAACAGGTAAATGTGAACAAAAAAATGTACCAGCAAGCAAATCACTGGGGAAGAACAGGATGATGCACTCACTGCTGCAGCTCTGATTGGATGCAGCTCGGAGCGCGGCGTGCGTTTCACGGGGGGGGGGGGGGTGACGACGGTGCATACAGAGGGTACCGTAATGTAGCATGTAGCGCAGGGGATCACCTTCACTACAGCAGCAATCTCAATAGGGCTTATTTTCGAGGAATCTTACACAGTAAGGGGAGGGCTTATTTTCGGGATAGGTCTTATTATCGGAGAAACACGGTATTTACTTTTAATCTTCTGTCTTTCCCTGACGAGAACAAAACATACTCTACTGAGAAGTCAATGCTGGCTAATTTTTCAAAGAGTAAAAAGTAGTAAGATTACAAACATGTAGAATTTAATGTTTATAAAGAGATCCTCTGTCAATACCCTGTAAGGCAGCTGTGAGGTAAGGAAACTGAGGCTCACACAATAATAGTAACAGCAACACACACTAAAATGGTACCTTTCTATATGCAAAAGAGTTCCAAAACAACTCAATTTAGCAGCTAAAATATTATTATGCTCATTTTAAAGGTGAGAAAATGGAGGGTCAAATAAACGACTTTCCTATGGTTACACAACTGGGAAATCAGAATCTGGGGCTGGAATTGGGGCCTGTGTACTCCCAAGAAAGGACTTTTCCTACTCTATTATGATGCTACTAATATGGGGCAGTCAATCAGGCACTTTGCTAATTTTCTTTTCAAAAGATGCACTGTATGGTGAAGGGCTCAGAAGGAAAAAACATGTGAGTAAATCTGGCCATCACCAACAAAGCCAAATTCATTCTCCTTTCATAATCTCAACTGTCACAAAGACATGTACAAAACACTTTTCCTCATCAGAAAAAAGGACTGTGGGAGTCAGCTCCAGGGTCTCATGGCAAACCTGTCCTCATTCTCTTCCACTTTTCAAATGTTTAACATCCCCAATTAAGTCTCTAAATGTACAATTGGCCTCACATTCTTTTCTAAAGCCATCCCTTTGTTCAGAACCTTCCAATTTCCCCCATATTTGTCCACTGATTTCTCACATCATACAATTCTGTTCCTCTCCTCTTCCTTTTCCCTGTATATAAAATGACACATACCACATTACAATGGATAAAAAAAAATTTTTTTAAAGATACTTGGCTTCTTTAAAAGAAAGCAACTTTTCCTCCAAAGGGGCTCTAATTCTCCCTCCTCCCCCTGGGAAGCTCATCTTCATCATTTAAATTCCCACCTATAGAGATGAATCAATCTCCATACGTCTGTTAGACATCAATCGCAGAAAATCCTTTCGTCGGTATCAGTACCTTTCCTTCTAAATCAATGGTACAATCGTTCTCCTTGTCAACCCAGGATGGAGAAAGTCTTTGACCTCACCTTTCATTCCTACACATCCAATTGAACTGTCTTCTGCTGCAATCCATTCCTTTTCATTTTCGGTGCCACAATCCTTCATCAGGTCACCAACATGAGCTTAGTGGAAGTCTAACTATTCTCCCTGATACATCTTACCCTTTTCCAAACTATCATGGGCATCAAGCAAAAAGTCCTTTGCACACCTCATTACCCTACTCCAAAGTCTTCAATGGGTTCCCAATGTCAACAGAACAACACTGCACGTTCCTTATCTGACACATGATCTGGCTCTTATCTACTTCTGTAACTCTGCCACTACTCTCTAAAAAAAAAAAAAAAGGTTCCCTCCAACATATTCACTCTACACACGGTCCCCTAAAATCTTCCTGACTCAGATTATTTCCCTCCTGAGAGTGCTCCCTCCCTCCCAGTTCCAAGGACCCAGCGTTGCCACTGTTGTATTTCTTTGTAAGCAAGTCCTTCCTCCTGTCTGCTCCCCTAAATGGGAAGCTCTTTGGTGGCAAAAGCACAGCCCTGACCCCATCTCACCTTCATCTGGGCAAGCTGCTGCTGCTGCTGCTGCTGCTGCAGGCGCCGCAGGGCTTCCTGCTGCTGCTGCCTCTGCCTCATCAGCTCCTTCTGCCGCTGGAGCTCCAGCTCCTTGCGCTTCCGCTCCTCCTCTTCCAGCCGCAGTCTGGCCGCTTCCTCTTCCAGCCGCAGTCGGTTCTCCTCGAGCCGACGCTGAGCTTCCTCTTCTTCCCTGGCCCATTTGGCAGCCTCCTCTTCCTTCCCAGAAAGAAAGAGAAAGGCATGAGAGTACTGAAAACATCTGAGTGACTTGTAAGAGGCACATGTTGTCAAAAACATGCTCATCTCAGACCTAACTCCCAGCTACTATTAAAGTGCTCCAGGGTCATTCAAAATAAGAAACAAATCATCACCAGTTTAACTCAGGCATTTAAATTTGAGGCTCAAGGAAGGCATTCACTCCTGAAAGAAATTCTATTTCCAAAGACTGTGCCATTATGGCATCAGTTTGTCTCTTCACTTGGTAAGTCAGCAACCCGGTTAACCAGATCCAATCTTGGACTCATTCCAAGCATTTCCTCTTCCATTCTCTCTTTATACTATGCAATCCATACACCTGACAACAGGCTTTCAGAAAAATGACTTCATACCTGGAGGAGTTTTTAAAAGCCATGCAACTCCAAGTAACATGCTTTCCAAATAATTTAAGTAATTCAAACAACATGAGAAAATCAGGTCAGTTGGTGGAAGGACTAGACCATAGCCTTGCATTGCAAAGCTGAAAGCATACAATGGCTTACAATTCAAATTTGTCAGCACCTTAGATAAATGCTGATGACTGCACTAAAGAAGTGATTTTATGATTTTAAAAGTCAATTTTACCAACACTAATTTATATATTCAATGCCATCCCAATTAAATTACCAGAAAATTATTTTACTTAACTGAAGAAAGTAATAAAATTCATTTGGAAGAAAAAAAGTCAAGAATATCAAAGGAACTAATGAAAAAAATGTAAAGAAAGGAAACGGTAGAAAGTGGCCCTAGACCAATATCTTATACCAAGGTCGAAATGGATACATGACCTAGATATAAAGAGAGATATTACAAGGAAGTCAGAAGAACATGGAGCATATTATTTAGCAGACTTATGGATAGGAATAAAAAAGAGACAGAGAGCAGAGTGAGGTCTAAGATGGATAACTGTGATTACATAAATTTTTTAAGAAGTTTTTGTATAAATGAAACAAATGTAGCCAACATTAGAAGGAAAGCAGAAAATTGGGGTGGGGAGCAGGGAGGAGAGTTTATCAGACAAATGTCTTATATCTAAAATACATACAGAACTTTGTCAAACCTATAAGAATATGATTCATTCTCCAATTGATAGTGAAAGGCAGTTTTCCAATGAAGAAAGCAAAATCATTTATAGTCATTTTAAAAAATGGTCTAAATCATTATTGATTAGAGAAATGCAACTTTAAACAATCTTGAGATATCATTTAAGATTGACTAAAATGACTGAAGGGAGAAGAGACAAATGTAGGGGGAATGTGGAAAAATGAGGACACATTCAGTGTTGGTGGAACTGTGAACTGATCCAACCATTTTGGAGAACAATCTGAAATTATGCCCAAAGAATTATTAAACTGCCTGTATCATTTGACCCAGCAATGCCACTCCTAGGTCTATTTCCAAAACTGAGTAAAGAAAAAGGAAAAGAATCTATGTCATAAAATATTTATAGCAGCTCTCTTCGAGGTGGCAAAGAACTGGAAATTGAGGGGATGCCCATCGACTGGAGAATGGTTGAACAAGTTGTGGTATATGACCATGACGAAATACTACTGTGCTATAAGAGATGAGCTCTGTGATCTTAGAAATACGTGGAACAACTTGCACGAAATAACAAATGAAAATGCTATATCTGCATGCAGAGAAAGAACTGATTTAAGTACAAGGATGCACAGAATGATTTTATATAATTACATACATACACATATGTGTCTAATGGTGGCCTTCTCTAGGCCACCCTCAAGGAGGAAGGAAAAAAACGTACATGATAACATTATATATTTAAAAGGAATAGCAAGCTGTACATAAGAAATTTGCAGTTTTATGCGTGATCATCTTATTTTTATTATATTATGCAATGAAAATGCTTATTTTATTCCATAAATTAAAAATAAAATATTTTACAAAGTAATTAACACTGAAAAATTCCTATCACAATAAATCCTAGAAAATAATACTTAAGGGGCGGCCCCAGAGTTGGGATGACCCGGGATCGAATTCGGGCTCAGATACTTAGCACCACACCCAGAAATAACTGGCCATATATACCCTTGAGCAAGTTACTTAACCCCAATTGCTTTAAAAAAAAAAAAAAAAGAAAATAATACTTAAGGAATAACAGAAAAGGTATAAATGTGGGGTATATTTTGCTGGTAACATGGAATCAGTTTGTCAGTAATTGTTAAGTGTCTACTATGAGCCAAGCACAGAGATAGTTAGGTGGCTCAGTGGATAGAGTGCTGGGTCTGGAGTTAGGAAGACCTGAGTTCAAATTCAGCCTCAGACACTTCCTAGCTGTGGGACCCTGGGGCAAGTCACTTCAACTGTTTGCCTTAATCCACTGCAGAAGGAAATGGCAAGGCACTCCAGAATCTTTGCCAAGAAAATTCCATACAGGGTCAAAAGGAGTCACACACAACTGAATAACAACTGTGCCAAGCTCTGGGCTGAGCATGGCGCAAGACAAGAAGCCCTGAGTATGTCATCAGAGGATCTTGGTTCAAATGCTCGCTCTGCTGTTAATGACCTGTGTGTTCTTGGACAAATCACTTCACCTTGCTGGGCCTCAGTTTCCTCAACTGTAAACCTAGGGTCCTTCTAGCTCCCACTCTGCAACCTAATAAATCCGAACTCTAATTAGCTGCCAGTTCAGTTTCCTGGACTGACTCCATTCTATGGAAACTTCATCTGAATGCCCATCTGCCCTGTGACCCCCAGAAGGGATGAGGCGAAATCCACCAACACACCTGTTTCCGTAACAACTCTTCCCGCTGCCGTCTCTCTTCCTCTTCTCTCCTTCTCTCCTCCAGTCGTCTAAGTGCTTCCTCTTGCTGCTGGCGCTCCTCTTCCTCTCGCTGGCGTCTTAGGGCCATTTCTTGTTCCCTCTGGCGTCTCAGAGCTTCTTCCTGAAAGGCATAAGGACGTTCAAAGGAGTCTATGATTCATCAATGAAAAGCCCAGAGTGAAGCAGGATTTGTACCAGCATTATAAGAATATGCTGAAGAAATCTACAAACTCCTTTAACGAGCATTAAGTCTCACTGGAGAATTCTCCCCCCATTAAATAAACACAGAGTATTTCTGAAGAAGGATCATAAAATTTACCCAGGCAGAAACTGGATAAGCCTCTATCTGCCCCTTTAAGTCCATGGCAACCAGTATTTCTACCTGTATATTTAAGCTCCCATTTTAAATATGCGTAGAGTAGCCCAGGGCATTTGCACAAAGTTGCCATGTAAATTTCCCAAAGTGATACAGGAACTGAGAATGTCGACCTCCTCCCTGCCACTCAACCAGGGCACCACCACACATCATGCCCAGCATCAACTCTGCAATGTGGCTTCTGACCTCATCACACAACTGAAAGGGCTCAGCCCACAGGTGACTCGACAAATCAGGAGGGATCTTTCACAGGCCTCAGCTTCTAGGTATGTGATGCTAGTCAGCAGCCTCTCTGTACTCCCAGATGCTCTCTCCTGTCTGGGTTTGGTGACAATGTTTTCCTTTGATTCTCCCCTTCCAAGTGCTCCTACACGGCTGACTGTTGGTTTATTATCTGTATCTCAGCCTCCAACTCTAGACATTCTTCAAGGTTCTGCTGTGGCCCCCTCTCTTGCAATGACCTCATCAGCAAACAAGGGTTTAATTAGCACCTCTATACCAATGACTGGGTCCAGCCAGAGTCTCTCTCCTGATTTCCAGACCCACATCATCAACTGCCCACTGGACATTTCAACCACCATAGCCCAGAGACAGCTCACACTCAGCATGTGCAAAGCAGAAGTCATTATCCTTCCCCCCAAATATCCTCCTCTACCAAACATGCCTCTTTTTATCGAAGACGCCCCCATCCTTCTGCTCTCCTGGGTCTCTAATCTGCTCTCCTAAGTTGTTAAACGCTTCAGTTTCTTTATCAACCACCTCTCCCACACCCTGGCCCTCCTCCCTATTCACACAGCTACCATCTGACCACTCTAGCTGGATTGTGGCCACGGCCCTCTTGTCCACAGCAGTCAGTCACTTTCCTTAAGAACAAGTCTGACCCATGTCACTTCCTTCCTAATAATGCTCTCCAGTGGTGGCCGAATGCCTCTCGGGTCACATGTAAATTGCTGTTTGGGTTTTAAAGCCCCTGAAAACCTGGTCCCGGCCTCTCTCCCCGGCACCATCATACGTTGTACATTCTCCTATCCAACCCAAACTGGGCTTGTGAGTTTCTCACATGTAACACTTTATCTCCCAACTCAGGGCCTCTGCATTGCCTGTTTTCCCCTCCACCCTCCTCACCCACCTATACCCAGAATACATTTCCTTCTAAAGACCCATCTCAGAGAACTACTACCTTCTTTCAAAATGCAGCTTATGTGCCACTTTCTACAGGAGTGCAATTCTTCCAAGTGCTAGTGCCCTGACTCCCTAACAACCTAGTATTTCAAATGTTTTATATTCATTTGAAATTTATTTACTGAACTTTCTCTCCCTCTCAGATCTCCTGTGACAGAATGTGAAAGAGGAATCATTTCCTTTTGGAAGCACTCAGCAAAGCTCCTGCTACATTAAAGGGGGGGTCGACTAATTACTTTCCGGGAGACATCTAGGCGAGAATTCCGGTGATAAGATGCACATGTGGATATCTGACTTAATCTGGAGATGGCTCTGAGACAGACATACAGATGGGAGTCAGTGAATGGAGCTATAGGAAGGAGGGGGAAGATGACAAAGAATATTTAGCAGTGACTTACTGAACTCTTAAAACATGCAAGAGACAAATACAAGACGGGTCCCGGTACTGCTTACTCTGTGACTGGAAAAAAGCCACAGAACAGATCATAAAAAACGTGAGGTAGTGTCACAAGTGACCATATGTTCCAAAGAACAGAATAAAGAGTGGCAGAAAAGGGGAAGTCCTATATGTGCTGGACCACCAGAGGGCAGCCTTGTAGAAGAAGCATAATTTGAACTAGAAAGCATGGCCTGGGGGGTTTTCATGGATTGCAAGCTCAACATGGGTTAACAGTCTGGAGTAGATGCCAAAAGGATGCCCTTCATGGGCTCCAGAAAAGGTTGCTTCCCAACATCTCAAGTGTCCACATGAGTTATCCTGTGTGGCTCCAGAAAACCCAAATCAAACCAGACAACAGAAGCTTCAGGGACGCAGATAAAGAAGAACTTTCTAACAGTCAACTATGGTCACAAACACAGCTGGCTGGCAATTGCTGGTGAAGAGTTTAGGAGAGGATGGGCAATGCTAGGCAGGGAGAGTGATGGCTATCTACTGCTTTAAAAGTCCATTCCAGTGCCACGATCCTATCAGTGGCACAAAATCAGCAGCTGAATTTGGGGGACAGAAAACAGTGACAAGTAAAACACAGCTAGATGTTCTTAGCTCAGGGATCTCTGCTCTCCCCTTTCATCGCACTCTCTCCCAGCAGGCCACAATCTCGACAGTACGCCCCAATCTGCACTCTACGTATAAGCCAACTAAATGACTCCTGCCCATCCTAAAATGCGCCACGTTCCCCCAGCTTCTTGTCTTCACTCATTCTGACTGAAATGTCCTCCTTTGAACATTCTTCACCTGCTCCAAACCCATGCATCCCTTGGCTTAGGTGCCACCTCCTCCAGGAAGCTTTCCTGGCTGCCACAGGACTTTGTTCTACTTGACTAAGTCATCGCATGCAAGAAGGACACTTATCCAGATCTGTGTATTCTTCTCCTCCTGACCATGAGTTCATGAAGGAAGGGACCATCTTTTATCCATATTGTGTCACATTCCTAGCACCTAGCACAGTCCTCTGCACACAAAAGTTTAATAAATATTTACCGAATGGCAGAGGTCAGAAATTTGTATTTTGTTGTATTTATTTCTTCTTCTGAATTGAAAAAATTTAAATTCAGATTCCTAACATAACAAATGAGATAACATTTATAAAGCTCTTTGAACAACCCTAATGTAATATTACTGGCTACTCTTTTTTTCAAACAAAACGAAACCAAACAGTAAAAATTAGTTACAGAAGATGTTTTTGTATGTCTACCTCTTAAAAACTTCAATAGAAAAACAAATTTCCACCCAACACAAAGCAAAAATTAGTTTTAAATATGAGACATACAAATACAAAAGATGCAAGCTTATCTACATGGTATATACAGTCTAGAAATTCTCACTTAATTTAAACGGCTATTGAGTTTCTAACAGATGCTCCCTTAGTTGTAAAAGTAGTGGACAGTTACCTAATTAATTCTGCCCTTTTGGCTTCATAAATTGCATTCTTTCTGGTCATCATTCCATTTATTCCTCTCAGCTATACTGAGAAAAAGACAGTGGAATAATGAGTCAATAAATAGACACCAAGCACCTGCTCCGTTCCAGGAACACTGAGCCACTGATGAAGATCAGAGGGTCTACAGCCCGAGCTGATTCAAATAACTTTTCTGCCGCAAATCCTCATTTTGGAGAAAGTGTACAAACATTCTTGTGTTCTTCTATCTTCTTAGATGATTCAGAACAAACCTTTCTAACTCTAAAATTTGGATTAAAAAAGAGAAGCTCTATTTCTACAAATAAAGGGGAACATCTCTCTTTCTCATCAGATTCATTCACTAAGTCTCCGTTTTCAGGCACAAGGGAAAGAAAGGCCCGCAGCCATTTGCGGGGAGCTTCAAGGACCCCACAGTCTTCAGACGGCGGCTGGCTAGCGCCTCACCTGCTTCCTGCGGGCCAGCTCCTCCTCTTCCCGACGCTTCCTCTCCTCCTCCTGCTGCCTCCTCAGGATCTCCTCCTGCTGCCTGCGGAGCTCCTCTTGCCTCTTCCTCTCCTCCTCTTCTCTCTGGGCCCTCATCTCCACTTCTCTCCGCTCCTGCTCCAGCTGAACACAAATCACATACAGAGACGACTAAGAACTGAGACAAGAACGCACGGCTTCTGTCATCCGTCCACTAGAAGCCTTTGGTAAGAATTCTTATCAGCTCCTTTAGGAACCATAAATAAAAGTGAAAACAGCCTGAGACTTTTCTACAATAGTCAGTTAATCTTTCCTCCCCATAATTCCCTCATGCACTGACCATTACAGAAACAATTATTTCCACTGCAATATAGCTTCTACGTGGTACTTTTCTAAATACCACAAAAGAACAACCGGCCAGAGAGGACAACTAAGACATGCATCGCTGACACACGTCCGATTCTACAACTTCAACAGCAACACGCTCAAAGACCAGCTTCTAGCCATCTTTGGATGCCTAACGAGCAAGCCCACCCACAATGACAGCCATCTGAGAGTGGCATGAATAGGGTTATCCCAGGAGGCCCAGAGGCGTCCCAACAGAGGATGGGGGGCCACCACTTGTCAGGAATATGTGGGGGAGGTTCTGGGCCAGGCCTGGCTTGGTCTAGGGGAATGTGGAGGCACCTTCCAACACTGAAGTTCTCTTTTGTGGTTCTGGAAGGAGCTGGACAATGATCACAATTTGAGAACTCTAAAAGATGGGTCAGACTAAGCTATGAACCCTGACAAAGACAGTAGAGTTAACAGAGAAATGGAAACTAGAAAGAGTTTCTGATTTATACAGGGATACCCAATTTTTGGCAAATTACTACCATAATGTCAAACCTAAAAATCCCAATCTTTTGAGCAGGCCCACGATCCTATTACTGAGTTAAAAACACCATAATCTTTGCGTTATTTTTAGGATTAAAGGTATATGCAAAACTATTAAAAATAGAGGCTTACTGTACTCTAGAGTAAAAGTAAATCTTTGGTAGCACTAATGCTTATAACAATGCTTTTTTCTAACACAAACAATTTACTTATATTTCCAAAGTGAGAGACACCAAGTTTCACTGAGGTCTTATCAAAAACAGATCGTCTTTACTCTAGTTCTACCAGGGGTCTTTCTGTTTTGGGTGGGAAGGGTTTCAGCCTTGGTAAGCAGGTGAGAGGTGGGTTTTTGTTTGTTTCTTTGGTTGGTTGGTTTTGGGGGGGCCTGAGGGGGGAGAAGAGAATCAGATGTGTGCACTGAATGAAGCAGAGGAAGCATGCAGTATAGGTAATGAGCACAAGAATGAGTCTGACCTTGGCAGCTTTAGCCTTCTCAAGCTGCTGAAGTTGTTCAAGAGCTGGTCCCTGAGCTGCAGTGTCCAGAGGAAGATCCCAAACACTACTACCTTCCCAGACTGTGAAATGTAGAAAAAATGACAGTGATTACAACACACATTCATCACCAACTGAATAAAGCCCAGAGGAAATCTAACAGGCCCATTCATCGCACAGATCTGGTCTGTATTTTGGAGGAAACGAAAGCTGTGGCCTCATCCCTACTGATGCTGTCACACTTGAATATTCTAGAAAGCCCCTGGTTTGAGTCTGGGAAAAGAAAAGTTCAAAATCCGCAATGAATAAGGACTCTGAAAACTGGGGACAGGGTCACTCTGAGGTGCCTTAGAAGAAACCGGGTAGGAATCTTTCAGGGAACCAATAAGCACGGCTCTCCTGTTTTTCCCTAGGCTCTCCATCACTCTGTATTTCCCACTGCCTCACATGTGCACCAAGCAATCTGTGGTATCTCTTCAAGTGGCACAGACATGTGCTAAATGAGCTTGCTTCCAGTCCTTTATAATGCCTCCACAAGGCAGGAGTTCTTCTGCTAGATGTCTTAAAACAGTGTGGCTACCAAAGGGGCACACAGCCCCTTTTACCCATCAAAACAGTTCCACTCTCTATGAAGCAGGATATTCTCATCTAGCTATGTGTGAGGGTGACTGTTAGGACCTTTCTGTACCTGTCTTCACTGGAAGATGGTACAGCCTGCTTGTGACCACCAGCAACCTTCCCATTGCCCTTTGAGAACCCATGACTTCAAGGATAAAGGGACTATGAGTCACAACCAGACAACATCACTGGAAGAATCATGATGCTAACAAGGCAGATGTTTCTTTAGGTAAAAACGTTTAAAATTGCTCTGCATTTTTCCAACGAGGCCCAGCTGAGTGTATACTCACCACTGTGTGTATCTGTTAGCAATAAAGTAATCACAAGCATGAAGAGCTACCTTAAATAATAAAAACCACAAGGGGGGATCACAACCTGAACACTCTATTTTCTCTGAAGAAACGAAAGGTGATCCAAGATCCTTTCCACATTGGATGTGACCTTTCTTTCCAGAAGTGCTAAGCGTATGTCAACAAGGGAGACATCCAAGACAGCAGTATCACCAGACTGCACTGGTTTTCACAGAAACAGTCTCATACTTTCTTTAACATCTGTTGAACTTCATCAAACTAGCAAAAGGTGACTTATAATCGTAAAAAAAAAAAAAAAAGAAATGATTTAAACTCCTTTTGGTAACTTTTAAAAACTTCCTGTCCCCTCACAATCCAGGATTTACAGTGGTGGGTGACAGACACTGAGGTCTTACCTGCAGGTTGCGAAGTCGTGGACTGAAGCTCCCAAATAGAGCCGGTGTCAGGAACTGAAACAGACCTAGTGACGGATGGAATCAGATTCTGTTCCGATATTCTGCAAAAAAACAAAAAACACAACAGACCATCACCAAAGGGCAAGCCAAAGAGGCTATCCAGCTTCACCATGCTCTTTATAGGTTGCTCTGACTTTCTTGTGCGTGTCCACAAAGTTTGTGCTAGAGTAGGCCCCTGGCAGAAGAGGAAAGCTCATCCTGGAATCCCTTGGCAGTCTTAGCAGCTGCCCAATTCTAGAAGATAAATGAGGAAGAGCTGTCACCATGTAAAATATTCCCTTCCCACCAGCTTAGGTGAGAAACAATGGGAATTAAGCGACAAGAGTGTGCACCAGGAGAAACTAATCCATTCAATTAGAGGTTCTGGCCCAGCTCAGTCTAGCACCAGCCTAACGGCCGGCAATGCATGCAAAGCCGCATCTTTGTTTCAGAACAGGGCGTTTGCTTTTTCTAGGGGAAATTCAAAACTAAGAACAAATGCCCCTCTGGTCAGTAACAGGTGGAGACAGACTTGTCATCCTGTTCTAAGCCATCCAGCCCCTGGCCATCCTACCCCCAAACACTTGGAATTCTCTTACAGCAGATTCAGACTCATCTTTTGTGGACATAAACCACTGTCTTTGCCCATTAAACTCCTCTCTTCGAAAAGAATCCTTTGGCTGGCATCCTGAGCACTTACCGCATCTTCAGGGCTTGGAACTGCTGGAGGAGCAGCGCCAGCTGCTGCTGCTGCTGGGATGAAAGTGCCGCTTTCTGCTGCTGTGCCAACACCTGCGCATACTGCTGTCTTCAAAAAGAGAGAGCGTGTTGAGACAGACGAAGGAGAAAAGGAAACCCCCAAGTCAGACACTCTCCTGCAGTCGCCACCTGAGAGCCCGCCACGGGACGGGCGGCCCTTGGCCCAGCCCGCTCTGGGGCACTTCACTGCCTGGGGTGCCATGCTGCCTGGGGCGCCGTGCTGCCTGACACTTTCAGTCTTACAAACAGACAAGCTAACAACCTTGTCCCTACAAACTGGACATCAAACAATCATTTTTAACCACTTCTTCATTGGTGACAAATAAAGCCAAAACAGAGGGAGTCACAGGTTACCAATTCAAGCTGTAAAAAGAAAAAAAATCTGTTCTGGTTCATAACAAAAACACAAAGAGCTCCCTCCCCATATAAGAAAAGCATTGAAAACCCACTTGGAATCACAAACACTAAAAGGAAACTCAAAGGAAGAGGCGTCACATGAGGGCCTACCATGCTTTGGAAGGATTCTAAGTGTTCCCTATCTTCACAACCAAGTCTTCTGAGACAGGGTATCATTAGAATACTTTTGAAACAGGAAGACTACTTTCATTACTACTTCTATAAGAGCAAGAACTTTTTCTTCTCTGTCCCCATGGCCTTCTGGCTGCCTTCGAGTCTCAGCCAAAAGCCAACTTGCTGTAAGAAGCCTTTCCCGGTCGTCCTTAACCCTTCTGAGATTATCTCCAGCCCATCCTGGATGTGGATTTTCTGTACACAGTCATTTCCATTAGACCATGAGCTCCTTGAGGGAAGGTACTACCTCTGGCCTTTTGTTACGGCCCTAGTATGTGGGACAGTGCCTGGAAGAGAGAAGGTACTTCACACATGTTTGCTGACCTGATTTGGGATAAATTCAAGTCTATTCACCATTCTGGTTATAATTTCTAGACACAAGACAACTTCTATATTTCTTACTCAAAATGTAGCAACCAGAATTGGACAAAAGAATACAATGGGAACTGACCAAGGTTATCTACACCAGAAAATAATCTACTACCGTCTGAATATTAAAACTGAATTAATACAAATTAAGACTACCATTTCCTATTCTGGATATAAACCCCCCTTTCTGTCTCCTCCAATTTTCTTCTGCTTCTATACTTCCAATCCTTTTACTCTTGCCCCTCTTGACTTTTCCCTCTCCAAAATGCACAAAAACTTATCTGTGCTTGAAGCTGAAGAGATAGGAAGCCCCTGAACTCGGAGCTAAAAGCCTTTTGCCATCTTATCTATGCTCAGTGACCGAGAGGAAAGATCAAGATTCAAGCCTAAACACAGATTTCACTATGGCTGTGGTGTAGAGAGAAGTCCCTTAAGTGTCTATAGTGACAGCTTACTGGATGAGGAACTGCTGGTATTGAAGATGCTGCATCTGGTATAAGGCATTAAGCTCCTGTTGCCTGGTCAGTCGTTCCTGATCCAATTCTCCCTGTAGTAGAAAAATTGCTGTTAAATATTTGGAAAAGCCTTCTTCTTCTTTGTATTTTTTTAAACATACTGTATTATCTTAAAGAGAAGGCAAATGGTTGAACATCAAAGTCCTGGGTCAACTTAAAACCTCACCAGCAACGGCATAAAATAATAGAAGTTAATGAAGTCTCCTCATGAAAAAAACCCAAAACAAACCATGCTGACCACGGTTTAAGTTCCATCATGTAATAATGTATGTCAGAGAATCCATCTATGATTTTATTTTAGTTAGTTTTAAGAAACTGTGGGACCTGAGAATTTCTGAAATGAAGTGTCAAATGCAAAAGATTATATGTAAAATGATAAAGAAATAAGTATAGAGAATAATAAATATGAAATGGAAACTATTTGGAAACAGATGCAGAATAGGAGATCAAAGGTTTCCATGCATACATGCCATCTTTCTCCCTTGCAAGGTAATTCCCAGCAGGTCAGCCTACATGAATGAGATACCAGCTCTATCAAAGTATTGAAAGCATCCTCTGACTACCTATTTATTCCTGTTCAGGTAGAGGCAAAATTGGGGGTTACACTATATTCACTGCTCATAAGAGGAAACTAATTAATTGGGTGGCAGAGTTTAATGTAACTGGTAAACACATAACATAATATGCAGCATCATAACAATGACATCAGCTGGGAAAATGTAATAGGAGAACAGTCCTTACTCTGAAAGGGCCTATAGTGTATTGATGAGAAAAATATTTGGGACAACAACTATTTAAGTGAAACCTCCCAGAGGTGAGATGTACCTGCAGCAAACCCGGAAGGATCTGGATACAAAGAGATGGGGAGGAAGTGAACTAACGTACAGAAGCAGAAGATGTCGCAGTAAGTCCAGGGAACAGAGAACCGGGCTGGCAGGAACGGCGACATGAACTGAAATAACACTTCAAAGATGTCTTTGAACAGACCGGGGAGGACCTTGGATTTCAGGAAACTAGAACCAGAAGGTCTACTTGGTCCAGATCAATAAGGAATTAGTGGACAGTTTTCATCAGCAAATTACTTGCTTCTCAAGGAAGGGGGAGGGCAGAATCTAAAACTCAGTATCTTAAAAAATAAATGTTAAAAAAATCTGTTTACAGGGTGGCTAGGTGGCGCAGCAAATAGAGCACCAGCCCTGGAATCAGGAGGACCTAAGCTCAAATCTGGCCTCAGACACTTAAACTAGCCATGTGACCTTGGGCTTAACCCCAATTAACCCACTTAACCCCAATTGCCCTACCGTCCCCTCTCAAAAAAAAATCTGTTTACATGTAATTGGGAAATATTTAATGAAATAAAAATATTTTTGCTTGGGGAAGGGTTATGGACAAGAAGATAATTTTAGCAGCTTTGGGAAGAAAGGATAAAATAATAAATAGCACAAAAACCACAAAACAGATTCACAAGCTGAATATAAAAGGTCACAATATAAAAATTTCAAAAGGGTAAGATCAGGCATTTTTCACAACTATGATTTAACCCAAGGGGAAGATAAGACCATAAGAAATAAACCAGATTATTTTTTATTACAAAAAAAATCAAAAAGCATTTTCATGAATAATATCAATAAAGAAAGAAATAGACCTTTTCTCTAGAGAATTAAGACAGAGCCCTCTATAATGTATTTCTATTAGGGATTCCTCAAAATGTATTTATATTCCATAGAACGCTAGATGTATTTATTTCTAAGCTAGATATGGTTTTTAAAAAAATGGGAAAAATATTTGCACTAAATATCATTAACAACAGTTATTCAAATGGCAAAAATATACACAATTAACTATTTACCCAAATAGATATGGTCAAGAAAATAAAAATTTCAAAATAATTATAAACCCTAAAAGGCATAAAACAATACTGAAAATCAATATTAATAATCATCATACACAGACAGTAAAATAACTCTAAGGCTTCAGCTCACACTACGAAAATTACTAAAGAAGGGGACAGCCAAGGTGGGAAGGACTGTTGAAGATGGGTACATGGGGCAATGGTGGTGAAGCCGAGAAGTCACCCAATAATTCTGGATTACAATTTGAAATTGTTCAAGTGACTGAACTGTCCACATGCTTTGACACTGCAATCTCATGACTGTGCATGTACCCCAAGAAAGTTAAAGACAGAACTACAAGACCAACATATAGCAAAATATTCCTACAAACATTTTCTGGTAGCAAAGAACTGGAAACAAATCAGATACCAACTACGTGGGGAAAAGCTGAAAAAAAAATACAGCAAAATGGAATATAATACAGTATTACTGTACAGTAAGAAATGACAAAAACAAAGAATTCAGAGAAATATAGGAAGATTTGTAAGACTATAGGTACAACAAATTAAGCAGAACCAAAAGAAAATATATAATGACTACATGCCATGAAAATGTGAAGATCCCTACACAAGAAACTGAAGCAATAATGAAGATTCTGAAAACTCTCAGATTTTTGTTCCTGCTTGTTTTTCTTTACCACAAGTGGGATTAAATGAGAAGGAAGAGGCACCAGGAGTTTATTGCATTTTTTCTTAAAGAATGGATTAGACAGGGAAGAGAGACTGATGATAAGGAAGCCTGTTAAGGAGATCAGAATCCAGGTAAAAAGAGGATGAGGACCTGAACCAGTGTGGTATCAATGAGTGATGATGTTATAAAAATAGATTTGACACGATCTGGCAACTGCCAGGATATGAGGGGTAACAGCAAAGGAACAACCAAGATGACGGAAAACTCAAGTCCAGGTGACCATGAGGATGGTGGAACCATCAAGAGTATTAGGAAAGTTGGAAGAAAGACAGGTTTAAGGGGCTGGGAGGTAAGAATGGAGGTACATTTAATGTGCGGCATGTACACTTTGAGGTCCTAGAGCACAAGATTGTTGCCAAGAAACCGGCTCAGATAAATTTTGGAATCATCTGCATAGAACCCACAGGAAACAGTGGGATTAGCAAGGAATAAAGCATAGAGAGAACAAAAGGAAGCCTAGAAACTGGAGACCATCCAGGCTTAAAGTACATAAAGATTATGAACCCACAAGGTGGACTAAGAAAAAAAGTCAGAAAAATAGAAGAAGGAGATAGCCAAAGCAGTGTCATGAAAGCCAACCTTCAGAAAGAGTGAGTGACCAACAACATGAAATGCTGCTAAAGTTAAAGGAAGATGAGGACTGAGAAGACCGACTGAGCAGTTAAGAAAGCACTGGTAACTCTGAGATGATAACAAGAGATGGTGGTGAAAGGCAGTCTGCAAAGAAGAAGGAGGGAGGGAGAACGGGATGAGAAGAAATAGGGCAAATGGCTGTAAGAAAGTGGAAGCAGCAAGTGAAGATTCCTTTTTTTTTTTTTTTTAAGGAATTTAACAGCGAAAAGGAACAAGATTAAGGATGATAACCTGAGGAGAACTGGTTTGAATATGTTTGATACACTATATGTAAATAGATGTACATACACTGACACACTTTTAATATAGAAATTAAAACACAAAGAGAGGTTAAAAAACCCCCACTGCATTAAAATGGTCATGGAGACCCCTGAAGCAACTAAAATTATGGCAACTGAAATAGTTAATGACAGCAAACTATGGGTTAAAAAATAGCTCATATATTTTAAAAGGGATTTGCTAAAAATACTCAAGATTTTCATGACAAAAAAAAATCTGGTTTCCTTTAAATCTGAAGTTCTGTCCACCAGAGGGCAGCAATTCACCCAAACTCAACTAAATAAACCTCAACCATGACCACGGCTACCACTGGCAATGGGTGCTGGGTGTTCCTGAGAGTCTCCCAACTTCCACAAAGGCTCACAGGTGATAACAAAGTCCAAGGAGGATGAGATCACTTTCAATAAGGCTTCTTGGAGGCCTTGAAGAAAAAGAGGGATTTAGACACAGTTAGAAATGCACTGAAGTGCACTGTCGGGATGGAGGCTTATGTGCTGAGACCTGTGTTAGTAAGGGTATTTCAGTGGCTTTACCAAGGATGTATGAGAGCTAAAAGAGGCTATCCAATAACCTCAACAGAAGGCAAAAGAAGTGAGAAGTGAAATCTGAAATGTCAAAGCACTCAAGTCAGTTAACCTCGCCTCTGAAGGCTACAAAGTAATGATGAAGACAGCTGAATACTTATCTTGTAAAAATTCAGTGGGTCTTCCGGTTCCTCCGTTCATTTGATCTACTTTATATTCCAAGGGCTCAGCTAAATGACACTCAAGAAAAACCAGTTTCAAAGCCACCATGCTCCAGATCATTAAAGGTACCACATGTTTCTTATGAACAGGCCAGTCACATGAAAGCTACTTAAAACAAGTTCTTTCAAACCAGGGTAGAAAGCAACTTGGTTCTCCATTCATAAAAATAATTCCAGAAAATGGAATATTCCTCCATCATTAAACGTAGTCAACACCTCTCTACATAACAGTAGAATACTGCTCTCTCAAAGAGGCCTGGACATGACAACAAAATGCTATGAAAAAGGGGCGGCTAGGTGGTGCAGTGAGTAGATCACCGGCCCTGGGGTCAGGAGGACCCGAGTTCAAATCCAGCCTCAGACACTTAACACAAAAAAACGGTGAACCTGGGCAAGTCACTTAACCCCAATTGCCCTCCAAAAAACTTAAAAAAAAAAAAAAGCTATGAAAGTGGTCTTTGGAATAAAAATGATTGCACAGTTTAATTTGTACAGAAATGCTTTTAAATGAAAAGCAGTGATGCTCCCAGGTTTTTTCTTCATAAAATCCACTATCAGTGCTACAAAAGAAAATTATCATAGGATCTTAAAATAGATTCTGGGTGAGAATGGGAAGGAAGTGGAAAGTCATTTTGATCCAAATGCCTCATTTTAAAAAGTAAATCTCCACCTGACAAATCCTGTACTTTTCTTTCAGGAAACTAACATCACAGGGTTCCATCTGAAACCCAGGTTATGCTAACACAAAGATCTTGTGTTATCAGAGGATTATGACTATTTCCGCTTACACGACTGAGATCATTGTATATTTGTTGTTCTGGGTTTACCTTGATCTGTATCAGTGCATTTAAGTCTCTGCATGTTTACCTGAATCCTTTCTATCTGTTATTTCTCATGGCACAATGATACTACATAATACTTGTGTGAAACAATTTGTTTTGTCAGAAATTTAAGTTGTGAAACAATCTGTTTTGTCATAAATTTAAGTTACTTACCAAATGTGGAGGAGGTGCTGGGCCAGGAGAAAAGGGAACCCTTCCCCACATTTTCATGATATCGCCAAGGGGTTGGAAACTTTCATCACACGCTCTCTTCACCAATAAGGACATAGTAAAATATCCCGCCTGAAACCACTCTGCCATTTCTTGGTTATTGAATGGACCTACAGCATGACCCAGCAAAACAAGAAGATGTCAGGGATTCCAGGATCAGCCACACCCAGAGTCTGCTCCCACTCCAGAACAAACACTTCTCGCTGGTGGCAGACTTTCCTAGACCTAACCATGAAAGAGCAGTGTGGTGCCCCAGGGACCTGGGCTCAGCCCTCAGGTGTCATCAACTCTTTAGTCAGCTGTCTAACTGGCAGATGGCTACAAGGTCTAGAGTCAGAAGAGGTCCTCATTTTAGAGATGAGAAAACTAAAAGGGCACAGTGGTAAAGTGAACTGTCCAAGGTCACACGTAGTAAAAGCAACATGGCAATCAGGTCACTAATGTACTCTGACATAATCAGTAGGCACCATTGGAAGAATACTCTAAGTCTCTTCAAAGCTGTTTATTTTCTTTCCCAGAAGCAAAGAAATTCAGAAGAATAAAGTCTTCAACCTGAGAAGGGATGAATTTCAATCACACAACCAGCAGAACTGGAAGCTAACTGAGTAAACTGTACAGCTGGATATACATTCAATGATACAACTGGAAAATGAACAGGAAAACCCTTCAGGCAAGACATAAAGCACCCCACGGACAATGTGCGCTGAAAGGATGCGCTCCCTGCTCTGGCTCTGGCACCCAGACCAGCTGCTGAGACAAAACTAAAGGTTCCACTTCGGACAATGGTCTTCGTACTTCGGAGAAGTCATGAGTGTCTATTAGAGGGAAACATCTGGAGATCAAAGGCCTCGACAAAGCAAAACTAGAGATCCTGCTGGACATCTGATCAGAGTGCAGGGTTCTGGCGGAGCACAAACCACCTTCCTCCCAGGATTTGTGTAGGAGGTGACATTTCTCTAGGAGGGAGCAAAAAGACATAGACATACCCTGAATTTCTCCTTGTGGATCTTTGTAATACCATTTCTGCATGGCCTCATGCAACAATGGAATGGAGACTCCTTTGGCTCGGTGCTCCTGGAGCTTTGCAGTCAGTCTTTCGTCATCCAGGGCACTGTCCTGTAGGTACGCCACCATCTTTTCTGCTTGCTGTAATAGAAGGGGAAAGGCAACATGAGAAAAAAGCGGTCATAAGACCAAGCAATTAATGAATCAACACGTATTAAGTAATAAGCACATGTGCCAGGCAGGAGGAATACAAAGACAAAAACAGAAGAGCTCCTGCTGTGAAAGAGCTGACATTCTTTTGGGGGAGACCACAGTTGTACACACACACATTCAAAACACACAAAAACATACATACAAAGCAAACGTAAGTTAAAATGAAGAGTGATCAGAGAGCTAGGAGAAATCCATCCAAGAGAGAACTGGGCCACCCAAGGAAAAGCAGAGAGGAGGGACTTACAAAGGTGGCAGAGGTAAAGAATAAGGACAGAAGTTGTCTCCATATAGACACTGGAAAAAATACCTTCCAACAAAAGACCAATATAAAAGTTTAACTCTCAAAAGTGGATCCGCAACAGAATTAGGATTCAATGCTCAACTGACAAAAATACAACAAGCACCTGTAATAGTAGGAATGGGAATGTGAAGGTCTTCCCTGCACCTTAACGGACCTGGGGGAGAGTTTGAAGACCTCCGCTGCTCTGAAATTCAAGTAAACTCTGCCCCCTAAGAGGCTGAATGTAATCACATGGAGCCTGTGGTGGGAGTTTTGCTGAAGGGAAGCAGAGCCCCCAGGGAGCTGGTTCAGAGCTAGCCAGACATTGGGGGAGAGAGAGGATGCTTATTAAGGAGACAGAGAGGTTGGTGAGTAAATACTGATCTCCTATTGGTTTGTGGGAAGGCTGACAGATGCTGTGGCTCTCAGAATTATTATGGCTTCTGAATATCTTTGGTACTATGATGGAACTGGCTTACTGGTCTTGGGATTCAGTTTTCTGGTGTCTAAACAGATCCTTCAGTTCTATCCTCTATCTGGAGAGTTTGGCATATTTTGCAATCAAACACCATGCGATACTTATACTCACGGTCTTTATCATGATCGTGGGCACTATAAATACTGCATTGGCGCTACAGCACCTTATAAAACCCTGGAGGGAAAAATCACTCTTCATAGAGATAACTCTTAGAGATGCTGTTTTTTTAAAAAGGTGAACTATTTTGAATAGGACAGAAGTACAACCACGACTAGGCAGCTGGGTGGTGCAATGGACAGAACACGAGGCCTGGAGTCAGGAAGACCTGAGTTCGAATCTAGCCTCAGACACTTGCTGGCTGTGTGACCCTGGGCAAGTCACTTAGCCCCGTTTGCCTCAGGTTCCTCATCTGTAAAATGAACTGGAGAAGGAAATGGTCAAACCACTTCAGTATCTTTCCAAGAAAATCTCCAAGGACTGAACAACACCACATACAAAACTGCATGGAAATCTAGGGTCTCCTCAAAGATAATGACAGACCAGGATGTTCTTACTCTGACCTCTCAATGGTTAATTATTTGATTTAACATCCAGCTAAACTGAAAATCAAGACAATGGTACCCATTAGCAATTGCTGAAAGGGAGCATTTTTTTGCATTCTTCACATACCAAAAGAAAAAAACAGCCAAGGGCAAATTCAAAGAGCAAAAAATAACCTGCCAAAATGACCACTGCATAACAGACATTTATAAGCATGACAGGAATGGAAAGGGAATAATGCTCACAGTCACAACTAAAGACAAATGTGCCTGACCCTTTTGGTAATTGAAATATGACAGAAGATTCCATTCTGCTTTACTTATGCAACTCAGCTTCAGCTTCCATGAAGTTCTGGTGCTAAGGAGGCCTACCATTTACCTGCTGCAGGTGTTTGAGGCCATCTTCATCATCTGGATCTGCAGAGACACTACTCATGCCAGGAGCAGCCAGGGTTGGCGTCTGGGGGGACCGGAGGGCAGGGCCTGGACTGGCAACAGGAGGGGGGACAAGAAGACCAGAAGAGGATGGATCGGAAGCATTCTGTGACAAAGACTGGGCAGCAGGGACCAATTCTAGAGAAAGAGACGGAAGACATTAAAAGCCTCTGGCAAACAGAGGCCTCAGGAGAACACACAGCTGCATTTAGGAAGACTAACTAGAAACTCTGCAGTAAGTCCGGGCAAATTAATGAAAGTCAACCACTTAAATGGAAAAAAAATGGTGAAAACAGTGGCTATATCAATAAGTTACCAAAAATTACAATTTAAAGGAAGGCTATCTAAGCCATAGGAAATACCCAATTTATTTCAGGATTGTTTTTTTGACAGTGAGGGGAATGGGACCGAAGTTGTGATTTCATTAGCAGTGGAAAGTCTTAAGGCAGGAAAAGTAACAATGCAGGTTAATATCTCCTCAGTACCTCGCAGCCCTGATATGACACCTTGAGAGGTTAAGTGACTGACTCAAAGATTACAACGTCAGAAACCTGTCACAGACCACATCTGAGTCCACATTTTCCTCCCCCTGAGATCACATAATTATGACTCCATTCTGAGAGGAATATTCAGTGAAGTCAGATCTCCTCACAAAACACTACTGGGCACCCTCCATCATTATTAAACATCAAATTTCAAGCAAGAATCGATAATTCAATACGATAAAATTCGGATTAGAGGATTTGCACAATCTTTGAGTAAGAGGTGACAGGTATATACAAAATAAACTTAGGCCTGGAGCTTTACAAACCACAAAGAAAGTTACTATTACTAATCTTTTAGGTTACAGACACTTAAGGAAGACAAAAAGCATGGAGATGTGAAGCGACTGGTCTCATAATAAGTATCACAGTCCTGTGGCAGAGAAGGGAGATATCCTGGGGAGGCAGTGGCATTATAAGCATACTGGGGAAGAAAAAATCCCCCCAAAAGGTCAGTTCTTTCCCCAGCATCCCCCTGTCCTGCCTCTCTATCCACAGACAGTATACCATAATCAGCTGCTTCATGACCCAAACGTTTTCAGTAACCTGAATTTTTACCTCAAAAATGCCTGGGGTAACCAGAAATTAATATAAAGGTTAAGCTAGGTAACCTCTGTTTGTTTAAGTGTGAGGAATTTTCCTAACTGGAGGTCTGGGGCAATGATGACTAAACTCATCTAAGTTTTTGTCTAAAATAAATTTCCAGAGGCTGAAGAGAGAGAGGATCCTGGGGGCAGAGGGGCTCTCACACTGTGCCCTGGGCTTTAATGCTCTTTAAAAGGGTATTCCAAAATGGGGAGGGGAGGGGAGGAATGGATCTAGGGCTTACTAAGTTCAAATTGGCCCCCAGCTGGGTGACCCTGAGCAATCACCTGTTGTCTCTGTCTCCTGATATATAACATGGGAATAAGAACATCTACTTCACACAGCTTTTGTAGAGATCGAATAAGAAAACAGATGTAAACTATAAAATACTACAGAAAGATAATTCTCATGGGGATGAAGCAGAGGAATTGATTCAAACAAGACCAGGAGTTGCGGTTAGGTTTTCCCCCAAGTTTCTGCTCCCCTGTAAAGAATGGACAACATGAGGGGAATCTTTGGGCCTCATCATCTCAGCTTCCTTTGTTTTGCTGACTTTTGCAAGGCCCAGTACCTTCGCCCCTGCCGGAGCCCTGGCTGGGGATGGGGAGGGAGCTCTCAGCCCGGCTCTCCTCTTCAGCCTGCTCCATCTGGCCCTCCTCTTTCCTCTCCAATAGACTTGGCTGTACAGGTTCTTGAGGCTGCCGCTCCGAGGGACTTGATGGCTGCGCACGTGGGGACGACGGCCCGACTGTTTCTTCTGAAGTTTCTGTGACAGGGAAAGATCTTGAATTAATAATAAATTAATCATGATAGTTTGGCAAGAGCTCCAAGGAGTCTTCCTTACCTGCAGGCCCTCGGTCCAGTCGGTCCCCATCTCCGCTGGCCACCTTATCGGGCTCTTTGGCTTCCTCACTGTGACTCCCCTCCGAATCCGAGCGCTCCTCCCCCTCCTCCACCGGCCGAAAGTCCATTTCCTGTTCTTCAGGAATGGGCTCTTTCTGGACTTTCTGTAACAAGGAAACGCCCCCATCAATAACCCACTTCCCGACTACTCTTCTCTGCCACTAAAAAGGAAGCAAGCATTCACCTTTAGGGAAAGGAAGGCCCCGGAGGAATCGAAAGTCCCCATTTCCTCCTCAGCATCCTCCAGGCACCATTCGGGCAGGCTGTCCCTGTCATCATCTATGCTACCACTGCCAGACCTCACTCTTCGGTATCCTCGCTCATCATCCCGTTCTCGAAAGTCAAATTCAAACCTTCGGCGTCGTTCCATGTGCTCTCGCCACCCTGCAGATCGAGGACCATCTAAGACAAGGAAGGAAAAAAAGGAATGGTTCAGTCGGTCAATAAGCATTTAGTAGGCATTTATGTGCCAGGCACTGTGCCAAGTAAGTGTGGGGATACAAAGAAATGCAGAAGGCAGTCCCTGCCATCCAGGAGCTCACTGTTTACTTGGAAAGACAACGAGCAAGAGCCATAGAAGATAAATGGGAAATATTAACAGCTTTCCCTCTGTAAAATGGAGATTTGGGAAAGGTTTCCTGTATCAGGTGGGATTTCAGTAGGGACTTAAAGGAAATCAGGAGGCAGAGATGAGGAGAGAGAGCCCTCCAGACATGGGGGACAGCCAGAGAGAAAAGCTGAAGTCAAGACAGGGAGAGGCTTGTGTTTGAACAGTCAAGAGGCAAAGTTGCTAGATTAAGGAGGATGTGGCAGGGTATAAGGTATATGACTGGAAAGGAGAGAAGGGGCAACAAGGAAGGAGAGGTTATGAAGGGCTAGGAACACCAACTCAAGGATTTTGTACCTGGTCCTGGAGATGAGAGACAGTCAACAGCTTATTGCTTGGGGGGAGGGTGTTTCCAATAGAGGATGAACTGGATAGAAAGAAACCAGAGGTAGGAAGACTCAGCAGCAGCAGCAGGCTACTGAACTAATCCAGGGGTGAGACAATGAGAACTTGCACCAGGGCAGTGGCAGCATCAGAGAAGAGAAGGCCACAGCCTCGACAACAGAATGGATGGGGGGGTGGGGCTCTAAGACACAGTGAGGGGCTGAAGATGACACTAAGGCTGTGAGTCGAGAGGTTGGTGGTGCCCTCTACAGTGACAGGTCAGGTTGGAAGGGGAAAGGGAACACGACAAATGAGTTGGACTTTCAGTACAGAGAGTTTAAGACGTTAATCGCACATTCAGTTTGAGACATCTGAAAAGATGCAATGGGAGGCCGGAGGTCAGCAGAGGTCACTGTAAACATCAGCTCAGAGATGACATTTCATTGGATGGACCGGGGCTGATGAAGTTGCCACGTGCAGCGGCGCAGAGGGAGAAGGGAGACGGCAGGGCCCAGGCCAGAAGAGTCAGAGCAGTGGAAGGAGAACCGGAGGAAGCGGTGTGCCGAAGCCTCCAAGAGAAGAGCAGAACAAGGAGAAGGCGACGATGAACAATGAGGACTAAGAAAAGACCCTAAATCTAGCGATAAAAGCACTGATAACTCTGGAGAGAATAGTTTGGGTGGAATGACAAAGGCAGAAGCCAGACTGAAGGGGCTTAAGAGGCAAACGAGAGGAAAGGAAGTGAAGGCACTGACTGCAAAAAGTCTTTTCAAGGACTTTGGCCACAAAAAGCAGAAGAAATATAGGACGATCGTTAATAGGGATGGAAGAATCAAGTCGGAGGGGTTCTGAGGATGGTGGACACAGGGGCATGCTTATAATAGGCAGCAGGGGAAGGAACTAGTAGTTAGGGAGAGACTGAAGATAAGTAAAATAGTGGGGGTGACAGCAGGGACAATCTGTCAGGAAGGAAGGGGCCACCTCTCTGTGAGAGCCAAGGAAGAAGGCCTCTGAAGCTTCGGAGAAGAGGGGACTCACAGTGAATGGTCCTCAGCTGAGACAGGCAGGGGAGGAGAAGCAGCAGGAGTCTGAGAAGGTTTGGAAGAACCACTGTGGAGGGCGGGGTAGTGGGTTCGTAAGAAGGAAAGAAAGCGCTGGGTAGGAAATGAACAGTATGGGTAGCCTATCTGTCACTTCTTATTTTAAAATTAAGTGGATTACAACAAACACCAGTTGAAAATGTGCTGGTATCAAGTGACTCAGTGGCATGCTAAGAATCATATGACCATTATTTATTTAGTCAAAATGCAGGCTCTAAAATATCTAATAAAAACAAATTAAAATCAGAATATCTTAAAGTCAAGTTAAAAACACATTTTGATCTAATGCTTATTATCAGGTTATTTATTCGGTGTAAATATTCTAGCAACTATCTACCTCACCTGAGGGATTCATTAAGGCCAAATTTAAAGGAGCAGATAAATATAAACATCTTCTCATGCTAAAATTAACACACTTCTGAAAAACCTGAAATAAGCCTGGTCTTCAAAAATTCTTACTATAAAGAATAAAAAAATGTGGCACTGGGCTACTACTGTAACAGAAAAATTTAAGTGGCAATTCCGTACACATGCTAGTCACTTCTACTATAAGTAACATAAAGTACAAGTCCATGGTGCACTAAGTAAAAGCGTTCATAAGAGAAAACAAAGACTTGTTGCTGTCTGTGCCCTGCCCTGGGTGATGGAATGCCAAAGGGCAAAAGCTTCTTTTACTGCCCGCCCCCCCTCCCCCCATGCAGTACTCATTTCAAAAATGAAAGATAATGTAAAATTGCTTTTTAAGCAGTCTGGCACAAATCAGGCTTAGATCAACACCTCATATACTAGACAAGTCAAACCATCCCCATCTCCTTGATCACCATATCCCCTCAGACCCTAATGGGGACAGTCCAAAAGCCTCAGGAAATGCAGTGCCCCAACCTGCTTCCTAGCCAGTCATTACTGAGGGGAGAAATCACAGAGGAGAGGAGACTACCTTCCTCATCACCAACAGCAGCAGCTTGATGGCCAACTGCCAACAACAGGCAAATGGGCACAGGAGTCCTGGGAGAGGCAGGACACTACTTCCAGACTAGTAACAATCACAGTCAGCTACCCCTGCACCAAATGACAACTGCCACACATAGGCAAGGTGGGTCAACCTAGATGAAGCAGTAGGGAACTCTGGGAAAGAGACAGGAGGCAGCATGTGCCAGACAAGTCACACCATCACCATCTCCATCTCCCTGGGGAGAGAAAGCCCAGGACTCTGTGCTTCCAGCCCAGTTCCATCAGCCATCCTCCTGAGAAGCAGGCCCTGAGGAGGTGCAACTTAAGAATGGCTTTTGCAGGGGCTGACGACCCAGAATAGAAAGTTCTTGCTAACAAAGTCCTTCGTCCTATCAAGCTGCTCAACATCAGGAACTGACAGGATTTTATCAATGGAAAAGACCTTCTAGAAGCACCATTAATATGTGCTTTGCCACCACATCCCAAGGCCTAGAAGACTTTCCCATCGGAATTGCATTTACAACCTTCCCTATGTGTTCTTCCCCCATTAGAACGTGAACTCCTTAAAAGAAGGGATCGTCTGACTTTTCCATATGTATGCCTAGCACTTAGCAAAGAGCTGAGCATATGGTAAGTGCTTCATTAAAGCTTTATGCATTCACTTATATTCCACAATACGTTTAAAATGGATATATGAAAAACTGAGAAGACAAGCAGATCCTATCTTTCACAGCTTTGAATAGGATATATTCCTAACTAAATGAGGAAGGGACAATTTCAAAAGTTAAATTAGATAATTTTGGTAACACGAAATGGAAAAAACTTTTTGCACAAAAAAAAGAAAAAAAAATGTGCCTGGGAAAAGAAGGGAAGCTGTGAAATGGGGGGAAAATTTTTTCTAGCTAATTTCTGATAAGGGCTTGGTATCCAAACTATATAAACAATTAACAAATGTCCATATATACAGTCAACAACATCACTTAAAGGTGTGTTTCTGTGTGTGGCCGCCATCCTTTCTGGAAACAGATATGTTTAGCTGTGATATCATACACACTGGATGCTAAGGTGTCCTATTATCTCAGCTCTACACACGTGTGCCTCAGTGGAACTATGTTGTAATAAATAGTGTTTCAACAGAAAATAGGCTCCAAGGTTCCAGAGCACCCTGTTGTCACGTTAGCATTTCAGGTTAGAAAGAGCTCCCCAGTAATGACGATAAGCTTTATGTCTGGTTCCACGACAGACACATTTTTGGTTTGCAAACTGCTGGTCCAAAGCTTGAGTCTAAATTAGCAACACAGTGTCTACACCACCGTACAAGGGACAAACTGAAAATTTCTCTTTATTTTCTGGTGTAGACAATCACAACAAAAAACTTCATGAAAATGTTCATTTAAAATTATATTCTAACATGCATAGAGCCAATTTACAATGAATATTACTCAAAACCTTTCTAGATAGTGGAAGAAAAAATTGCTTCCTTTGAAAGAAATCCATTTCCATTCGTTTTCCTAATCCAGTGCTTCCCTCTTTCTCAAATTCTTACTGCATGAAAATGACATGGACAAACAAAAGTAAACTAAACAAACAAAAAAAACCCCAAAACCAAAAATCACCAAACCAGGAGAGTGAAGAGATCCCCATAATAGTATAGAATGTATACTGACAAATTACACTTAAACTAAGGTTTGTAAGAAGAATAAGAGAAAAAAGAATCCACCTAAAATACAAATGATCTGAGGGACAGTTGAAGAGCTTAAAGTTTTACTTTGTTTAACTTCCTATAACAGAATCAACACTACACAGGCTGAGAAATGCCGCGCCTCTTCCAAAACATCCACCTTGTTTGTTTTTGACCAGCTGGAATCTATCTTCTCTCTTAGCTCAATCTTGTCTGTTCTTTCACTGAATACTCACTCACTGGGAACACATTCTACAAACCCTCCCCCTCCATTGAGCTGGCAAATGTAGCAACAAGGCCATGATACTCCAATCTAGAATAATCCTGTTTGGGGGCCCAGGGCAGACCAATGTTGCTGAAAAAATGAACAGAAGAGAAGAGAATCAAAGATCTCTGTGCCCTGGGATCTAAGAGAGAGCCTCAATGACACTGTCAAAAACATCTACCCTAAAAGAGTTTATAAAATGATCAAAAATTTCTTAATGTTTGTTATGCTTCTAACAATGTCAACAAAACAGTTAAAATGCCAGTCAAAGTGTTTAAGCTCTATCTAGATAGGTCTCACATGACTTGACTAATGCTTTTATATATTAAAATAAAGTTCAAATGATAAGTTAAAAATCTTGAAGATAAGGATCCTACGTGACCTGAATACCAAAGGTCATGCCATTAAAAAAATTAAAAGAGTGCCAGAACACATGCCTTTCATAAAATTCTTAACCAAACCAGGGATAGACACACTTACAAAGACAAAATAGATGATTTCAAGTAGAAGAAATTGAAAACATTTTGCATGAACAAAATTTATCCAAGCGGGACAAGAAAGTAAGTGGCTGATGGAGGGGAATCTATTAAACCTCTCTGATACGTGTCTGATATACAAAATGGGAAGGAAACTAACAAATATCTAAGTACAAAAACCATTCGCAAATTAAGAAGTGGGCAAAGGTTATGAACACACAAATTCCAGAAGAAGAGCTATAAACTCTTACACACTTCAAATCATTAATAGTCAGAAAAATGCAAATCAAAACAACTCAGGTTTCAACTCACACATAGAAAATTGACAGATGATGTCAGGTGAAGAGCCCAGGTTGGAGGAGTTGTAAGAATATGGGCACATTAATGAACTACAGAGTATGAAGTGGGGGACGAGGTGAATTGGTGCAACCATTCTGGAAAGTGACTGGGAGTTATGCAAGGAAATAATTCAAATTGGGGTAGCTGGCTGGCACAGTGAATAGAGGACCAGCCCTCAAGTCAGGAGGGCCTGAGTTCAAATTTGACCTCAGATACTTGACACTTACTAGCTGTATGACCCTGGGCAAGTCATTTAACCCAAATTGCCTCACCTCCCCCCCTCCAAAAAAAAAGAAAAAAAAATTCAAATACCATGGCCTCTGACAGAGAAATTCCAATGCTAATGCTATGTACCAAGGAGCTCACTGATTTTAAAAAGGCCCCATACACAAAACACACCAAAATATTTATAGAAGCACCTTCTGGGGGCGGCCAGGTGGCTCAGCGAGTAAGAGCACTGGCTCCAGTGTCAGGATGACCTCGGGATCAAATCCAGGCTCAGACACTCAGCACCACACCCAGAAACACCTGGCCGTGTGACCTTGAGCAAGTTACTTAACCCCGATTGCTTTAAAAAAAAAAAAAAAAGAAGCACCTTCTGTAGCAGGAAAGAGCTAGAAGTGATGCAGGCACCCCTGGTCAATAGTTAAACAAACATCAGTTCATTATTATAATGGAGTATATGCTGTAAGAAGCAATGAATGGGATGAACACAGAGACTAAGGTAAACCAAATGAAATTATGCAAAGTGAAGGAAGCAAAACAAGAATAAAGGTGGACAAAATGACTGCAACCAAGTAAATGGGAAGAGAAGCAACAATGGAAAGTGGATCCTGTGAGCCTGCAATCCTCCAACTTGGCCCTTCATTCTCTCCCCCAAAGGTTCCTCTTTTGTGTCAGAGGCACCTCCCCGGCCCCGCCCACTCTTGCAGTGACCCAGCTTTCTAACCTTGATGACATCCTCAGGCTCCCTCCGCCCTCAGCCCTCAACCCAGTCAGGGGCCAGAGCTCCCCATCCCTACCTTCCGAACATCTTTCACATGTGACCCTCCGTGGCCATTCACCAAGGTCCCGCCTTAGCTCCAGCCCTCACCAGCTTTCTCCTAACCAGTCACCCTGCCTCCAATCTCTCCCCACACGTCACTACCCAAGACATCTTCCTTAAATGCAGCCCTGACCAAGTGACACTGCTGCGCAGACAGTGGCTTCCTCTTGCCCCTCTGTTGACCTCTGACGCCCCAGCCTCTTTACAGCCTCGATGGGCTTCCCTCCCTATCCTGCTGTTTGACACTCATTCTCAAAGAGGGGCCCTGGCACGAGGAAGGTGGCGCCCGCTCTCTGATGATCTGGCCCACCCGGCCCTCTCTCGCAGCTCCTCTGTTCCTTTACGCCATGGCCCAAATACCATCATCAGCATGAAGGCTTCCTGATGCCACCAGCCGCCAGGGCCTCTCCCATAAGAACGTGAGCTCCTTGTGAGGGATGATCATCTCATCTTTGTATGAGTATCCCCAGAGCCAAGTACAGCGCCTGGGACACAGGAGCCGTGTGATTAATGCTTGTTTTCACTGACTTTTTCAATGTGTCCCTTTTCTCAGTTATTCTCCCTCTTCTATTTCTTTAGACTCTTTGATATAAGGGATCACTCTCAAGGAGGAGGAACAAATTGAGAAATTCAAGTGATATAAAAATAAAGAATATCAACAAAATTAAATTTTGAAGAAACTATCATAGTAAAATTGGCAGTGGCAGGGGCGGATAGTAGCCTTTTCTAAGACTCATCTTTTCCATTTTCCCATTCCAAGATGCAACGCTGAACAAAAGAATCAAGTGAGACACATGCAATTTCTGAGTCAGTTGTGTGTATCTCCTTCCTAGGCTTGAGCCCTCAATGCCCTCACGACCTACATCAGCAACATTCACATCTGATTATCAGGCGGTGTTGAATCAGCAGTTTGGTAGGGACTGAACTTTAACACAACCACCACTGTCTTCAATTACCAGCGTATCTAATGTCAGGAGAAAGAACAGACTGAAGCATTCTCAGAGTAAAAAGAAGAGGCAAAAGAACCAAAAAGGGCTTCTTATTCTATCTCCCTGCTTCCAACGGGAAGATACAGAAAAAGGACATGTGATCACACATTTGACCTAGGCTTGAACGTTAGTCGCAAAATAAAGTTAACAATTTTTCAGGGAAAAAGCAATAAAATAATGTACCCTTTCTTGAGACCCATAGTGGGCAGAGAAGACACACCTTGTTTCCTTTTCTACATAAGCAAATATATGGTAAAAAGTACGTGGAGAGAGGAGCAGAAGCACAGAAATGTGGGGCAGGAAGGACATTCTGCTGATGATTCCATCAGATCCCTGCATCTTCTAGGTAAGGAACTAAGGCCCAGAAGGCAACAAGTAACAGCTCACTTAACCTTGGACAATATTTTGGAGTGACAAAAGCCAAGTACAAACCAACCCCCTTCATGTTCATCTCTCTAGACAAGGTCCAGCCCCTCGGTTATTTCAGTGATTATGTACTTCTCACCTGGGCTGTGAGGACGCCATCTCTCTCCATCCCTTCGCGATCCTGCCAGGCGCCAGCCTCCATCTTCATCTTCCCCATTTTGTTCCTCTCTGAAGATGCGCCAGTTTTCACTCTCAGAACGGATAAATTCATGCTTTCTCCCGGCTACTGTTGTCCCACCTTCCTCAAAGTTTGGTCTCACTGAAAAGTAAACAAAGTAGTCAAGCATGGACCTCTTCCAATACAACCCTTGCAAAATGGATGGGACAGCTAAATTCCTCTGCTGACACCCCTCCATTTCCCTTCTTAAGCAGTAAGTAGCAAATCCAGTCAAGAACAATCAAATAGATCAGATACTGGTAGATCAGTTTTCTTGAAATAAAACTTTCCTAAACAACCAATGACAAGTAATCAAAGGACAATAAGATCCTTACAAAACCACCAAGAAATCTTTCTGCCAAGGCCCTACTGCTTCTGCCTACTTTGTCCCACATATTTCAAGTAGTAAACTGAAGTACAGCCTTACTTGGTGAACACTCCTCCGAAACAAACAGAAGTAGGCAATCATCCTTTTTAAAATGCTTTATTGAGGCTCTTTTAAAATAGAATCAGTTACTTCTCAGTCACTGTCTCACACCAGATAAAGCCCTACCTTGTAACAAGAAAGTACTGTCACGCAAAACAAATCAACACATTGGCTCTTATCTGAAAATGTATGCTAAGGGCCAGGGAGCATGCACACACCCAAGCAGGGCCTGCACCACTGTTCTCTGAAACTGCGGAATCACAGGATCTGATGGTTTTCAGGTGTTCAGGGCTCTTAGAAGCCTGAAAGAATCCCCTCCATAACTTCCCTCTACAATCCTATGGCAGTTCATCCCAGGTTGGCATATTCTCCTTTAGAGACCTGTGCTCAGCCCCAGGTTGTCTATCATTAATGACCAGGAAAAGGGCACAGATGGCATGCTCATTAATTCTGTAGATGACATAAAGCTGGAAGGGATGACTAAAACAGAGAATGACTAAGGATCAAAAAAGATCTTGAAGGAATAGACCATTAGGCTGAATCTATTAAGCTGAAATATAATATAGATAACCATAAAGGTTTACTCTTGGATATAAGAAATCAATTTCATAAATAAAAGATGCAGCAGGCCACGGCTAGAAAGCAGTTGTTTTAGAAAAAAACTAGAGGTCTGAGTGGGCTCAGTTCAAAAGGAGTCAGCAGCGCCATGTGGCAGTCAAAAAAGCCAACGGGATCTCAAGCTGCAACAAGGGCAGCCCAGATTCCAGGAAGAGGGAGGTGACAGTCCCATTGTCCTCTGCCCTGGTCCTGTGTTAAATTTTGGGCACCATTGTTGAAGAAGGATATATTACCAAGGTGAAGGATGTCCAGAGGAGGACCACCCAGAGAGGTGATGGGTTTTCTGTCCCTAGAGGGCCTCCAGCAGAGGTAGATGACCACCTGTCAGTATATCATAGCGGGGATTCCTTTCGTGTAGGGATTGGACTAGATGGCCACTGATTCCAACTCTCAAACCCTGGGATTTTATAAATAATGTAGCAGTTTCAAATTTATGGGGTAGAGCCTGTTGTGATACAACATCTCCTTCTAATTTCTATGAAAATATCAGGAGGAGAAATACAAAGAAGGAATTCACTGAAATGATTGTCAGAAAAGGAAAAAAATATCCATCATTCTGGCATCCCAACTACTTGAGGCATCCCTCCCTTCCTGGCCTTGGCCGCATCCCACAACAGCTATTCGTTGGCCCCAAAGGGAAACTGGGCACAAAGACACTATCTAAGATTTGCTTTTGCGAGAAGGCCATGTTTGCCTCAGTTTCCTCAGGTGGAGAAGGAAATGGCCAATCCCTCCAACATGGGACCACAACAACAGACGAATCCTTTAATGTTTTCTCCCCAATTAGCCTGCAAGTAAGTACTTGGAAGGAAAATGCCTAGGAAAGTATTCAGAAAACTATGACGTGCCACACAAGCATATAGCCTTATCTTATTACTTTTTAATTCCTTACATGAAGTGCTTAACAAATACTATCTGATTCAGTTCCAATCACTCTACTTGGACTGGATAAAGATCAATCTGGTTTTCAATTACCTATGGAAAAAAAAAACTTAAGATTTCCAAAGTAAACCTTTCAAGTGCATTTAAACAACCCAATCCTGCTGTGGTGGGGAGCAGAAGGATTCACAATGGTACCACGAGGTGAAAACTCAATTTAAAATAATTATAAATGAGCAGCAAAATAATAAAAATTATGGCCTTACCTTAACACATACTAGTTATCTCATCACCATCTAATTATCTAAATAAAATGATGCTGACTATTAAAAATTGTAGCAATGCACTTAACTCCCTTATAAGTCCCTGAGACAAAGCAACATTCACCATGGACCACCCTACCTCTTTCTGACACTCTTATAGTCAACCATTCTCTATCACTTAGAAAAAGAGAATTAAAAGAAGACACGTCTCTATCTGGTTTTCACCAGACAGGTCGAGAACGGTCAGTTAGTACAGTTGAATCATCTTGACAAGAGTTATTATTTTAATAATGTGTCTTTACTTCTAGAGCAAAGGCAAAGATGTAGAGTGCAGAGTTGGGAAAACCTGGGCTCAGATCCTGCCTTGAGGTGAAACACACTTTATCTCTCCTCACCCCTGGCAAATGATCTGCACTGGCAGACATGTGATCCCCACATCAATGAACTCACAAGTCCAGGCCATCAAAAATTTAAAGATAGGGACACAAGAAGCCTTTGAGGAATTAGACTAAAAAAAGATATGAGTAAGGTCGAGCAACCAGTTGGCAGAAGATAATGTGATGTCAACAGAGTAAGAAGAAACTTCTTTACCAAGATTCTATGGCTTTTTCAGCAAATACTTCGAACTTTTACCTAGAGATTAATGACTCTAGAGAAGCAATATTAAAAGAGTCCAATTTGGACACCTCAACTAGAAGTTAAAAATTCTAATGGCAGTTCTAACTATATTCTATAAAAACAAAACCTACATTGTCAGACCATACTTTAAACAATATAAAGTTAATATAAGAAGTAGCTAACAAATTTCTATGGTACAGTGGGAACTACAGTTCTGACTGGGGTATGTGGGGTTTCAAAAGCTTTAAACCTTACAACTGCACTAAGAATTTAGAGACACTGTATATCATGACATCTACATTATCATTACAGACCCTACAAAAAATGGATAAGCAGTACTGAAAAGCTTTCATACGTGAAAGCAAACAAGTCAGAATTCTGCCTATAGGCACAGGAATGTTACTATTTTCACCAAAGAAAGAAAGAATTACTGCTTTCTTCAATTGTAGCCTAGCTCCTACTAACTACTCTGTCTTTATGATTAGGGCTCAAAGACCTGAGACTTGAGTGGATGCTGGCAGCAGACCCATCCGAACAGGCCCCACAGGAGAGGGAATCAATCCCTTCTCTTGTTGAGGATTTCCACTGACCAACTTGGGCTCTGATAAGAAGTAACATTTATAGTGCTGTCAAGTTAGGAAATACTTTCCTGCCAACAAACTGATGAAGCTTTAGAATTTCCCAAAGGCAGAGCTGAAGGAATCAAACAGACCCCAAACTCCTGCCTCCCCCACTCAGGATCCCAGCAGACTCTTCCCTCTACTTCCCTTAGAACAACCAAATTGTGTCTGAACTCTCATCCACTTCCCTAAATACACTCACTTTAATCCCCTTAGAATCTTCTTTTATCATTGTGACCTTGGGCTCCATAATAAAACAACATAATGAACATTTATTAAGCACAATAAATATAAGGCTACACTCTAGCCCCGAATGAGCCTGCATATAAGTGCAGCAAAAAGATAACAACCAATATACAACACAATATTCTATGTGAAAAATTTTAAAACCATGACAGCAAACATGATGGGACTACCAAAACCCTTGTTGGACATATTCACTTCTAGAACTAAGTGATTTCATCTCTCTGGAGAACAAAACCAAATTAAGGATATGCGTTTGTTTCCACACTGCCCTCCCTCACAAAAGATTTTTCTTCAATTCCTTCATGTACACTTGCTGAACTGTGTCTTCGCTGCTTCTTTCATTTCACAATGTGACTGGCACAACACTCTGAGGCCTAGCCTGCAATCCCTACCTCTGGGACAGGACAGATCACAATTTCTCTAAGATGTCACATTTGTACAGTAAAGCTTCCTATCTTTCCGTAACTCCTCCTCAGATAATCTAGCTGCCCAGGGCACCAGAGAGCCCCCTCTGGCTTTGATGTGATACTCTCTGGAGGATGCTAGCTCAGCATTATGACCAACTAGCCAGCCCTTGTGGAGTTCAATGTGTCCTGGAGGCCATTTTTCATAAACAAAGAAGGGATCACTGGGAAGGTAGTGCGTGCTGCTTGCACCCACTGGGTAGCTTCTCTTTCCATTAGCTTTGGGGTCACCTGGAATTGAGTCCTCTGAGATTGCAGTGAATCACTGACATACAACTTCCCCAGAACTTGGGTGTTTCAGAGGTACTTCTGCCTTGCACACTGTAGTTAACACTGGGCAGGGTTTTTCTACTATAAAAAAATTAAACAAAATGTAGTGTTGGCCTTGGCCTGGTCTAATTGAGTGGACTTCCTAAGGAGAAAGAGCAGCGAAAGGGCACCTGTGTGCATGTTTGACCCACAGCCAGCAGTGGTGTTTATGGAAAACTTCAGACAGAGCAAAAGAGGCCCTCAGCCAACACAATCTACAGCTGGGAAGCTTGGAGCCTACGAAAGCCCACTTTCAAAAAGCAAATGGGGAATTATGGGACAGAGATACAGCAACTTGTTTGTATACAAGATTTCTACAACAGATGCCAAATAATCTCAACTATTATTGGTTGTGAGGTGTTACACACACACACAAAAGTATATGTGTGTGTATCTGTGTGTGTATGTATATTTATAATGTATATGTCTTCAATAACAAACCTTAATGTGACGTCACAGAGAACTGAGGGGTAAGGATTATCGAACATCATCCCATAAAGCAATTGCCTTTTAAAAGTCTCACAGGCTTCTTTGGTTCTTTTTTAAGGGGTAGGGGAAGAACTCTGTGATTTCATGAATATAGGGACCTACTTGACCAAAATAAAACCAGCCACTTCGCTGCTCTCCTTAGCTTAAGAGAACTAAGGAGGGGACTGAGGTGACAGGATTTGCAGTCACACACTCAGCATATGTCAGGGCCAAAACCTGAACTGGTTTTAAGTCCCAAGTCAGCTCTCCCTCTTTCTAGATCCATTGCAACGTGAACCCAACAATTACATTTAACAGAGAGCCTTGAGTGGGCTAGGAATTAGCAGTGTGGTGAAAGGTAAAAAGCTATTGTTGGGGCTGTTTTGGACTGGGATATTTTGGTGTAAAGAGACTGGCTTTTGAGAAAGTAAAGCACAGTGTGAACAGCTCTGGGGCCCAGGGTGGAATCTCAGCGATCCTCAGAATCCCTGTATACTAGCAGGGCAAGAGGCAAGCCCACGTGGAGAACAGTGTGAATGTACATGTTTAAGGACTATATCTGGGGAGAGATTGCAGCCGGAAAGGAAACACAGCAGAAGCTGGGGCACAAAGCCCTTGGGCTTCACTGTATAAATGCAGCTGATCTGGGCTTTTTGGGACAAGGCTATTCTATATCATCCTGAAACAAAACCAATCCAAAATGACCAGAGGGTCATGCTGACAAATGACAAAGGAGAGGCTTCAGAACTCCTGACATAGATCAGTCGTGGAGTACAGACAGAGTCAGGCTGGGTCTTAACCAATGGTCTAAATGTCAGTCTGTGGCAGAGCAGAGCCTCTTGAATGTTGTTAAAGGGCCTCGCTTCTCAGTAACATGGCCACGTTTCCATCTCTTTCAGAAAACTGACATATACAGTAGATCTAGCCATCTTGGGGTCTGCTTGACCTCTGGTCCAGACTGCCATTAGCTCCTTGCTGAGATTCTATGAAGACTTTCTCTTTGAAGTAAAGCATTTAGCTTTGATACACCAGGGAAGTTTCCTGAAATAATGTGGTAATTCTTTGTGTTCTGGACACCTTCCCACTATGTTTTGTCTCCCGAATTTGTTGAAAAATCTTGTCATTTTTATCTGCATTTTTTCCAACGACATTATTTTTCTGCAGTGGTTTTTCCACCTTGAACTCTACCACTTTGCCCTGTTCTGTAGTAACTGGGCTCTTAACTGCTTCCACTGATATTTGAACTTCCTTTACACCATTTCCATGCTTCTACATTGTGGCCTTCTCTTGCCTTAGCTGTGTTAAGATTGATGGGGATTTCCCCATCAGCTGAGTATGTGGGCATCACTCCGAATGTTGGTGAGGCTACCCTGATCTGAGATCACCGTTCCTCTGGTACTCTTTATTACTGCTTTTCTTATGCCAAAATTAAAAAAAAAAAACCCAATCAGCACTTACCTCCAGTTAGCTTATCTTCTAGCTAAGGCCAGCCATTTCTGGAAATTCTGTTACTTTTTCAGATTTCTACTCTGACTTACAAGAGGGGAAACTGTAATAAGGAAGGAAGATCATTTTGTCACCTCCCAATTGCCTTCTTCCAAGAAATCTAGTTCCTGATCTAGAATTTGACAAGACTCAAAAACATTATTTGAAGAATTCAAAATTCTGCAAAATGAGCACCAGTTTCATTTAAAATTTTTCTTTGTACTTCAAGATCTCAAAGTTTGCAATGTAAAATCCTAATATTTCTTGAGGCTGTGACTATCCCTATTAAAATACAGTATAAATATTAATAATAAAAAATCTATTGGAGTATGATGATTGTGAGAGTTCATTTTACTAAACGTAATTCCCAACTTCACCCTACTACTATAAGACACTTACTTGGAAGCCACTTGGCAGTTAGAATCACAAGCCTCTGCCCAACATATCATTTGCTTATGTCACAGAAGCTATAAAGTGCTCAGAACTTATTTTTAAAAACAACCTGTCAATAGCTAAATATCATTTTTACTATCAAATGAAGGAAAGAAGAATGAGTGAAATAACACCCCACAGGTCCTTTTCCTAGGGTTTTACCTTGCACAAGCACAATTCAGAAGGTCACATAATAGCTATCAGATTTTTAGATGCTGTGCCTGAACTTGTATTGAAATGTTTGGTATTAATTAAACAAAGAAAGAATTAATTTTTTGTTTGTTTTACAAAAAGAGCCAAAGTCCCCAAGGGCCGATTTCACTCCCTAAGGAGCATTACATGGGTCCATATTAATAATTTTCTCAGCAGGTCTCCAATAGCTCAACCTTCAAGACACAATGAAAGTCTTTGTTACTCAGATCCTCTTATATAGGATGTTGGATCAAAGTTCTCACATCAGCAGCTAAAGGGAAGAAAAAAAAAGTATTGCACTGCAGGGCACAACAAAGCTATCCCCACAGTTCATTTCAGTGTTGACACAAGCCGGAACACAGAAAATTTCCAGCTAAACACTACTATGGTATTGAGCTGAATTGTTTGTGCCCTGTACACCCTGTTTTACTGAGGCACACTATATTTGCCATCAAAGCAAAATTTCCTTAAATGTCCCTGAAGCTGGATTTAAATTTGAATTCTTCAGTTCCTCTACAAAGAAGTCATTGGAAAGGTTATGTCCTAGACATTCCTATATTGAACTATAAATGTGTTGAGGGGTTTTCCCCAATGATCTAGCAGGATAACACTGGAACCTGTAATAACCATTCAAAACAAACATTTGAAAAAGAGATAGAGAAACATCTTGGTCTATTTCTAACCCTAAATTCTAGTTCTGGCTTTATCATCACAACTGTGTGATTCTGAATCTTTATTTCTTCACTTGTAAAATATGGAAGCTAGACTCAAAAGTCTCTTTTAGATCTCTGATTGTAACATTCTTCTCCAACATAAACCTTATCTAACGAGATAGGAGAAAAGAATTATCTTGTACTTTAACCTATAATAAAAGAGAAGACCAAATGGAAAGTTGGAAAGAATTTTATCCCTTTGGACTTCCAAATAAAACCTTAAGTAAGATTATGCAAAACTTACTAAAGTCGGATTCTGATTAGAGAAAAAAAATGTACCCTTCTCCAAGTCAGTTCTGGAGGATTTCTCTAGGGCTGCTAAGGTTTGTGTTGGGTAAAGAAAGACCTCCTAACAAACCAGCATTCTTTTCCACATGATCAGAGCTAATTGGCCCCCCTGCAGATTAAGTGACCAATCACATCAGCTTCAGAAGAAACCAGCCCCCACTGCATTATAAACAGAGGAATGTGAACTGTAAACCCAGTTCAACAAGAGAGTCCTACAAACTAGACTTATAGATAGGGCTGTCTGCCTAAGAGATACAGCCCTCCAAGATTCCCTAGCGACCTACCTTTTTGCACATTAGCCAAAGCTTCAAAACGGTTGGTAAGTATTTATCTATTAAAAACTATTCCAATTTAGGGGGTGGTGGTAGGTGGAAAGGTTAGAGCCATAATTAGTCATGTCCAATATGGGTAATTCTATGAAAACATAACTAAATAGAAGGGTGGAAGTAAGGCTATTATTTCTTTTGAAATATTAAAAATGAGATAGCCCAGTTGAAACTATTGCTGGAATTTCTCATCACCTCACTGAATACATGCCTGTATCTGATTATGATTCAGAAACTTCACTTGGAGGACAGAATGAGTCACTGGAAGGAATTCAAAAGATTTTTTTAAAAGATTATGCTTTGTTTTTTACTCCAGTAGGGGTAATTTACATGAGTAAAACTCCTAAAATGGACACTTGAGAATCTAATGACAAAGTATTTAAATGTTGTCATAGTTGTTATTTTCAGTAATGGATACATACACTCTCCCCCCGCTCCATATCCTAAATTACTATTTAAGTTGATGGTTAGGATTGGAATAAAAAGTTATTCCTATTAAAAAAGATAAAAAGTGAAAAAGAACATGAAGCTTATTAATTAGTCTAAATGGGCTATTTTATAATTTTTCTCAATTATGTATAAAGGAGATTGGTATATAATTCTCAATAAAGTCTTAATTGCACTGAGCCAGTTCATAACAAATGTGAATAAAATTGATCAACTAAGATGACAATTCTAGTTATGGTTTGTCTTTACTATGTAGTGTGAATTACATTATTTTAAGTCGTGGCAGAGCTTTAGAAGACCTAATTTCAGAACTTTAGCCTGAAGGGTCTAATAGTCCTTTATTTTGACTCACCAAAGCAATAAAACAAACACACAGAGATGCATGTGTATGTATATATGTGTGTATATACACACATATATGTGCATGCACACACAAATACATATGAAATCTTGCTCTCTCACTCAGATAAAACACTCTCTCAAACTTTCCTTTCCACTACTTATTTCATTACAGGTATTTTAGTCAATGAAAATCATCTAAGTAGAAGTCAGTAATAACATCTACTTAGATGATTTTCATTTCATCCTCACTTATTCAATCAAAATATAACTTAGTGCATGATAGGATTCCCTAAAGGATGAAGTACTTTGCAGATAGTACAAAAGAAATAATAATAGAAAAAATTAGGAATAATTCTTCTTCCTGAGAAACTTACTGATTGGTGATTAAAACCTATATATACCAATCGCTAGAGATAAATTACAAAATAGCGAATGAATTATGTAAAATATATAAAAAGCAGCACGTGAGCTTTTGGGGAAGTGGAACATATCATGATGTAGAAACAGAAAAAAACATAAGAGATCATGGGAGAGTAGAGAGAGTGACCTGAGTATGAATCCTGCCTCACGCAAATTCTAACTTTGTGACCATAGGCAAGTCTGCCTCCATTTTCTTAAATGTATAAAGGAGGTAATTATCACACCAATTTCCCAGAGCTATTATGAGGATGAATTGCTTTATTGACCTTAAACTGTCCTCTACATGTTAATTATCCTTACTACTGTTATTACCTGGTCCAAGTCCTGCCCAATTCACCCGGAACAAACTGAGGCCCCAGAAGATGAAGTGACCTATGCAGGGTCATACAGATGGCAGCAACTGAGGTCAGAGCCCAGTTTTGTTACCAGTGTAGGACATGGCTTAGTGTGTCTGAGTCATCAGACAGCAAAGGTCCCAGCGTTTTCAAAAATGAAAGTCACCCTAGAGCATGACGTCAGAAAAACTCCTTAGTAAGAAAATGAAATATTTAAATTGTTGGGAGCAAAAGAGAGAGTGGAGCAGAGAGCCGGGCAGTAGGAGTCAAGAGGTAGGGGTCACAAAACTAGCAAGAAGAAAATGATTCAGGAACTGGAGGGGGGGCGGGGTGGAGAAGAAACAAAATTCAAATGGCAGAAACACATTTCTCAAACAAATGAATTTAGTGATTAGGAGATGTTTATTAGAAAAAGGTAAAAAGGGGTGGCCAGTTAGCACAGTGAGTAAGAGCACCAGCCCCAGTGTTGGGATGACCTGGGGGATCAAATCCAGGCTCAGATACTCAGCACCCACTCAGAAATACCTGGCCATGTAACCTGGAGCAAGTTACTTAACCCCAATTGTTTAAAAAAAAAAAAAAAAAGGTAAAAAACTGACAAGTAACACTGAGCAGGATGAAACTTTTGAGCTTTCATTGCTCAGAAGATCATGGCTGCAGTTGGTGCTGCTGGGCCCTGGATTCTCGGATATTGCAGGGCTTCCAGGTCCTAAAGAGTGACCATGTGCACCAGGTGGGCATGACATTGTTTCTACGAATCCCATCTCTCCTCTGTGTATGGGGCACATCAGCCTGGACAGCTGAGTTCCAGAAGGTCAGGGCATGGGTCTTTATTAACTAAACTCTGGATCTCTCCTAATACTCTTTGCACATAAGAAGTATGTAACTGACTTATGCTGGAGATCTAGGTGTGAAAATAAATTAACTAAAGAGTTAACAGGGGTCCTTGTAGGGAAAAATTCTTTAGTAACAGAGAAAGGAAAAGAGTGTACAGACTAAAAACCAATATGCAAATCAGCAGTCTCTGCACTGAAAATCACATGTAAACCTAAATGGATGGTTGAAGTTATATAATGAGCTATTTCATATTTTATTCTTCTAAGAAGAAATAATAGAGAAAATCAAAGTAAACCTAAGTAGAGGGCCAGTGCCCAAATCTAATAAAAGCACAGTTAATAAAATCATATGCTGACATAGACAACATTTGTAGCAAAATCAACTACCTCTGGTAAAGTCCTGAACTTCCATAAAGACAGTGACTATGTATATACTCTGTGTGTAAAGCACTGTGCAGAGTGCCTAACATAATCAGTCATTACATAATTACTCCCAGGGAACAGCACCACTAGATGATATGTTTTATAATCATTTCTATGTTAAAGGTCTGATTACCAACTAACACGTTCTTTTTCTAATCTTCAGTATGCTTCGAGGATAACAGCAATTCTTTTAACTGTATTAATGGACAATCTAGCATTAAAAATGTATAAATATTAAGTTCAAGGAATCAATCCTAAAAAAAACTCATGGTGAAAACTGGAAAATAAGTATGTCCCTCTTCTCCTTTTAAATGTTTCTGAGCCATTTTAAATTTAGGGTTCAAATCCAATGGCCCAATAGGAAGAAAAAAGGTTTCAAACACAGACTAAAATTCAGAAAGAAAACTACAAAAAAACATAAAATGAATCCTTCTGGCAGAAAGGAGAATTAAATAACTAATCATCAGTTGTGATCTGCCCAAAAACATTTTTCAGTTCTCCAATGCAGGCCAATAAGCTATTGAGAGCATCTGAAGAAGCCACAGGAACAGAGTTTCCATGCTGAATGCTTAGCCTTAAGTATCCTTATGCTAAGTAAAGGATGTATATAATAACAAGGTTTCTTTATGAAAACTAACAGGCCCCTGCTGGGAGGATGTATTCTTTTTAAAAGGAGTACTCAATGGGAAAAATGCCTCATTTCATTTCCTGTTTGTAGAAGACCCTTCTTAGCACACCAAAGAAAGACCTGACCCACATACGGGTGAGCCCAGGGGAAACACACCCAGGGAACACTTAGCAAAGGAAAACCAGGCCCCCAGTAAGAACCTGGCCATTCAAATGTTCAGACTTCCACTCTGTTAGATGCTGTTACATCATCTTTATAAAATTCCCATGTCATTAGACTCCTTCACAATGATTCATTTTGCTCAAATTTTGAAATGTGTTGTTTCTTTAAAACATCCAAGGCACCTATTCAGTGCTGCTGCCACTACACAATGAACAGATAGATGGGTTATGCTTCATTGTTACACACACTGCTATGGAGCCCCGTCTGCATCTAGAATGTGACCAAAAGCCCAGCACAAACCTGCTTCCTAAGTCTACTGTACAGTAAGGTACTTAAAGAGAGTCTGAAGGTAGATAGGCTATAAAAAAGTGGATACTGTATAGAAACTTAGTGTCCAGCTCTTTAATCTAAATATGATAAAGTTACAACAGTCATAATTCATTAGTTATCTCTTTTTAGCCTTATTCCAGCCATCTTTTGCCAACTACAGAAAAAGTAATCAAATCAACAAATATTCAGTGAACACATATTATGCAAAAGATATTATGGGACATGCATAACAAGCTAACTGAATGATAGATAAATACTCTAAGAGTTTTGATAAGGAATTATCACTTTGGGCTGGTATGTTTATGTAAAGCCTGATCTTTTCATGTTGACTAAGCATCAGTTACCAAGAGATCCTTCTGGTTTCAGGGCATAACAGTCAAGGATGGATGGTGGCAGTAAGTACAAGGCTCCACTCCTGACTCAGACTCCCAAGAGGATCGTGACCAAAGACGGCCACAGCACGCTGCAGGTAAAAGCCACAGGAGTCGGCTGCGTATGGCTACAAGACTTGTGGGGACTCCTAATAGACATGAAATGGCGATGGATGTTGCTGATCTTTACTATGTGCTTTCTGTTTCACTGGCTCTTCTTTGCAATCTTCTGGTATGTTCTAGCTGAAGTGAATGGCGATCTTGAGATCAACCATGACATACCACCTGAAAACCATACTATCTGTGTAATACATCTCACCAGTTTCACAGCTGCATTCTGCTTTGCAGTGGAGACACAGCTGACGATTGGCTATGGTAGCATGTACCCCAATGGCAACTGTCCGGGAGCAATTTTCTTACTAGCCATACAGATGCTCCTGGGAATCATGCTGGAGGCCATTATCACAGGTAATTTTCTTTGTTCTCTCAAAAAAGCGACCAAGTATTTTGAAAGAAAAGAAAATTCATGTAAGGGCAAAGAAGGATCTGCCTCTGAGATGTATTCTCATTAGGATGGGAGTTTCCAGGGGATAGGCAGATGAAAAAGGTTTCCCTCCCTACTCCCAAATGAGAGAAATAATAATAATTCTATGCTAAAAACAGCCTCATCAGAAATCCTCATCCTGAAGAAGCAACCTTGCTAGTAAATCTTAACACTTAACAAACTCCAGAGATTCTACAATCTTTTCAAGAAAGCCAAATACATTTTGTCTTCATATGTACAGGAAAAAATACTCTGTGTTACTTCCAACTTTTTCCCTGGCTGGAAAGAGTGAAGGGTCTAAAAGAGAGAAGAGCAAGCAAGCTAAGGAGGAAGATTTGCATCTAAGTCACACAAACCTAGGATCCCATACTGAGATGCATTCCTAGTTGGGAAGACTTACGTTCCAAATTGTAAAATATGGCTTCTGTATCTTAATGCAAGCAAAAATTAATTTTTCTTTTTTATCCAATTAAGGCAGAATTTCCCTCTGATTTCATGATTTCAAGTAATGCTTACTGACCCCTCCAATGAGGACACAGTACCATAATCATCACACAAGCCAGACTAAATCCAGCACCCACCCTAGACAGAAATCCACTAGAAACTAGGTTGCAAAATAGAGTCCCAGATGTATAAAAAAAAAAAGTCCTTGGGGAAGTCACTCAGGTAAGGTAGAAACCCTAAATAGGCCTAACACACTTTCTAAAAACCTGCTTCTCAACAAACAAAAGCCGTTTCTTCTAAATGCCTTTCTCAATACCTCAAAGACATACTGGGTGAAGAGTTGGGGGACATGGATTCAGGTCCTAGTGCTGCTGCAATCTTTGGCAAATCACATGACCGATCCATGCTTTAGTTTGGCCCCTGGGAGGCAATAAATGCACCTCCTAAAATGGTCTTGTTGCAAGGACTTTAAATTCATGTAAGCTCTAAAATGCACGTTTTCACAAGGTAAAAAACCTTGGCTCAGGGCGGCCAGGTAGCACAGTGAGTAAGAGCACAGGCCCCAGAGTCGGGATGACCTGGGATCGAATCCCGGGCTCAGACACTTAGCACCCACCCAGAAATACCTGGCAGTGTAACCTTGAGCAAGTTACTTAACCCCAATTTGCTTTAAACAAACAAACAAAAACCTTGGCTTTCAGAAGTGATAACACTCCCTGATTTCATTCACAGCAATACATACTGAAAGTTGTAAAGTGCCATCAACAGAATCTGGTACAAGCCTATCAATTTATCAGTGAGATGTTATGGGGGCCCACCCTTCATGGTGGCGGAGCAGAATCTGAAACCAGGCCCTTGACCTCCAAATCCAGCACTATTTCCAATACACCATATCACAGAGACCATTTTTCTTAGAATAAAGCTCCTATTTTAGCTTAAGTGTCTGGCAATTCCCAAAGGGCATTCCCTCTACCAGTTGCCCCCCTCATCTTGCCCCTACTGCCAGCCTAACACATAGAAGGAGCGACAAACCAACAGTTTCCTAATAACAGCTAGTAAAATGCACTGGTCTTCAAAGTGGAGTCCCCAAGGCCTATGGTGCCAATTAGAAAGACAGCTCTCACACAAGATGCTTGTCCTCATCCCCGACAAGTCCTCTGCTGTATATGGTACATCCCAATAGCCTGCTGGAAGTAGGGTGGTGACCCTTCAAGTGTAAAGAAAATTCCATCCTTGTCTTTATCCTCAAGATACTCTCCCCCAGGTCCCCCCAAGATTACCTCTGGCCTATGGCAAGTTAAGAGCCCCACCACTTTCCATTTTGAGTGAGTCAGAGTTAATCCCTCCTCTCTTCCAAGCTTGCCAGCTACTATATGGGGGGCATGACCATATTCCCAATCACATAAATGCTCCCAAGCTCCTTGTCCTCTTGACTCCTCACTTTGGCCCCTCCTCCCTCCCACTATCCAATCAGATGCCAAATCTTGTCAGTTCTTTCTCTTCATGACTAACATCTGGTTCCTTTTTCTACTGACCCAGAATTACTCTAGTTCAGGACCTCATCACATCTTGCCCAAGCTAATACAGTAGCCTCCTAGTTGGGTCTATCTGATGCAAGCCCTTCTCTTTTCTAATTCATCTTCCCATAACTGACAAAATGATTTTCCTAAAGCACAGATCAGACGACCATCTCACTACCTACCCTTCCCAAAACTCTAGAGGCTCCCTACTGATTTTAAACTAAAATATGACATCATATTTTAAAACTTCTACTTAGGGAAAAGTTTTATAATCTATATAGTTGCTGATGGAGTAGTACATGTAAAGTAAATATGTATATACATGGGGGGAGGAGAGGTTTGCTCAAAAATAGTTTTTGCCAAACAGGGCACACACTAAAAAAAAAAAAATCTTTTGCTGATACGGATCTGCAATCAAAAAAGTTTGGAGAATAATGGTATAACGGTGTAGTGGAGACTTGTCATATACTTCTAGTTGTGTGACCTTGGTCAAGTCATTTAACTTCTCAAGCCTCAGCAAGGTCACTATGCTGATGAAATCAGAGGTCACCATCCCCCACCCCCAAATCTAACCAAGGAAGAAAAGGGCATTTTCCCATTCCCACTAAATAAAAGCAATTTTATTCATATTAAAAAGATCTCCAATTAGATCAGACTTGCACAACTTGGCAGTAGGTAGTGGCCAAAATTAAAACAGGCTAAACTTTTTGGGGCCACAGCTGGTTCTCAGAGGCTCACTTTCCAAGTAAAGGTATAATGATGGTTGGTTGCCATGGGTCGTGTGACAAACAAGAAAGAGAGCGCAGTAGCGAACCACCTGCAAAGGTACATGAAGGGCACAATAGTGACTAACAGAAGGCAAGTTAAGCAGGGCACAAACAGAGCACTTGTTACATCTTTACTTTCTTTTATATAGTCTACATTTTCGCAGGCCACCCATAATTCTTTAGTGAGATGCAAGTGACCTCCGGGCTATATGTTGTACAGTACTGACTTAGACCTATTGTAAGAACACAGATGCCAAAAAGACATTTTCTCTCTTTGAAAAGTTCTGACACAATATTCACTTACTAATACATAAACTGTTTCCAGGCCCTGTAAAAAGTTTACATTCCCAAAAAAGTTAAGCAAAACTAATTACAAGAGGTAGTACAGGACACTTAGAATCTAGTTCCTAATCTATTCCAAAAAATGATACCTTAAAATATAAAAAATTTACCATCTAACCTAATGTAAGAAATAATAGCAAAAATACAACTCAAAGCTTAGTATTAGTTATAAGTTTGTAACAAAATCAACTGTTTCTAATCTAGGTGCCTTTGTGGCAAAGATTTCCTGTCCACAGAACAGAATTTTCTGGATCCGCTTTACTAACTTGGCAGTAATAACCCACATAGATGGAAAACCAAATCTGATCTTCAGAGTGATCAACATTCAACATATGCCACTCACCAGCATCAGGATCTCTGCTATCCTCTACCAGGAACAAGAAAATAACCAACTCTACCAGAAAAGTGTGGACTTTCACACTGATGGCATCCACTCGGAGGAGTGTCCACTCTTCATCTTTCCACTGACCTACTATCACTCCATTACACCCTCGAGTCCTCTGGCTGTTCTCCTCCAGGGGGAAAATCCCGGACACTATGAATTAGTTGTTTCCCTCTCAGCTATTTACGAGGGCACAGGGCAAGTGTGCAACAAGCGGACATCCTACTTACCATCAGAGATCATGATGCATCACTGTTTTGCCCCTCTGATGAGTAAAGATTCCAAAGGTAAATACACCATCAAAATGGAGAATTTTGACAAAATTGTCCCTGAACTTCAAACTGCTATAGTCCCTAAGAGCCCAAACAGGACTGACATGGGGATCAGTATTAATGGACAACACATTGATAACTTTCAGATCTCTGAGACTGGGCTGGCAGAATAGATTCAGAATATGGTTACCTTTAAAAAATATATTAAACTACTTAACTGTATGTACAGCTGCTTGCCCCTCATCACTGCTATCCCGTTATCTTTTTCTTCAATCATAGCATAGCATGACATATGACCACATAAACTGAGACTAGTGGATGAATTAAATGCAGGCACTCTGGTAACACAGAATCTCAGAAAGTAAAAATTCTACTAGCTGATCTCACTAAACTGATCAAAGATACAGTGACTGAAAGAAAAATTATACAGACTTCATTTCTGATGACATTTAAATATGAGTTGATATTTTTTGAAAAAGGGAATGAATTCAAGAAAGTGACCTTAAAACAAACCAAAACAACCCTACCCATAGGAATCCCATTTAAATTTATGAATTAATGTAATAAATATAATTCCAATTTGAAATAACTCTATATGATGTAAATTCTCCTTAGATACAATGATTGTTATACAAATTATCACACTTTTCGGAAAGCCAGGAAGATCATTTAGTATTGGCCTTAATTTTTAAAAACTAATAATAAAATTCATAAGGACATGAGACTTTTAAGTATTTAGAGAAATCTTATGAAGCAAATGAGACCTATTTCAAAAAGCTCTAGTAAAATAAAAAAAGAAAAAAAAACTGACCCTGTAGAGAGTGTTTTTTAAGTTAACAGCAAACTATTTTGGATGTAAGAAATAATGGTACATATGCTTTATAACTTTTCTCAGAATCATATTTCTTAGACCACGAAATAGAAAAATTAACCAGTATTAGGGCCAGAAAAAGAGAATAGGGTAATACTTTTCATTTACTAAAAACAGAATAATACCCATTACATTAACATACATTATTTAAACTACCTAACTACAGTCCATATTTTAACAATGTATGATACATCATTTTTCGAGAAGAGGGTTTACTATTTAACATTTTTATTTTTCCTACTGAGATTATAAAAGATGGAAGGCAAGTCAATACAATTTAACCCAAGAAACTTTGAAAAAACAAAACATACAACTAAAACAGATTTTTGTTAGGATTATGGTTTCAGTGACTTAAAGCTGGAAAGAGTTATAGAGATTATGTCTCGTTCAACGACTTCATTTGGCAGATGAACAAAGACAGACAGGAAAAAAGTTAAGCAATTTGGTCCAAGCCATATAGGTAACCATTAGTAAAGATCCAAGCACAGGTGCTTTGGTTCCAAAACTGTACTCCTTGGAAGACCTTATGAGCAAACACTATCTATTGCAAAAGTTGGAATCTGACCATAAACTGAAAATTACATCATTATGGTTTTCATTTTAAGAAAACATACAAATGATTCCATACTGTAAAACTTAAGAGGATACATTATAAGGATTCAGGGGCAGTTAGGTGGCGCAGTCAGTAAAGTGCCAGCCCCGGAGTCAGGAGAACACTAGTTCAGTTCTGGCCTCAGACACTTAACACAAAAACTAGCTGTGTAACCTTGGGCAAGTTACTTAACCCCAATTGCCCTCCAAAAGGCAAAAAAAAAAAAAATTAAGGATTCAAACACACAAACAAAACACTGACAAAGAAACATTATCCAGTTTGAATATTTATATATCAAAGAATTAAGAACCAAATTTCCTTTTCTAAATTTGAAGCACATAGATTCTTCTGAAAACACAAAAGATCAGTGGAACATCGGACTAGATGACACTTAAGGTTCCTTTCAACTCTGTGATTCAATGATAACTACATTTTAATCATCTTTGTGGATGGATTCCTTACTCATAAGTGGACCTGCATCAGTTCTTTGCAGTGATGTATTAACTTGGTCATCAGACAAGCACCTACAAACTAAATTAACATAGGAGGGAATAAACCAATTACAGGTACAATGCAGACAGACCCAGGAAAGGATCAGAGAACCACAAAATTAGCCGTCCAATCTAAACTAGATCTGAAAAAGAACTGTCTCTAAAACCTGAATGGCAAGCTGTCATCCAAGACTTTGCCTGAAGACGTCCTAGGAGAAGGAGCTCACCAAGTCCTGTGTCCACTCTACTGTTGGACAACGCCAACTGTTAAGAAAGTTCTCCTTATAACCAAGCCTAATCTCTGATTCTGCCTTAGCAAGGGAAAGAATCCCTTCCCAGGTGATAATCTTTCAAATGCTTGAATAAAGCCATTCCACGCACAAAAATGCCACCTCCCACACTTTCCTCTCCCTCAACCTGAGGCTTCTGGTTTCCAGTGAAAACCATCCTTCGAACTTAACCTCATATAGCACAATACCTCAGGATCCTCAGTAACCTATCAATGTCTGCTAAAATATGGTACACAATATTCTACACATAGTCTGACCAGAATAAAGTGTAAGGGGAGTGTTATCTCCACATTCTTGGAAGATGCAATGCTCAGTGTAGCCTAAGGCAGCGATGTCACATTGCTAAGCTGTAGCCCCCTGCCAGCCCGCTGAATACCATTCCATCCTATCTTGTTCAGTCTTGCTGACTGTCTCCTGTCTTCCCCATCTTGTGCTTGGACAGATTTTTTGAAACCAAGTATAAGGCTGCTTTTATTGCTACTACATTTCATCTTGGTTTAATTTGGTCACATTGGTCCCAACCTATCAAGACCTTTCTGGATTCTAATTATTCTGTTTGTTACCTCATCATACCAGCATACAGACCATTCACTAACGTGACAAAGAAGACACCTCTCCCTTTATCCAAGCTAAAAGAGACGAGTCCAGATGCCCGCAGCATCTCACTGAAGTCCTCCTCCCATGTTTTTTATCTAAATGTTAAGTAAGTACTCTTTGGGTCAAGCCACAGAACCAATTCTGAAACTAACTTTATCATCACCTAGCACATCTCTCTTTATTTTTTCTGTAAGCATAAGAAACTTGATCAAATACTGTGTTAAAATCCAAGTAAACTTTATCTGTAGTATACCCCTAATCTACTGAAATAGTAACCCTGTCAAAAAAAAAAGAGACATTAGTGTGGCATGCCTTCTTCCTAATAAAGTTGTGCTGTCTTGGATTATTACTTCCTTCTCTACTAAATATCTCAAGTGTGACCCTCACCAAGCATTCTTCAATCACCCTAATAACCAAAACCTTTTAGACTTTTCTCAGCATACACTTTAAAATTTCTTTTCAACACAAATACACCCCCACTTATAAAATTAGAATACACAAATTCTATCTTTCCAAACTCTCACAAGGAGTTATTCTCCACCCCCTTTGGAAGCCTCATTATTAGGTTTACATGGAAAAAGAAACTGGAGGAAACTGAAAATAAAATACAGTATTAGTGATGACAAAGCAAGGACAGAACACATGTTTAGAATACTATATGTCAAGTTAAAGCAAGGAGCTGTAAATTTAATGCTTGCTGAATTGCTTTTTTTAATGGAGGCAGAATGAAAATGGCATAGAGAAAAGGCCGGGCTTAAAAACTATGATAACAGCTATCTGTCACATGAAAAGTGGCTTGTTTTGTTTAAAAGATATAGTACCAGGAGGCTTCTCCTCTAACACAAGATTACTCGAACTACTGACTAACAGGGATTCCCTAATTAGGAAGCAGTATCTGATACACTGAGCAGCATGGGGCCTAGGAGAGTAGGCCTGTACAACCCTGGCCCACCAAAATGGCCCACACACCTGTTGTACAGCCTCTACATTTTTCACAGGCCACCTGACATCCTTTGGTGGGTCACAAGTGGCCCACGATGCTCTGAAAGCCTGGTCTTGAGTCAGAAAGACTCATCTTCCTCAGTTCAAATCTGGTCTCAGACACTTATGAGCTGTGTGACCCTGGGCAAGATACTTCATCCTGTTTGCCTCAGCTTCCTCATCTGTAAAATGAGCTGGAGAAGAAGTAGCAAATCACAGTATCATTACCAAGAAAACCCCAAATGGGAATGCAGTCAGCCACAACAGAAAACTGAATGAAAACAACAAACCAGATGCACTTGGGTTATGAAAAATATAACTATCTTTAGACTTAGATTGAAAGCTTTCTCCCTAATAGACCAAAAGGCTTTCTTTGATGTTATTTCCTTTACACTCAACCTTTACTTTTCCAATGTAAAATCTGCAGCATACCCAGCAGAGTACACCACAGGCAGGCAGGCAATGTGGAAGAGGGAACAAGGCTGACAGATCCACACAGCATCTGGATTCCAACACAAGTCACTAGGCAACACGCTGCTGACTTGCTGCTACGTGTGTTTTACTTCTTTATTATACCTTAAAGCACGCCATGTGAGGGGGCATCTCTCAGTGAAAGCCAGATGATCAGTCATGTGCCTGACAGTGCCAGAGGCATCTTGGACTCCACATGGCCTCTCTCTCAGGTACCTTCTGATTCTGTGAAATATTCTTACTGAGTTCACTATGAATAAACTTCTGGGGCAGCGTAATGAAGCATTACGGCTGTCACTGAAGGTCAAGATGCTGATATTTTGCTGGGTGAAAAAAATTTGCCTTTGCTAGTAGCCCTGCGGCAACTAGAACATTTTCAGTTTCTCAGTACTTTACATCAAAAAGGGGCTAATTAGAATCACATACTCACACTGCAAAATCCACTGAGCTTATTAGTACCATTTTAGTTCTTGACATTTGTATTACTTAGTATCAACTAGGAAACTGCAGAATGTATCTAAGTGCTTGGGCCACTGGCTCTTAATACAATTTCTATGGAAGGCAACTTAAGCCTCCATTTCACCCAGAAAGTATGTGTGTCTGAGATTTTCTTCAGTTTCCACACTCACTGTATGTAGAATGTTCACTCCTGGTCTCCCCAGCAATGGGCACAAGTGGAGTGATGACAACCACGCCCATTCTAGGCACCAGAGAGTGGGAGCCAGATCTGGAGTCGGAGAAGCAGAGCTTCCTGTGCTCTACTCTTTGGCTTCCCCAAAGTTACGGTGAGTAAGGTTGAGGGGTAAGATTTGAACTCAGGTCTATCCTGACTCGAAAGCCAGCCTTCTGTACACTCTATCATGAAGCCTTTCCTATCACAACAGTATTTCTAATAATTCCTAAGGCTCCATTTTGCCAAAAAACTCTCACCGAGCTACCTGACCAGGACTCTAGACCATAATCCAGTCCTTTGGTCCAGAATCTAACTGCTATCCTATTTCTAAACCAGGCCTGCACAACCTGTGGGCCGCCAAAGGATTTCAGGTGGCCCACCAAAAATGTAAAGGAAAATATCTTCTGTATGTAGAGGAAATCCTTTGGTATGCCATGGGTTGCGCAGGCCTGTTCTATACTATATTTTTCTGACAGGAATTTGGAAATGTACTGCCCATTTTTCAAATTATCTTAAAGCAAAGCTTTCCAAATGGGGAAAAAAATTAAAGCACCAAATGTTCCACCAATACTATATACAATCTGCCTCCTGCCCCAACCACCCTTACCCCAAAGAACTGATACAAACTCATAGTTTTACAAACCACCATGAGATTCGGCAAATAGTCGAATATCCATTATGAAAACATCATTGCCATGCCCCTAAAAAGGAACCTCTGCCACAAAGAACACATATGGAACATAAGGTCACTCTAGTTTGTCTTTTCCTACAAAGTCCTATTATAACTCAACACTGAAAACAAGCAATTGGAGAATGAAAGTCATAATTCAAACTTCCGAACACCTTACCTGAATCTTTTCGCCCTGGTTTTTCAAACCGTCTGTCTCCCCTAGAAAAACAGAAATAAACTTTTGAACAAGGACTAGGAAGCCATATGATAATTTCAACTCCAGTTCTGGTATAGATGTCCTTCTTTGCTTAGAATGAACAATGAAAAAGAGGGGTGAGACTCACTAGAAAGGCCAGTAAATTCCATTAAACAATCAGAAAAGACAAGCCTTTAGCTGCTCAAGTTCACCTTTAATCCAAGTAGACATTTTAGGAGAGATTAGATTATCTATCTTGAGAGACACTGGATGACAGAAAACTGAAATTCTCCAGAGACTGATATCCTTTTAGTCTCAGCCAACTATGGGTCTTTGTTTCAGAGAGAAACATGGGGTCATGAAAAATACCAGGTAACTCCTCAAAGGCAATATAGGCTGCTTCCCTCTTCCTAGTCAATGATGGACCCAATTCATTGTTTCTTCATAATCTAAGACATGGAGATTGATGGAACAGTTCTACTATACACTGTCCATCCCAGTGCATTTGACAGTCTGGACAACAGACTTTCTTCATTCATTTGGTTCATCTCATATGGACAGTGAGCGTCATACCTTTCTTAATTACTAGGAATCTGGAGCATACAGTATGCCTAACTAGGATATAATAGAGAGAACTGCATGAAGGATATAAGCATGACTTATGACATCTGAATTAAATGGAATATCATTATGTCATAAGAAATTCTCTGAATTAAAGAATTTAGAGAAATTGGCTAGACTGGTATAAAATGTCACAGAGTGAAGTAAACAGAATCAGGAAAATAATTTATACAGTGATCATAATAATACAAAGGAAAACAACACTGAAAGACATCAGAACTCGAATCACATGAACAAGCATTACTTCAGAGGGCTGATGGTGAAGAATGCCTCTAGCCTCTGGGCAGGCGGGCAGTGCACAACACAGACATTTTCAGAGGAGGCCGATGTGTTGATCTGTTTTTCTTAAATACGCTTATTTTTCTTGTTTTGGTTTTTTAAAAAGAGAGGTTGAGGGAGAGGGACAGGAGAGAATCACTGGGAATTGACAACATTTTAAAAAAGACAAGAATGTCAACAAAACATTTTTAAAGGCTATGTACATAGCAGTAAAAGGATTTCTGCCAGTCCCATAGCGAGAATAAGGGATAACCAATGAACAGCCCACATGCTCCACTGGCATCCACACAATATCAAAAGAAAATGAGGAAAGCCCCTAAACCATTGTCGGGACACCCTGTGGAGTTCTTACACAAGGACATCAACAATAGTTACACAGATAGGAATAACTGTAATCTTTACAGCTCAAAGGAGCACCCACACTGATCAGTTTAAAGTACTGACAAAGTAAATACAGTCTTGCTGAGAACATATTTGTTAAATGCACAGGAGTCTTCTCCTACTGGGTTTATTTCATCTCTCCTCTCATAATATCGGCAGGTTTTCTGCCCAGACTGCTACTCAGACGATACAGTCAATCTACCTTGTGGGCCAGTGACCTCACCCCATAAGAAGAGGGAAGCGCACTGCTCCCAGGGCCCACATTTGGCACTGCATAGGCCACCAGGGCAGGGTTACCTTTCTTCCCAGCTCTGTGATCGGTGCATTTCACGGCTGCCACCACCTCGCCCAAATCCACCCTCAATTTCGTCAAAACTTCTTTGGTAAAAACTACCTTCACCTCTGCCACGACCTGCAAAGACACAGAGAGAAACAAGTGGCCATAAGATGACCATCATACCCATCAAAAGGGAGGAGTTTCTATTCACTGTCAATAGCAATTAAGTCTTTTTACCTTCTATAAAGATTTCTCTGTATTATGTATGATTTTTTTTTGTTAATGAGCTGCTTATGAAAACATGTGGGGATAATTATGTTCTACCAAACCATTTTACATTCATAAAACATTACTGCAAATTGGGTCTTCAACTGGACTCTTCACTCTATACAAAAGCTACAGATACTGACTCTGATGTGGAATGTTTCTGAAAGGAAAATTGAACAGAAGAACTATTGAGGTATTTAAAATAGGTTACTTATCCATGATACAGCAGACTGAAAAATATTCTGAATGAACTGTCTCCTTAGCAGATTTGCTACAACAACCCAAGACCTTCTCTCCTTCACCAGTCCCCACTGGTGTCCAAGCTGAAAGCACAGGTGGGATCACACTTAGGATCAAAGAGCCTAGAATATGGCAGAACCCTTACAGACAACTTAGCCCAAGATCCTTAGCAAAAAAAAAATCTCTTCTGATAACAGGTAGGAAGGAGCATGTGTCCTGAAAGACCACATGGATATTTCTCAAAGTTAAATACAAAATGACAGATTTCCAAAGTTTCCGGTACTTATTTATGCATCTTCCCCCTCCTCTGGAGTAAATCATCAAAGACTGACTACAAAGGGCACAGGAGCATCTTCAGGCAGCAGAGTGAAAGGTACATGAGGGCATGTGTCCAACATGGCAATAAATGTTGCTACCACTTTAAAAAATCCACAGAACCAAAAATGCTTCTAGACATCAGGCACTTGTGTCTACTTCACTAAAGGCAATACCAAGAAATGAAAGGGACGGTCCTTTGGAATTCCGTTCTAGAAGGTTCAAAGAAGAAGTAAAACTTACATGATACACATCATTAAAGACCTAATGGAATCAAAGCTTCTTCTCTATTGGGGTGATGCTCCACAAAGGGGGGAAATTTTCTATTTGGAAAGGAGAGGTCTTTTTCCTTCTAAAGGGCAGAGGGTAAATAAATTAAGTAAAGAGAGTCAATAAGAAAGCAACTTTTTTAGTTGAAATGAAGTACTTTACAAGGCATTTCAAGGCAAAAAAAAGAAATTCTTTACAATGGACAATGATTATGGCTTATAATCTGGTAGAAACTCAAGAGTTTTATTGACAGATAACGTGAATGTCATTTGCCATTGGTTTCTAGTGAGATACAAACGTTCAATTATTTTTAGTTATATGAAAAAAAGAAAACATGCAGTACATTTCAGACATCATGATTCTAGAGCAGAGGTGTCAAATACGATATACTCAAGTACAGTAGAACCAGATTAAAATGTAATTGGGAAATCTTTAAAAAAACACAATAGAACATATATGGTTAATATGCAATTTTTAAAAAGTTGATATATATACCCGTAGAGATTCTGCTCTCTGAAGGTTTAGTAATTTCCTCCCTCCTTTCTATTTGAATTTAATATCAGTAGCCTAGAATATGTTTTCCACAGCTACTCTGAGAACAGATGATCATGGACTGTACATGGTTAAAAAATATACTGATCCATCTTAGGGTATAAACAACTCTGAAACATTCCAAGCTCTGCTAAATCACACTAAATATTCAGATCAATTTATTAAAAGGAAACCAACTGTGAACATAACAAAGAAACTCACTATTTAAAAGAACCGTCAGGAATTCCTTCAAGGACGGTGTTCATAAATGCTAACATAAATTTTGATTTATCAAAGTTATCATAAAGCAAAATATACCTTGAAGATCAAAAAGCTAATATAGGTGACAAAGATCCACAAATCACTAAACCTTACATGTGGTAAGAGATCCAGCCTCTACACAATGTAGGAATTCATTCTCAAGCCCCCCCCCCCCCCCCCAAAGATGGTTATTAAGCTTCTTTCTACTCTATATTTAGCCAGTGTGTTTAGATCTTTTGTTCCTAAAAATGAATTAGCATTCTTCTGTTTAATATTAGACAGTAACCAATCCCAAACTGATTGGTATACCTCGAATACATAGATTAATTTTATATTGGTGTCACCCAACCATAAGCAATGACTCTCTCTCCAAATACTGGCCTATTTCTCTTTCTTGAAAAAATATTTTGCAATTGTATTTTTCGTCCTGACCATGTCTTAGGAGATGGACTCCCAGATAACTTAAGTAGATTTATTTTGAGTGGAATTTTGCTACCATTTTCCCTTTGGTTTTGTTATTACTTTATAGAAATTCAGATAAGTTACATGCATATTTCCTGCAACTTTACTGAAAGTATTGTCAGTTTTTTTCTGATTCTCTGAGATTAGCCAAGTAAGCTCTAATGCATGTAAAGAATTCCATCTATTTTGCAATGTTTATGGCTTTCTTTTCTTTCTCTTGTCTTACCAAAACATTACTATATTTTGCAAACGGCTTTTTTTTTGTGGTAACAATGTAATCATGTGGTTTGGTTTTTTTTTTTTCTATTTATGATAGCTGTTTTTTTCAGGTTGAAACATCATATTTATTCAAAGTAAATAAGATTTGAACTGTATTTATTGCTGTTATCTTCAGCACTGGGTCTACCACTGGCATGTATAAGAATATACTATCTACTTCTTCCTTCATGTGACAGCCCTTAAAATACTTAAATAGAGATATTATAACCCTATTTCTCAGTCCAAGTGTGCTCTAAGCTGTGTTCTTATAACAGATGACAGATAGTTTCCAGAACTCTCGCCAACCTATTCTTGCAGCCCATCTCTGCATACAGCATGGTTTGGCAAAATCTCTCATACACTGGGGCATTCAGAACTGAATACAATGATGCAAGATGGTCAGAAGTGCCAGTTACTTCACTTCTGCTCGACACTGGCATCTGCTACCACAGACAGACCATACTCATTTCTTTCACCATCCACTCCCAGTGAGCTTGAGGATCGATAGAAACTTCCAAGACTTAATTCTGTGATCTAGAGGTAAACAACAGCTTCCCTTTCCATACATGCACACAGAAACCAAGTGCCAGGTTTACTTTTGTCCCAGGAATTTGGTCCAGTGCCCCAGCCTACAGAGACTGTCTGAATCCTACCTCTCCTCTCTCATAAATGAGCTATAATGGCTAGATTTGCTGTCATCAGTAAGCATGACAGGCAAAGAAGGTGACAACTTCATCCAAGCCACTGATAAAAATGCTCAACAGATCAAGGATGAGGAAAGAGGGTACTGTGCCACTTGAGGCTTCCCTCTGGAAGGACAATGATCTATTAAGGATTTTTTCAACGTATGACTATTACAATAACTATGAATGGAAGGGGGCGGAGTCAAAATGGCAGAGTAGAAGCAGGACCTCCCTGCTGCTCCAGCTTCCACCTTCCCCAATCCATGTAAAAAGGGAATTCTAAACAAACTTTGGAGCTGCAGAACCCACAAAATGACACAGGGAAGCTAACCTCCCACTGAGGACAGCCCGGCAGGCCAGCAGGAATCAGCCAGCACAGTGCTCTCAGAGCGGGACCCAGCCCCACACGAAGGCTTTAGCCCCAGGGCAGGCCTGACCAGCCACCAGCTTGAGGGACTCCAGATCAGCAGCAGCTGTGGCCTTTTCCAGATTTATCAACACATAGATGCTAAGGACAAAGTGAGAGGTCAGTGCAGTCTGGACTTTGGGACCCATGCATGCCTTTTGCCCCCGGGGACGAGAAGCCTCTGAGACGCCGGCACAGCCAGCCAGAGCCACATGGCAGCTTCAGCTCCTGGCCTGCAGAGTGTAGGGGGACCAAGCACCAGTCTGAGGAGCAATCACTCTTCCTTTAACCTTCTTGGATCTGGATTGCAGTCTAGGGTGGAGGTCCTGGGATGTGTGTCCAGCTTGCCAGAGCGTGTGGAGACCTTAGAGAGGGCATCCATCTAATACCTCCAGCAGCTGAGAAAACCCCAGCGTTTGGGATGAAAACTCCCCTGTCTGGTGGCAGAGTCCTACTGTGGCAAAAAGCCCAGGGGTCAAGTGACTTGAGGGGCGACATGACCAGGCAAAGGAAACAAAGCAGACAGAAGATTCCAACATTACAGTCCTGTTTTGGGGACAAAAAGGAGCAGAGGATGGAACAGGAGGAAAACAGTGAAGTCAGAACTCCTGCACCAAAAGCTTCAAAGGAAAATACAAGCTGGTTACAGGCCATAGAGGACCTTAAGAAGCAGATAAGAGGAGTGGAGGAAAAATTGGGAAGAGAAATGAGAACGACACAAGAAAATTATGAAATGAGAGTCAACAGCCTGACTGAGGAAAATAACACCTTAAAAAACAGACTGACTCAAATGGCAAAAGAGGCTCAAAAAGGCAATGAGGAGAAGAATGCCTTAAAAAGCCAAATTTGCCAGATAGAAAAAGAATCCCAAAAGCTCACTGAGGAGAATCGTTCCTTCAGAATTAGATTGGAGCAAATGGAAGCTAATGACTTTATGAGAAATCAAGATGCTGTTAAACAGATCCAAACCAATGAAAGAATAGAAGGCAATGTGAAATATCTCATGGGAAAAACCACTGACCTGGAAAATAGATTCAGGAGAGATCATTTAAAAATTATTGGACTATTTGAAAGCCATGACCAAATTAAGAACCTAGAAATCATCTTCCAGGAAGTTCTCAAAGAAAACTGCCCTGATGTTTTAGTACCAGAGGGCAAAATAGAGCTTGAAAGAATCCACCGATCACCTCCTGAAAAAGATCCCAAAAAGAAAACTCCTAGGAATATTATAGCCAGGTTCTGGAATTCCCAGATTAAGGAAGAGAATATTATAAGCAGCCAGGAAGAAACAATTTGAATGTTGTGGAAACACAATCAGGATAACCCAGGATCTGGCAGCTTCTACACTGAGGGATCAAAGGGCTTGGAATATAATATTCCAGAGGTCAAAGGAGCTGGGATTAAAACCAAGAGTCACCTACCCAGCAAAACTGAGTATCATGTTTTAGGAGAAAATATGGTCATTCAGTGGAATAGAGGACTTTCAAGCATTCTTGCTGAAAAAACCAGAGTTGAATAGAAAATGTGACATTCAGATACAAGAAGCAAGAGAAGCATGAGAAGGTAAACAGGGAAAAGAAATCATAAGGAACTTATCAAAGTTGAACTATTAACATTCCTACATGGAAAAATAATAATTTTAACTTATGAAACTTTTCTCAGTAGTTAAAGGGAATAGAAATATATATATATATATATATATAATGTGTGTGTCTTTATATGAGGGTATATGGGTATATGAATACATATGTGAACATGTGTATATATGTTTACAGGTATACATAGATAGAGGGCACAGGACGAATTTAACAGGAAGGGATAATACTTTAAAGGTGAAATTAAGAGGTGAGAGGAATATAATGAGAGGAGATGAGGAGAGATAGAATGGGATAAACTACCTCATATAAAAGAGGCAAGGGAAAATGATTACAATGGAAAGCAAATGGTTACAAAGGGAAGCAAAAGGGAATGAGTCAACCTTATTCTCATTGAATTTGGCTTGAGGAGGGAATGAAATACACACTAAATAGGGTATCTCACCCTCCAGGAGGGGGGGAGGGGGAGGGATGAGAGGGGGAATGATGGAAGGGGGGGGCAGGGAAGGGAAGTTGGAAGCACCCACTTTTGAAAAGGGATGGGTTCAAAGTAGAGAACAGAACAAGTGGGAGGTGGGATAGGAGGGAAATATAGTCAGTCTTTTACAATATATCTACTATGTTATTATTTTGCATTAGCCACACATGTACAACCTATACTGAACTTCTTATCTTCCCAGTAAGGGTGGGTGACAAGGGAGGAAGGGAACGAATCTGGAATTCAAAGTTTTAAAATCAAATATATATACTATTATTAATACTATTTTACGTGCAATTGGGAAATAAGATATACAGGCACTGGGGCAAAGAGATCCACTGGAAAAGTCGAAAGGGGTATGGGAGAAAATATGGGAGAGAGCAGATTGGAGAGCGGGATACCCTGTGGGACTGCTATTTTGGGGAGGTGGGTGGGGGAAAAACAGGGAGAAAATCTGTAACTCAAAATCTGGCAGAAATGAATGATGTAAATCAGAAGTTAATAAAGCATTTGAAAAAAAAATAACTATGAACGAACCCAGCTATACTATGATTCAAATTTTATTTCTCCATATTATTTACAAGGATAGCATAAGAGAGTTCATCATTTCGAAAATCAAACTGTATCTATGACATTCCTTAACCACGCTGCCAAAAAAGTAAATTAATTTGGTGTGGCATGACTGCACACTGGATACCCACTTTATTTCCTAAGGCCCAGGCCTTATCTATCGTACAATCCCTTCTAGAATTTTCATGAGAACAGATGACAAGATTCCCATCTCCTACAGTGCTCAATCGGTACCTTTTTTATTTTCCATTACATCTAAGTGAACAGATGCTCCCTTACTATCCGGTCACCAGCTTGGAAAAGAAGAAATGTTTGCCTTCATTCAAGTTTGATGATCCTTGATTTAAAAAAAAATAAGGCACTGTGAGTTAAATATTTCTGTTTCTGCTATATAGAAACATCAGGCCATTTTCCCACAAGCAATGGACTCACCTCTTCTTTATTTTCATGCTGATTCAAACTCTGGCCAGCATTGGCGAATTCTAGGCTGACGCCATTTTCACAGGATTGTGGCATCTGTTACAAAAGTGTCCTTGACTCCAGGCCCTGTCTTCTCCAATCCTGCCATGTGTCTGATTTCATTCAAGCCGCCCATGAACTTGCTTGGGCACTTGGGTTTTCCAATGTCACTCCCCTGTTACCTCCCACATACAGATATTTTCTTCCTCATCAAGTATACTCATGGTCTTTTACGGCAGAATCTGATCACTGAGAGTCTTCTAGCTCTTTTTCAAAGAAACCTTATCCTTTGGAATCTCTATTAAGGGCACCTAATTCTAACTTCTGAAGTTCTGAAAAAAGTTTTCCTAAAATCTTGAAGCGTGCTGTGTCCTCTTCTTTCACTATAACTCCTCACTTTCTCCTAAGGTTCTTCTGAATTCCAATTCCCCAATCAGTTTTCCCCTTTTGATTATAACAAAGTTCAGTGTACAACCACTTCTGTTTTTGCTTCATCTGGCTTCTAAGAAAGTAAACTGTCAATAAGTCAAAAATCTGTAAGATTCTGGATATATGAAACTGCTGATGAACCATTACAAATCCTTGCCTCTGTTCCAGTTTTATAACCTACACAATGCCCTTATCACATTCTTCTTCTGAGCAGTTCACAGTTTTGTTGACTAGTTTCAGTCATGTCAACTCTTCATGACGTCATTTGAGATTTTCCTGGCAATTTGCTGAACAATTTGCCACTTTCTTCTGCAGCTAATTTTACAGATGGGGAAACCGAGGGAAACAAGGTTAGGTGACTTGTCCAGGGTCACTCAGCTAGTAAGCATCTGAGGCCAGATTTAAACTGGATAAGACGAGTCTTCCTGACTCCAGGCCTAGTACTTTATCCATGCATCACCCAGACATCCGCTGTATAGCTGCAATTATATCACTATTTCTTTCTTCCTTTGTTCACACTCAAATGTTTTCTTTTGTGCTTATTACATACTAAGGTTTATACATTTCTACACAGGCATACACTTTACTATGTAGTATATGCCTTAATACAAAAGAAAGGGAGTGCAGTGAAATGGAAAAAGCATTGAATGTAGATTCAGAACACCTGGGCTGGAGTCCTGGGATGTTCCACTCATTACTTGAGTTACTCTGAGAAAGCACCTTGGGAGGCCTAGTTTTCTCATCCTTCTAAGTGGCTAATAACCCGTGTTCTCTTTACTTCACTACAATGACCACAACAGCTGCAGGCTCTAAAGCACCTTTGAAAAATAGCTTCACACGTCCATTTTTATGACTCCTTCTCTCCAATTGATTTCTTTTTTAAACCAAACGCTTACTGATCTATCCCCTTGTTATATTTAAATTGATTCCCATTCCACTGCACCTCAGCAATCTCTATGAAATCACACGGCCCTCCAACTGCTCCAATTCAGCTCTGCGATGACACGTGTGGACACCCCCAAACTCACACAGCATTCTCCTGCTTCTACTCACTCTCTATCAGTTCATTTAAGTCTTCCCAAGTTTCTCTAAAAGTATCCTCTTTATTATTTCTTAAAAAAACAAGAGTATTCCATCGAAATTCAATCACTCCATTGTATATATGTACCTTCAGTATTAAATACACACACACACACACACACACACACACAGTTTTATTGCTGGGCACTTTGCGTTCTTCCCCTCAAATGTCTGTTAAAATATTCTCTTAATAGGCCTTTCACTCCCCTCCTATATACATTCTTCCAAATCTTCAGAAGCATAACCTTTCCAAAAGCCTGCAGTTCTAGGAGGAAGTCAGAGTCAAAGAAACCAAATCCTATAAAGAGGCAGTTTTCAGAAAAAGAAATCAAAGCTATCAAGGGTCATATTAAAAATCAACTATTATTGTTTTTCAGCCATCTGATTTGTGTCCAACTCTTCATGACCCCATCTGGGGTTTTCTTGACAAAGATTCTGGAATGGTTTGTCGATTTCTTCTCCAACTCATTTTACAGATGAGGAAACTGAGGCAAACAGGATAAAGTGAATTACTCAGGGTTACACAGCTAGGAAATGTCTGAGGCTGGATTTGAACTCAGGTCTTCCTGACTATAGGCTAGTGCTCTGTCCACTGTGCCACCTAGCTGCCCTGACTAGTAATTAGAGAAATGCAATTAAATCAACTCTGAGGTACCACCTCACATCTATCAGATTGGCTAAGGTGACAGAAAAGGAAAATGATAAATGTTGGAGGGGATGTGGAGAAAAAAGGTACACTGAAGTTGGTGGAGTTGTGAACTGGTCAAAACATTTCAGAGAACAAGCTGGAACTCTGGCCAAAGGGCTTTAAGACTGTGCACAGCCTTTGGCTCAGTAATACCAATACTAGGCCGGCATCCCAAAAGGATCAAAGAAAAGAGGAAAAGAATCCATATGCATCCATATAGCTCTTTTTGTGGTGGCAAAGAATTGGAAATTGAGGGGATGCTTAGCAATTGGTGAAGGGCCAAAGAAGGTGTGGTTTAAGACTGTGATGGAAAACAATTATGCTATAAAAAAATGATAACGGGGCTGGTTTCAGAAAAACCTGGACTACTGACAAGGACCTAATGCAAGGTGAGGAGTACAGAACCAGGAGAACACTGTAAACAGTAACAGCTACATGGCAAGGATAACCGACTGTGAAAAACTTAGCCGACTCTGATCAACATGATGACCCGGACAATTTGTAAAGGATAATGATGAAAAATGCTCTCTACCTCCACATCTGAACTCTGAATGCAGGCTGAAGCATACCCCCACCCCCACCATTTTCTTTACTTGTTTTTTTTTTTGGTGACATGGCTAAATGGAAATGTTTTGCATGACTTCCTACCGTGTTTCCCCGATAATAAGACACTGTCTTATTAATTTTTTTGGACAGCAAAACACCAGAGGGCTTATTTTCAGGGGAGGGCTTATTTTAATAAACATTGACAGCAATTTTAAATAACAGGTAAATTTGAACCAAAAAAATGTACCTTTATTCAATAAGCAAATCACTGGGGAAGAACAGGATGACGCGCACGGTGCTCAATAGGGCTTATTTTTGGGGGAGGGCTTATTTTCGGGATAGGTCTTATTATCGGGGAAACACGGTATGTATAACAGGAATCATACTGCCTGCCTTCTCAATAGGGAGAGAGGTTAGAAGGAAGAAAAGAATATGAAACTTAAAATTTTTAAATGAATGTGAAAAAATACAAATAAAAATTTTTTAATGTAAAAAACAAAAGAAAAAGAAAAGAAAACCAACTTGCCATCTTCAATGACTGATAACTCTATTCAGCTCTGTACCTCCCATATACTACTCTGTCTTCCTCTATCATAACTTTCAAATGAAAGAAGAAACACCACCCAGGGCACCCCTCTCCTTCAGTTCCCTACCCAGGATGACATCGTCCTTCAGAGACACTTTCTTCTGACTACATAAGACCAAGCACATCGAATAAGGATAAAACATCAGGTTAGATGATCCCTGACAAGTTCACTATAGTGTCCTACAGCACAGCCCCTGGTTATCCAGAAGAGGGCTAAAGAAATCCAACATCAGAGGGCTCCGTATGCCCATCAACAACTATGCCGCCTCACTTCTGAGACCAGAAAGCCATCTTCCCATTTGCTGATGCCTGTCTCTCTTGTCTTCATTGAACAAACCTTGCTGCTCCCTCCTCAGATTCAGCTTTATATCCCATAAACAAAGCCTCATGCCTGCTGCAGTTCAAATGGTCCAGAGTTTCTTCTCCTTTTCTTTTTCCTAAGTTACATTCTTCCATTTACCAAACTTTTAACCTAGCTTTGATTCCTCATCTGCCCCCTCAGACAATTTTGTTCCTGGCTATAATCTTGATCTCTATAATCTTCCATCCTGTTGAGGAACCCTGAAATACACACACCTGGTGATCAGTTCAGACAAAGACACATACCCTGCACACCACCAATGCTGATCCCTCAGTGTCCATAACTTCTGTTTCTCTAGATGAGCTATAGTCTTTGGTGGTTTCTTCCCTGTGGGAACTTACCGTTAAACAACATAGAAACAGGTAGTGCCTGAGATTATTTATGATGCTCCTGGGTCAAATGCTCCTGCAAAATGTTGTTTCTATATTTACTTAGCTCTTCCCTCCCTTGGCTGCTAACCTCCTATGGAATGAAGGAAGGAGGAAGAGAAGGGAGGAGGAGAAAAGGGGGAGAGGAAGGAGGGAAGGAGGGAGAAAGGAAGGTTAGAGAGGAAGTAGGGAAGGAATTCTTGTCTATCCTATCTCTACCTTGAACTTCTGCCACCATCAAGGCAAAGAGATCTAAGAATACACTGGAAGCAGTTTCTAATGACAAACTGACCACTGAGAAAGAAGAAATAGGTACAACCAGTTAATAACTGTATTAATACTTTTTTCATATCCTCTCATTCATGACATTTACAAGAAATTTAATGAATGTAAATTGATCTGACTAAACTCCTGAGTGAAATAAGAAAAACAACAATTCCAGGGACCTGAGGAAAACAATAAACCAGAAAGAAAGTTTCTTCCTGCTGACACCCGGCTACAGAAAACCCTCCCTGTGCCGCTGCCATCCCAAAGGAAAGGAGGCACTCAGAGGCCCGAGACAGTAATGACATAAAAACCTCAGTGGGATGCTTAGTGCTGTTCTAGGCACTTCAGGCGGCTCAACTTTTCTTCAAAAAATAATTTTAAAAGAAATGAGAAGATGCGTAAGATGTGCTCACTACTAATTAAATATACATATGAACATTGGACAGATACTCAAGATGCCTTCATAATAACAAAATGATAACAAATACAAGACAGAGAATCACTCACAGCATCAAACAAAAAAAAAAAAGCAAAATAAACATCAGAAATTTGTCAGACTGCAAATTAAACTGCCTGTTTTCTGTACAATCATTTCCTGAATCACTGCCAAGGTGTCCCCACGGGAGATCACATTACATCCCCTCTGTTTGGCTGGGGAGTGGGAGGCACCTCTCCCTGTCCCCCAGGAGAGCATGCCCTACTAAAGGAGCCCTCCTTCCAAAAAGTGCTCTAGGAGCCTGAGGCTGGTCAGGAAGCTAATACAAAATCCCAGGATGCAAAACTCTTCTAAGGATACTTGGGGGGGGGGGGGGGGGGGGGGGGGGGGGGCAGGATGCATGGAAGAGAAGTCAAGGTCCCAAAAGGAGTTTAGAGATGTTCATGCTCATGCCTCTAATTCTAGAATGCAGTTCAATTCCTCAAATCAGGCTTTAGGGAGTCAGGGCTGTGGAAAAATGTCTTCTGACCAGAAATGTAAATGAGAGTACTTGAATAAAGTCTGTGTCCTGTTCATACAGGTAATAAAAATCTCCACCTCACTTTATTTTTACTCAGATTTTCCTCTGGTGCCCTCTTTCTTATACATCATTATTTTGTTAATATAAAAGCTCACCTCGACCTCTAGAGGAACTTCGACCTCGAGGAGCCCCTACCGCTGTTCCTCCTCCTCGCCCTGTCAATCGCAGGACAGCAGCACTATTTACAGACATGGAAAAGTTTCTCTGCCAAGAAAAGAAAGTGTAATTTGGGTAAAAACAAAAATTACATGAAATTGCCCCCTCCCTCAACATACGCAAACCCACACACCCACCCACACACCCACATGAACTATCTGATAAGAGAAGAACACAGAGGATGCACATCGATAATTCTGGCCAAGAGTCGCCATATCAACAATCATTTGCATGGGGAGTGGGGGGGGTTGGAGGTGTGGTAACCAGGATGGCACGAGGGCCCACAGGCCTCTGTCTCTGTCCTCAGGCAATCTGTCTCCAATGGCACTCACTAGAGGCAGCACACAGTGAGAGGTTACATTAAGCACCTGTACCACCTCCTCATAGTCCAAGACTGAAGGACTCCTCCTACAAGAACCTCATGAGGGAGGGTAGTAAAATGGTTAGACTATCGACATGTTACAGATAAGGGAACTGAGGTGCATGGAAGTTCAGTGCCATGGGACTTCCCTGCCAGGGCTATGCTGACCCATAGTGAGCAAGGATCACTACTGATTCAAGGCAAGACAGGGAGGGTAGAAAAGACAATAAGGGAACCCTCATTGCAAGAAAACAGAGAGATGGAACAGAAGATCCTGGCTGCTCTGGCAACTCTGCCCCTCTCACACCATGGCAGAAATAAGGTGTGACTATAAATACAGAACTGAACCCTGTCTTCCCCCCACCCTGCTCTGAGGACCAGTGAAATGGCCCCAAGACGGGCGTAACGGGAAGGGGCATAGAGGAGGTCTGTGCAGAGAGACCTTCAGAAAGCCATATTCCACAATCATCCTCTTCCCCTTAACAAGCAATAGAATTATCTATTCCAATCCTCTGAAATATTACCAACAAACAAAAGAAGTAAAGCAAGAATGTGACTTTTTAAAACTCTTCTTCTGGAATGTAAATATACTGAAACTCAAGGCCTCCCCAGTCAAGAGATGGCATAATCTGGCCCAGGAGAATAGCAATATCCAGAAACCACAGTGAGGGGTAGGGATGCAAGGGAGACATAAGGCCAAAGTCACGTTTAAGTGGCTCTCTTCCCAAAGAAGAGAGCAAGGAGAAGGGATAGGTAAATACAAACACAGAGAATTAAAGGCAAAAAGCTGGAAGCACACTCCACAAGACAATCCAATTAAAAAACTGCTCAGCCACTGAAAAGATTTAAGCATTCCTAGCATCTGATTTATGAGGTATTTGAACAAAGTACTTAGAAGTGTCCTATTTCTTTACACAGATGCATTCTGTACACTTAAGTGTCTTATAAATATTTAGACAAGCAAGGTTAAGATGTCTTTAAATTATCTAAAAGACAACATATAAAAGGAATACAAGTAAGGCTGATTTAAAATATATGCATATTCATATCATTGTACAGGTTCAAGTACATTTTCATTTTTAAAAATAAGTGAAAAATATTTAACCAACACCTGAACTACCAGTGGAATACAGGGAAGAAAGGGAAAGTGTTCCTCTTCTTAAGAAATAGCCAAAAAAGGAAAAATCAGAAACAATATTGACACAGTGAAGCAAATGGCCTATGCCACTCTACAGTAATTTTAACTGTCTGAATATTCTGGTTTTGGAAATGACAATCATAATCACAAGCTGGAGCCTCAGATTAAAATCACTGATATTTAACAAATGGATAAAAAGCTAAACCAGAAATCTCAAGCCTTGGCTTTCATTTTGGACATGCTACAAACTAGCAACGAGGGGCTACTACCTTCTCTGAGTCCCACTTTCCCCATATCTTAAAAAAAAAAGTATAATTTTATGGCCTAATACATCATGTTGTACATGTAGAAAATATTACATATCTATAAAGTAATATTATCTGTACTGAGATGGCAAAATTACATAAACATAGATAGGGGAAGTATAAAAAGCGACAGGTTAGATAGATAAAAACACTTGATGGTTACCAATTTAACTACTTTGGAGCTACAGAACCCACAAATTGACACAGAGAAGCTAAACTCTCACTGAGGACAGCCCGGCAGGCCAGCAGCAAGTGGCCAGCACAGCACTCTGGGTTTTAGCCCCAGCGTGGCCTGACCAGCCACTAGCTTAAGGGACTTCAGACCACCAGCAGCTGTGGTGGTTTCCAGAATTATTAATCCACATATGCCAAGGACAAAGTGAGAGGTCAGTGCAGTGTGGACTTTGGAACCTGGGAATTCAGAGAGCGATCCAGCCTTTGCCCCCAGGGCAAGAAGCAGCTGAGGCCCTGCAGCCGCTGCCACATGGCACCTTCAGCTCCTGGTCTACAGATTGTAGGGGAACCAAGCAACCAGTTTGAGGGGTAATCACTCTTGCTTTAACCTGCCTGGATTTGGATGTCTGTCTAGGGTAGAGGTCCTAGGGCTCGTGACCAGCTTGCCAGGGCATGTAGAAGCTTCAGAGAGGTCAAACAAGTAATACCTTCAGCAGCTGTGAAAACCCCAGCGTTTGGAATAAAGCTCCCCACTCTGGTGGCAGAGTTCTACTGTGGCAAAAAGACCAAAAGTCAAGAAATTAAGTGGCAACATGATCAGGTAAAGGAAGAAAGGCAAACAGAACAACCCAACTTTATACTCCTATTTTGGGGACAAAAAGGATCAAAGCATGGAACAGGAGGAAGACAGTGAAGTCAGAACTCCTGCACCGAAAGCTTCCAAGAAAATTATGAGCTGGTTACAGGCCACAGAGGAGATTAAAAAGGATTTTGAAAATCAAATAAGAGAAGTGGAGGAAAAATGAGGAAGAGAAATGAGAACAATGCAAGAAAATTATGAAATGAGTCAACAATCTGACGGAAGAAAATAACACCTTAAAAAATAGACTAACTCAGATGGCAAAAGAGGTTCAAAAACGCAATAAGGAGAAGAATGCCTTAAAAAGCCGAATTTGTCAGAGCGAAAAAGAATCTCAAAAGCTCAATGAGGAGAATCATTCCCTTGGATTTAGATTGGAGCAAAGGGAAGCTAGTGACTTTAAGAGAAATCAAGATGATGTTAAACACATCCAAACAAATGAAAGAATAGAAGGCAACGTGAAATATCTCACGGGAAAAACCACTAACCTGGAAAATAGATCCAGGAGAGATAATTTAAAAATTGGACTACCTGAAAGCCACGATCAAAAAAGGAACCTAGAAATTATGCTCCAAGAAATTCTCGAGGAAAACTGCCCTGATGTTTTAGAACCAGTGGGCAAAATAGAGGTTGAAAGAATCCACCAATAACCCCCTGAAAAAGGTTCCAAAAAGAAAACTCCTAGGAATATTATATAGCCAGGTTCTGGTGTTCCCAAATTAAGGAGAAAATATTACAAGCAGCGAATAAGGAACAATTTAAATATTGTGGAAACACAATCAAGATAACTCAGGACCTGGCAGCTTCTACACTGAGGGACTGCAGGGCTTGGAATATGATATTCTAGAGGGCAAAGGAGCTGGGATTAAAACCAAGAATCACTTACGAGCAAGACTATCATGTTCCAGAGGAAAATATGGTCATTCAGTAGAATAGAGAATTCAACGATTCTTGATGAAAAAGCCAGAGTTGAATAGAAAATCTGACATTCAGATACAAGAAGCAAGAGAAGCATGAGAAGGTAAACAGGGAAAAGAAATTATAAGAAACTTATCAAAGTTGAACTACTTATATTCCTACATGGAAAAACAATAATTGTAACTTAGGAAACTTTTCTCAGTAGTTGAAGGGAATAGAAATATATATATGTGTATTTGTGTGTGTGTGTATGTATGTGTGTATATGTATACATACATATATATGTCTATATAGGAGGGTATATGGGCGTATGAATACATATGTGAATGTGTGTATATATGGCTACAGGTATACATAGAGAGCACTGGACCAACTGAATAGGAAGGGATGATACTTAAAAGGTGAAATTAAGAGGTGAGAGAGGAATATAATGAGAGGAGATGGGGAGAGACAGAATGGGGTAAATTATCTCATATAGAAGAGGCAAGGGAAAATTGTTACAATGGAAGGGAAGAACAGGAAGGCAAAAGGGAATTAGTCAACCTTATTCTCATGGAATTTGGCTTAGGGAGGGAATGACATACACACTAAATAGGGTATCCCACTCTACAGGAGAGTAGGGGGAAGGGGATGAAAGGGGGGATGATGGAAGGGAGGGCAGGCTGGGGGGAGAGGGAAGTTGGGAGCACACACTTTTGAAAAGGGATGAGATCAAAGTAGAGAATAGAACAAGTGGGAGGTGGGATAGGAGGGAGGGAAATATAGTCAGTCTTTTACAATATAACTACTATGTGACAAGGGAGGAAGGGAATGAATCTGTAATTCAAAGTTTTAAAATCAAATGTTTAAAATTATATATACATATATACAATTATTAATACTATCTTACATGTAATTGGGAAAGAAGACATACAAGCACTGGGGCACAGAGATCCACCATGCCCTACTGGAAAAGTCTAAGGGGGTATGGGAAAAGATATAGGAGAGAGCAGATTGGAGGAGGGGATATCCTGTGGGACTGCTGTTCTGGGGTGGTAGGTAGGGGAAAACTGGGTAGAAAATTTGTAACTCAAAATCTGACTGAAATGAATGATGTATATCAGAAATTAATAAAGCATTTGAAAAATGAAAAAATATATATACACATATTTTTATTAATATTATTAATATTTTACATGTAACTGGGAAATGAGATATACAGGCACTGGGGCATAGAGATCCACTGTGCCTTATTGGAAGGTTGAAGGGGGAATGGGGGAAAATATGGGAGAGAGCAGATTGGGAGAGGGGATATTCAGTGGGAATGCTATTTTGGGGTGGTGGGTAGGGAAAACTGGGGAGAAAATTTGTAACCTAAAATCTGACTGAAATGAATGATGTAAACTAAAAAATAAAGAGAAAAAAAAAACGTAAAAGAAGGAACATAGAGCAGTTAAACACCAATTCATGAAGCTTAGCTCAAGGAAACAAACAGCCCAGTCAACCATGGCACTGCTGATTTGATAAAAACACTGGAAAAGAGTAATCACTTTCAAATACATATTTCTAACTCAAGAATCCAAGGGCTGGCCCTTTCTAAGCTTCCAAACAGAGCTGATACTATCTCTTTTTCAAAACTATTCATTCCACTTCACCTGAATTGAAATACTTCATCTTCCCTATTTCTCTTTTTGTAAAACTCAACTACAGCCTAAATAACCTTAAAATGGCAACAGAAAAAACACTAACAGGGATAAACCACTGCTTCTGGATAGCCTGTGGCACTCAGTGCCATGGTTCTGCCCAAATGATCTGATTGCCCTGCTCATATTTCTCCTGGCCCTGCCTAAGTTAATGGGTAGAGAATATTCTGAAGTTCTAGTTTTTATTTTTTAATCCTAAATCAAGAGAAAAGAGTATCTTTTGTGAGGAAACCTCTGAGTAGAAATCATTTTGTTCAATGTTAAAATTTGGAAAGGGAAGAGAGAAAAGGCCTATCAAGAAGCTGGCTCTGTGTGTGCACACGTACACATACGTGCATGCGTACACACATGCAGAGTATAAGCTCTCCGGGTTTCAGTTTCCCCATCTATAAAATAGGACTAAGACCCTGAACTATTTCCTTAGACTGCTGCAATGATCAAGTCTCAGAAACCTTCACAAGTATGAGGAAAACAGGAGATGTTGTTTTAACTGGGATCACTTGCACTTTAGTTGCTTGGACCTGACCTCGGCAGGGCACAAGGGCTCTGTCAGGAAATGTGGAAAGGCTTCCCATGTTGGCCTAGTACCAGACTCTTGTATACTGCCCAAGGACCAAAAGGACCAAGTTCTATATCATCCTCAAAAGGCCAGTCTCAAATACTCATGTCAATGGGGCACCCACACCTATGAAATCAACAAACACACTAGAGCAGGGGTGGGGAACATGTGGCCCTCTAAGTCCTTGGGTGCAGCTTTTCAACTAAGTCCCAAGTTTTACAGAACAAATCCTTTTATGAAGGGGATTTGTTCTGTGTAGTTTGGATTCAGCCAAAAGGCAGCACTTGGGACCTAGAGGGCCACAGGTGACCTGAAAGACCCAGGGTCCCCGCCCCTTTACTAGAGTAAAGCTGCCCCTCCCTCTCAAATCAATTCTAACTATGGAACCAGGGCCAATGGCTATTTTTTAGTTAGAGAAGCAGAGAGCCAGCATCAGATACACTGCTGGTCTGTCCACAAAGCAGCTTCTGAGGAGGTTGGGCTCTATCTACTTCCCCTACCCTCCCATCAGGCAGCAAAGTGAAGAAAAGGCTCGACTGTGTGCAGTCCCCCACTGAGGTAGAAGGAGGGGGATAGCCCCAGGCCCAGGAGAACCCTTGCTGGTACAGTCCTCCATCTGGTGGAAGCTGTGAGAACTGCAAGCCTGCTGCCAGGGAGGGACATGGAACCAGGCCCAATACCCTCTACTGTGGCTTGACTGCTTCCCTTTTCCACACAGGCTAGCAACTTTAAGAATGTTAGTCCATTTATTATAGTTAACAGAAAAAGTCCCCAGTCCTCCTGTGAGGCAAACAAGTTCATATGTAAAAAACTAAAATGAAATCTGCTAAGTATCGCTATTCTAAGCAAAATCCCTGGAGATTACTGCAGGTAAACCCCTGGATGCCAAAACAGGTATCTGTGACTCTCTGAGCGCAGCATTCTGTGGTAAAGGAAAACTGGACAGCAGGGTGGTCAGTGTCCCCCCCCCCCCCCCCCCCCCCCCAGCCTTGCAGCTCTCATAGCTACCTGTAGATGGAAGCCAGTACCACTGAGGCCTCTCCTGGCTTAGAGCTCCTTCCCCTCCTCCAGGCTCAGTGGAAAGCCTTTTGTGGTTTAGGGCAAAACAACCCAAAAAACAAAATACCCATGTCCAAATATCCTACTTTCTTTATCTTCGATGTTGGTATAACTAGAAGAGTGTTAATCAGGAAGATAATGGCATCAACAGGTAACATGAGAGGGAGGGATTAATAAAGCTGGCCCCTGAAGAATGATGGTTCTTCCTCAGTTAATGTTCCAAGTGAACCATTCAAAGTGACTTCCCTTTAGCAAGGTCCTTGTTTCCCAGACAAAACTGTCACCCCTCGAGACTAAGTCCTGTGGCTGTCATTTTCCTTGTGCTTTTTTCATCAGGATCTCAGCACACTCTAGGTATAAAATGAAAATGGCTGTTTATCCAAAACATGCTCATCAGGATCTATCCAGAAAAATGGATAAAAACCAAGCTCAAATGCTGGGTTTAGGAATTACATTTCTCTCCAGCAGTTATGAGTACTACAAACCCAGAATATAATAATAATAATAGTTGAGATTTTTATACTGTTTACTTCCATTCTCCCAGTTAATCCTCTATAAAATGCCTGGAAGGTAGATGAGACGATAGAATCTTCAACAGTAGAGCTGAAAGGGACCTTAAAAACCATCAAGTGTAACACCCTCATTTTTCAGAAGAAAAGGGAAACTAGCTAGGGCAGATGATTAGCCCTAGGTCATGTGGACAGCAGCCTTCTGATTTCAAAGCCAGACTACAGGTACTCCCATTTTACAGTTAAGGAAACTGAGACAGAGAAGTTAACTAGTCACAGATCTATGAAATGTGAGGTGAGATCTGAACCCAGGCCTCCCCAACTCCAAATCCAGTATTGCTGCGATCTCACAAAAAAAGAGGAGTCACTGCTGATAATCAAACACGGCAAGTCACATCTGAAAAGGCTATTTCCCCCCCAAGTCTGGAAGAACATGTGACCTGCCACTAACCTGAACACCACCATCCTTTCCCTTGCTTATCTGCACGCTGAATTCCTCTGACACCTCGAAGCAAAAGCAGCTACATATCAGAAGTAAAAACCAGGAGGAAGCTCACTGGGCACTCCGTGAGCACCCAAGGCTTGAGTACTGATGTCTCACCTAGGCTTGGAAAAGGTCTGGGACGTGAAAAGAGGAAGGCCCCCAGAGACCCCACTGCATACTGTAATGGGAAGAGCAGCAGAGCTGGGATCAAGGAGCGCTGAGGCTGCCAGCCACTGAGCAGCCGACCCAGCTCAGACCCAGCCTGGCTCTCGAAGACTGTGAGAAAGCTTCCTGCCCATTCTACACAAGGCATTAAGCACTCAATGTGTTGGCTATATTTGGCTGAACTGCTCTCCTCTAAAACCTGTTTTACCAGGGAAGGCTCAGTGGGTGGGGGAGAAAGAAGGACAATATTCAGAAATGAGTCTAACTTAAAAACAAAAGGTAGCAATAAATTACATATTGAATCACATACTAACAAGTGCTTGGGTTCACGGTTAGCAATCTTCAAGTATTCTTTCCAAGTCATATCATCACTTACTACAGAAAAGCAAACAACCCTAACCCACCCACAAAGAAATCAGCAGCCAGGCCCAGAGATGCGGCCTGAGTGCATCAGGTGCCCTGGGCAGGATCAAAGCTTCAAGAGGGAGCCACATGCTCAGACTGTTTAAGTCCAATGCTTTTCCTCCTGGACATGTGATCTTTCCCACTGCATCTGAAACAGTTTCCACTTCTGTAAAAATGAGGAGATTCATTACACTACCTACATAAAAGAGTTATGTGTTCAGTTGTTTTTTAGTCGTGTCTGACTCTTCAGGACCCCTTTTGGAGTTTTCTTGGCAAAGATACTGAAATAGTTTGCCATTTCCTTCACAGTTCATTTTACAGATGAGGTAACTGAATCAAAGAGGGGTGACCTGCCCAAGGTCACACAGCTAGTTAATCTCTAATCTGAGGCCAGATTAGGAGGAGTCATGCCAATTCCAGGCCCAGTACTCGATGCACCATGGTGCCACCTAGCAGCTCAAAAGTCATAGTGAGGATCAAAAGGAGAAAGCACAAGAAGCATTTCAGCTACCGGAAAGTGTGGGACAAATGGAATCTCTTCTTTTTATTATTGTCATCTTCTAAATGTAAACCAGACTCTTATTCTCAGGAGAGATGGAGGGCAGCTAGGTGGCACAGTGAATAGAGCACCAGCCCTGAAGTCAGGAGGACCTCCGTTCAAATTCACCCTCAGACACTTGACACAAAAAGGAGCCGTGTGACCTTAGGCAAGTCACTTAACCCCAATTGCCCTACCTTCCCCTCTCTAAAAAAAAGAGAGAGAGAGAAAGAGAGAGAGATGGACACCAACCTGCTCTTCTTCTGTAAAAGGTACTAGTGCCAGTGGTGGTAGGGGCTCCTCCTGGAGAATAGGCAAAAACTCCTTATCCTGAAGGTCTGAAGGTATCTATGGAAGCAACGAGAGCACAATGACTGCCAGCCCGACGCCCCCCCGGGTGGATCACCACGGTCACTGCAGGCAGCTCCCTCCTCTAATTAGTCTCTACAATGCCCAGAGAGTTCTCCAAGAAAGATGCGATAGCACCAGGAAGCACTTTCTTGACTTGACATATGGATCTGTCTCAGCTTTTGTAAATTATATGGGGGAAAGAACCCCTGTATTGACTTACCTAAGTTCCCACCCTGTCCCCCAGCATCTTGATTCTAAAACAAGTAGTAGAAAAAGGTGTAATAAAAGCCTCTACAATCCAGAGCTGAGAGCTGGGAAAGCTGCCCCATCACACCCTTCCCTTCTGAGGGGTGGAAGGCTGCATGTGCCCCAATGCTCAATGGGGCAGGCGCCTGGCAGGACTGTTTGTCTTCTCTTCCTCTGAAAAGGGAAGGCTCACTGGGTAGGGGAAAAGGAAGGGCTATATTTAGTAATGAATCTGACTTAAGAACAAAAGGTAGTGGGGCGGCCAGGTAGCACAGCGAGTAAGAGCACCGGCTCCAGTGTCAGGATGACATGTGGATCAAATCCGGGCTCCGACACTTGGCACCCACCCAGAAACACCTGGCCGTGTAACCTTGAGCAAGTTACTTAACCCCAATTGCTTAGGGGCGGCCAGGTGGCTCAGCGAGTAAGAGCACCGGCTCCAGTGTCGGGATGACCTGGATCAAATCCGGGCTCTGATACTCCAATACCCAGAAACACCTGGCCGTGTAACCTTGAGCAAGTCACTTAACCCTGATCGCTTTAAAAAAAAAAAAAAGAACAAAAAGTAGCAAAATAAATTAAATTCTGAAACACAAATTTAAAAATTCCTGGGTCCAAAGTTAGCAACCTTCAATTAAACGCTAAAAGTCACATTGTTTAATACAGAAAAGCAACAGCCACAAGAAATCAGTAGCTAGGTGCATTGTGAATTTGTAACCCCACCCCATCTTGATGGAGTTGCTTATATCGTAGCCAGTTGCCTAAGTGACCATGTGAAAGTAACTTACTTCTCTCAGCCTCAGTCTCCTCATCAGAAAAAATGGGAATTAGAGAATCTGCTGCCAGGGAAGTAACTTATGTATGGGTTAGGGAAACCTTAAACCTCATCTTTGCTGCTGCTGTTCCATCTGAAAAGAGCTTGGGGAGTCTTGCCCTGAAGCTTGGGTTAGAGGCTTTAGTAACATGGAGCCTCAGGAGGGAGGCCCAGGCCTGGAAGAGGTCCGTGCCAGAGCTCATGATTCCCATGTCCACGACCACAGGGCACCAGTATCCTGGAGGGGACTGGATTCTGGTCTCCAACTCAGGAGAGCAAAGAGTCAAGAGATGAGGAGTACCCAGGGAAAATGCCACCTGCAAAAGAAGGCCACCTGAGGGCAAAGTGCTTCCCCGTCCGCCTTTCATGGGGAAGCCTCTGCTGCCAGTGTACTGTCAGATCTGACTCTGGAGGAAAAAAAGGCACCATGAAAAGCTTTGGGGGAGGGGGGATCTGTGCGTGGAGCTGTTCTCCAGGGCCCTTCCACACAATGCTCTCTCCATCATCAGTCACGGAGCAGTCTTAGTCTTCTCTTTTATTTTAACATCTGTATGATTACCTTGTTATCCTTTAGAAAAAGTGCTAACATCTCCTCTCTCCCATAGCGATAGTCTGCTAATTTATACTTCGGCAATGCTGGAGAAAGCGGAGGGGACGTCACACTGCCACCACTGGACAGAGCTCGAAGCCTGGAGGAAAAGCAGAAGTGCAAAAGAGAAGGGAGACAGGGAGTCAGACATGCAACAGAAGGCTCATACAGACTAAGGGCGCTCCGGGAAGATTTTTCTCAGCTGCCACTGAGGTCACAACCAACCAATGGTGCCAAGGTCTTTGCTCTGTCATTCTTGTTCTTTGCTCAGGGTGGCATCTGCCACTGCCGACCACTCTCCTTTCAGGGTTTCGGTGATACCATCACTGCCCCCTCTCTCAGGGCTCCTCCAATGTGTGTGACCACTCATCCCTCTCCTCTGGTTCACCACGATCCACAGCCGGCCCGAACAGTGGCCATCACGCAAGGCTTTTTGCCCTACACCTTTTTCCTCTTTTCTGACCTTCTTTCTTTAGGTGACTTAATCAGCTCCCACCATCATAGATGATTCTCAAAACTATGTGTGCCCCAGTGCTCCTGAGTACCACTCCAACACCACTAAATGCCTACTGGACAGTTATAACTAGATGTGCCAGAGGCATGTCAAACTCCGTATCTTTTCCCAAAACCCACCCTCTTCCAAATGGTTCCCCATTCCTGTCAAAGGAACAACCCCTCTTCTAGTCACTAAAACGCCGGACAGCATCCCTGATCTGGAAAACAGATCCAGGAGAGATAATTTTAAAATTACTGGACTACCTGAAAGCCATGATGAATAAAAGAGCCTAGACACCATCTTGCAAGAAATTATCAAGCAAAACGGCCCTAATGTTCTAGAACCAGAGGGCAAAACAAAAACTGAAAGAATTCACTGATCACCTCTTGAAAAAGATCCCAACAAGAAAACATGGCTCCAAGCTCCTTTTCCAGACTCAGCTAACATAATACTCCCACCCCTACAACCTGACCCAGCCAAAATGGATCTTAGCTATTCCTTACCAGAGATAGCTCCCATTTGCACCTCTCTGCACATGGCTGCCTCCATGCCTGTAATGCAGCCCTCCTTACCTCCCCCTCTCAAGACCTGGCTTCCTTTCAAGTGTAGCTCCAACCAACCTCTACCAACCAACGCCCTGTCCAAATGGCCCAGTACTTTCATATGTGTTTCCCAACACAGAAAAGAATCCCTCTGAGGGGAGGGCAGTTTCCCTTTTTGTCTCTGTCCTTCTCACAATACACCTGAAATAACAACTGACCCCTCAGTGGTACTTAGTAAACGTTGCTTGATTCAATTGTTTCTTAAATAAAGCTGGAATACCATGGTTTTTGACAAATCAAAATCCCAGGACACCTAAAAGACAATGAGAAAAGAGTAAATGGGTTGGGATATATTAATCAGAGACAGTGTGGCTGGAAGAGGCAGACAGTGCACATGTTCTGTCCTGTCACTCTCAAGACACTTGAGCAGGAGTCCCCAAAGTGGGCTACCTACAATGAACCTGCAAAGTATACAGAAAATATCAGAACTTGCATTTATTTTTCTTTTAAAAAATAGAAAATTTGTGGAATATCTATGTCAGGGGCACTCTGTGAACCTTAAAGACCTATATATATGTGAATGACTACCTATCCTTGTCATCATGAAGAATACTACAACCTATTATTTTGTGAATTTATGGATTACACAATCCAATTTTAAGTATACTAATCCTCATAAAATAACTAACTTGAAATGTTATCTGCAAAGAAATTGCAGATCGAAGTTAATATTAATAATGCCAGCAAAAGTAAAGAAGAAAATGGCAGGGCTGATATATCTCCTCCTGGTACATGACAGTCTTCCTCACCCTCATTATTATGGAAAAACAATGCTAATCTAATCAAAGCTGATGAAAAGTCTAGCAAAAATTTGCCATTAATTAATGATGACCATTCTCTTTATGAATACTAGAGAAGAAATAATTGTCGTGTGAAGCCATCATACATAGTCAGTGACATGGGATCACAATATTGCATTTAAACATTTGGGAAGATTGAAATTCAAATCCTGCCTTAGACATTACTAGTTGGGTAGCTTTGGGGGAAGTCTATTCAACTCAGATTCAGTTTCCTTGTGTATAAAACAGGGATAATAGTACTCATTCACTGGTTTGCTGAGAGGATCAAATGAGTTAAAATATATGTAAAGTGCATTATAATCATGATTTATGAAACACTTGTTGCCAGGAATTATAACAATTTGTCACAAATTTAAAATTATCATATCTGCAAATTTAAAAAAAATTATCCTGTTAAAATTCTCTAAAATAAAGCGTTTCAATGAATTTTGAACCCATTTGTTTAAAATGTAAATTTTTAACACTTAAGGTCAGAATTTAACTTAATTTAACAATACCTTCTGGGTAGTTGCAAAAACAGATTTGCACCATGGAAATTGATTAGCCAACCTCAACAAAAACCTCCATGGAATTGGAGGGACTGCAAAATGAGCAATATGATAGATGCCTTTCTTCCTTCCATTCTGATCTATATCCCTTTATTAGGTGTGTATTTCTACCATGACAGCGGTTAAAAATTAGGCATCAAAATCAAACTTTTGAATCGCTCACTGTACACAATGGGTAATAACCAAGATTTTATTTAAAACAATAAAGCATACTCAATTAGATTGTTTTCATTTAAAAAGTTATTATTTAAGGGGCGGCCAGGTAGCACAGCCAGTAAGAGCACCGGCTCCAGTGTTGAGAAGACCTAGAGATCGAATCCCAGGCTCAGACACTTAGCACCCACCCTGAAACACCTGGCCGTGTAACCTTGAGCAAGTTACTTAACCGCAATTGCTTAGGGGCGGCCAGGTGGCTCAGCGAGTAAGAACACTGGCTCCAGTGTCGGGATGACCTGGATCAAATCCGGGCTCAGATACTCAGCACCACACCCAGAAATAATAACTGGCCGTGTAACCTTGAGCAAGTTACTTAACCCCGATTGCTTTAAAAAAAAAAAAGTTATTATTTATTTTAGAGAACATTTTGTTTATAAAACAAAAATTAAGGTACTTTATAATATTGCTTATCTTATCTTTATCTTAACCTTAAGTTCTATTTTTGTGTATTTTAAAAATAATGTACATGACCTTAGTATAATCATACATGTAAACATTTCATGAAGCAGACTATACTAGGGCTGTTTGCTCACTGTTTTAAACCGAAAGTTATATAAATGATCAAAACAATGTGTATGTCACTGATCTAGAGGAAAGCAGCCTTAATTTTGATGGCCACCAGGATTCATGGGAGGACAGAGACAAAAGTGCACAAAATGTGAAAATGTGGCTAGGTTCAAATCCCCACCACTGAAAGGTTTATCCATTTTAATGGAACTACAAAGGTATTAAAGCATAAGCAGAACAGCAGAGAAAAACTGATGGCTGCTTGAAGTTTTATGATTCAGATTATTTTAATTGAATAAGGTCCACTACAGTAGTAACATCTCTGACACATCAATAATGAATGCAGATGACAGAACGGTACACCTCATTTGCAGTGGTAGAAGAGCTTGCGACATCAAGCTCTTAAATTGATCATTAAAATATACATTTTCACCTTTGCAAATAAAAAAAATATCAAAGAGTACACAGAATTAGCTCTAGTTCCTCATTCTAAGTAACAAAATTAGAGTATGATTCCCTTATCCTACTGTCATGTGGAAATGACCTTAGAGTGTAAAGGAGTTGGCAGCTACCTTCTCTCAGCACAGTGATTTTCAATAACAAAGCAGACTTTGCACCAGACTTCAAGCAAACAACTTATTTCCAATACCAGTAAATCTCCATATAACAAACCCCAAATATTAATGCAACAAAAGCTGCCCCACTGCTAATGACGCTAAATCATCCATAATATCTCACCAATCGCCAGAGCCCATTCCTGCCCTTGCCCTCCACTTGGGCATTCAGAACATGGCCAGGCTCACCTACTACGTGGAAAGTGACTCATTTTCAACAACCAAGGTAGCTAACCACATGAAATAAATTTATTTCAAAACCTCCACTCCTAATGGGGTTAACTGGTAATTCTTACCTCGAGTTTTAAAGAAAGACTGCTTACCATGGGGTTTTATACAACACAGAAAATGTGTTCAATATAGTTCTGAATTTACTATTGATAATAAAATGTACCTGCAGCATCAGTCTCACATGCCAGTAGAACTGAGACAGACAAGCTTCAAGATTAATACCATACTTACTGCTGTCTCTTCCCAGCCCACAAAAATCTCTCACCCAAATCTCCAAGCTATCAGGTACATTAAGAATCTCAAAAAAATAAATAAATAAAATCATCTTTATGTCCTGGGGTCTACATTAATGATCTCAATTTCAAAATCCAAAATAAATCCAAATCTGATAAATCGATCAATCAATCTAATCAACAGATCGTTATTTGGTACCTACTATGTGCTAGGTGAAAGGAGTTAACATTCTCATATCAATCACAGGATGGCAGCTCTTTGCGTTCTAGCAAAGAATAGGAAACTTAAGGGGGAATGGCTGACCAAGTTATGCTGCCTGAATGTAACAGAATACTATTGTGATGTAAGAAAGGAACCTGAGAAGGTTTCTCTGAAATGATGTAGAGGGAAGGACAATTTATACAATAATAACATTGCAAAGGCAAACAACTATGAAAGACTTTTAGAATTCTGATGACACATGTTACCCATCTCCTAACATAGAGGTGATGGATTCAAGGTGCAGATTGAAACATACATTTTTTTTGATACGGTTAAAGTAAGAATTTGTTTTGCACGAATAGTCATAATTGTTGTAAGGGGTTTATGTTTATTTCTTTTTCAGTGGAGGAGGGGAAGGAGGAAAGAATGTATATTTTCATTGTTTGGAAAAGAAAAATTTTTTAAATTCAAAAACATAAAAGGAGAAATTTGACTTTTCCAGTCAGAATTTTTTTTCTATAAAACATAAAGAGTTTAAAGTGATTTATCTTTTTCCAAAAAATCTATCAAGAAAGTATTAGACTGTGTTGCCCTAGAATTTATGCAAGAAAAGAGCTAATGAAATCCTAAGGTAGACTGATTCCAATACAGAATGACAGGAAAGAAGACCCTTTGAGTAAAATAGCTAAAATCCACTCCACTGATAATCATGTTTGTACTTTATCTCTTAGAATCATGATCTTCCTTGTGTAAAGTGCTTTGCAAATTTTAAAGCCAATAGAAATGTTACTATTATTATTTTCCTAGTCTTTTAATATTCCTTCCTCCTGCACTCCAAATTCAATCAGTTCCCAAAGTATCTTCAATTCTACCTCAATGCCTCAGTCCCCTTCTCTCCATCCCACTTCAGACCATACTCTCTGCCTTGATTACAACAGAATTCTGATATCCATAGCCAATCTCTCCTCATTCTAATTTATTCTTCACACAGATTTCAAATATTCTCCCCAAAACACAAATCTGACCTCAGCCCTCCACTGACCGAAACCTTCTTTAGCTTTTTAATATCAATGTCAATTCCTCAAGCTGGCATCTGAGGCCCCTGAGTCAAACCCAATTTTCCAACCTTACTCCACATTAATACTCCCTTTCATGAATTCAATTTTACTTATCTCGGCAAATATTTAATAACCTAAGAACAAATAATTGTGCTAGGCACTTGAGACACAAAAGAGGACCCACCCCTGCACTCTGAGAGCTTCTGTTACAGTCAAACTGACTGTTCCCACAAACCCTCTATGTTCCACATCCAACCTGCAGGAACTAACAAGTTTTTGTCCTCCTCCTGGAATGGAATCCTTTTTAGGGAATCTTAAAAAGCGTTAAAATGTCCCACTTTTTCTTGGCATTACTACTGTTAACCCTTTCAAGATTAAGAGAAAGTAAGGGAGGAAACGCAAGTAACAAACAGGTACAGTCAAGCCAAAGAAATCCCTACAGTAACCTTGCCCTTCTATGTCTCCTCCCAGACCCTCTGAAAACAAGGCTAAATACTGCTTTGAACAATGTTTAAGGCTGGTTGCTTTTTCTTTACAATATTATCTTCATATAAATTGTTCTCTTGGTTCCCCCTCAGTTCATACAACCCAGGATTCTAGACGTTTGTTTATCATCTCTTAATATGAACTGGGACTCCCTTATATCTATATGCCACAGTTTATTCAGCCTTTCCCCAACTATGAGGCAATTTAAGGCTCACATCACTTGGGTTCCTTCCCCTTTTCCCCCTTTTATTCTCCTCCATCAGAATCAGGAAGATTGAGGTTTGCTCCCCAAAATTACCCTCCCCCTTTTCCACCTCTACCACACTCCTCCCCTGGCTATTTCCCAGTTGAATCTGCTGTATTTGGCGGCATGTGTGTTTTCAACCCCCCCCCCTTTTTTTTTCAGATAGGAGTGACGTCATCCAACGTTAATTCCACCCCCAACTCTCTCCATATTTGTATCAAATTATCATGCATCCCACTCATGAGAAAGAGCAAGCACGCCCCTTTTTTGTTTCTACACTCTTCTTCCTTTTACTCTTCTTTCCTCAAACCATCAGAAGGGAAGTAATCCACCCTCAAGTCCTATTTTCTTACTCAATTCCCTCAATATTCTTGAAGTCATTAATGTTCTGAAAAAACACTTCTTTTTTCTCCAAGTGTAAGCCCCCACCAAAAACTTCAAATAAATTTACATTACTAGGCCTGTTTGGACTCTCAGGTTTGCATTTCAAACTTCCTTCTCAGTTCGATTCTTTTCATGAAGAATCCTTGGAGTCCCCTATTCCACTCAAGAACCATTTTTTCCCCTGTAGAATCAGAAGTGCTCAGCTCTGCAACTTGATTTTTTGGTCCACCTCTCAAGCCTTTTGGTTTTCTGTAGTCCAGATCTTCTGGTGTTTCTAAGCTACCAGGTCTTAGGGGACCCTGATTCTAGTACTCTGGACTTAAACTGCATTTTTCAGCATTCTTGTAGAATTTTTCTTTGATGTGGAAGTTCTGGATTTTGGCTATGATATTCCAGAGCCTTAATCATTTGGACTCCTTTCAGTAGATGATGAGTAGCTTCCTTCTATCTTTATTTCCTCTAAGAGATTTAGTCAGTATTCATTAATAACTTCTTGAAAAAAGAAGTATGAGGGGTGGCTAGGTGGCACAGTGAGTAGAGGCCTGGCCCTAGAGTCAGGACGACCTGAGTTCAAATCCGGCTTCAAACATTTAACATAAAAACTAGCCGTGTGACCTTGGACAAGTCACTTAATCCCAATCACCCTACCTTTCCCCCTCCAAAAAAAAAAGGCAAAAAGAAGTATGACCAGACCTTCCATTTTTTTAAAGTCATGGTTTTCTGGGGGCCCAATGATTATTAAATTATACCTTTCTGACATGTTTTCCCGATCTGCTGCTTCTGATCTGGTGGCTTATCTTTTTTTCTACTTTTAGAATCTTCAGATTTTGTTCTAGTATTTCTTGCTATCTCATGGAATCCTTGATTTAAATGGCAAATTCTAATTTTCAAGATGTCTATTTCTTCATCAAGTTTCACCAGTTTCTCTATTTATTCTAAACTACCTAATCTCCTTCCAACTCTTTCCTCCAGATCTTTTATTTCATTTTTTATAATTTAATTTCTCCTAGGTATTCAAGTAATCCTTGTGAAGAATCAAACTTAGAATTGCAGTAATTTTTGAAACGGGATGGTGTTTTCTTTGCCTTACCCCTTTAGCTTTGTTGGGACTTTTTGCCTGTTTTTCTCCCCCTGCCCAGGGTCGGGGGGGGGGGGGGAGTAGAGCTTCCCTGCATGGTTTATCTCTGAGTCCCTGGGGTTTTGCTACTGATATGTACCTCCCCAGATCTGTCCTCCCCTGGATCTCTCAGGTTCAATGAGGACTGAGCACTGAGGACCACAGACAACCTAGGCTAGAGTTCATCATCACTGCCACTCCCCACGTGGGGCTTCCTCAAGGCTAATCCTCCAGACTTATTGCATCTGGACACAGAGGCCTACAGGTCACATAGTCATGCCCCTGGCCAGCTCTGGTCTCACAAAAGAAGCTGACCCGCACTAGAAGTGGATTTGCTGGTAAGATTCCTGTAAACTTTGGATTTCTGTGCAATTCTGGACTATACGAAGTCCTTTATTGTAGTTACTTATTGGATTAAATGCTTATTCTTAGTCTACTGCATACTTCAGGGTTTTTGGTAGAATATGGGTGTTCAACAGCAAATCTGGCATGAAGTCCTAACTAGCATTGATCAACCACTTATGATTTACCATAAAATTTCTACACTAATATTTGGAAATACTAATACAAGCAAAAACAGTCCCGGCCCTTAAGAAATGTTCACAGCAATTAGAAAATAACTGGTCAAACCAATCACAAATGAAAAATAAATATCAATAGTACAGTTCAACCACTAAGCTATGTAGTTGGACTGAAAGTCTCTCTGACATAGTTCATCAAGTCAGTTTACTCATTGCTGGGAGCCAAAGAGGCTTGATCAAGATCTCAGATAATTACCTTGATATCAGTGGACCCGAATATCAAAGACCTCTTTGAGACAAGGTCAAGTTAGCTCCTGAGTTCTATTGATATGGGTTACACTTAAAAGGATGTTGTTTGAGTTCTGAGACCAATAGGCTCTGCCCCAAGACTTGACTTGTTCAAAACCAAAATATTTGAATTCTTAGGTGGTCAGTTCCTATGCAGATGTCCTAGATGATACAGCTTTGGTATTTGGCCTTGAAGCCAGTGCTCAAGAGCTTCCTTTGTTATGTGACTGCATATGAAAAGGGTTAACTGGCTCTTTCTAAGACTCTTGAACCTAGAGAAGGAATCCTTATCAAATTATCTATCCAGGATCCAACAGACTGGGTAATGATTAGAAAACTTGAGTCCCCTTCCTTTGTCTCTTTTGCTCAATAAAAACCTTGTCCTGAGAATCAATAAATGGATTTCATCCTTCCTTGACATGGCTTGGTCATTTCTTATTCACGTCTCCGAATCATGCTACCTGCTGGACACTGAGCAGCCCATGGCAAATGGGGCCCAACGTGGGGCACACAGGAACCTGAAAGGAAGGGACCAAACTTAAGTCTCTAAGGGTCCTTTGATCTTTCCTTTCTATAAATAATTGATTAAGGAACAACTTTCAGGAAGGTACTTAGTAGAAGGGTTGTGTATTTATTAGGAAGTATCTTTTGACAATATTTAACTATTAATAAAATTTAAAAATAAAACAATATTATAAACTTAAAAAAGGATTAAAAAGGAAGAAAAATTAGGATTTGAAAAAGTGAAGAGTATCCCTACTGATCTCATCAAAGCAATATCTAAAAAGATGATTTTTTTTACCTGACATGATTTAACATAGAGACAAAATACAGATCTTTTCTTAAATACTTTATTAACTTTTGATTTACATCATTTGTTTCCATCAGATTTTGAGTTACAAATTTTCTCCCCATTTTTCCCCTACCTACCGCTCCAAAATAGCAGTCCCACAGGATATCCCCTCCTCCAATCTGCTCTCTCCCATATTTTCTCCCATACCCCTTTTGACTTTTCCAGTGGATCTCTATGCCTCAGTGCCTATATATATATATATTACTTCCCAATTAGATGTAAAATAGTATTAATAATAGTATATATATATACACATATACATACATATATGCATATATATTTTTTGATATTTGGTTTTAAAACTTTGAATTCCATATTCATTCTCTTCCTTCCTTGTCACCCACCCTTACTGGGAAGACAAGCAGTTCAGTATAGGTTGTACATGTGTGGCTAATGCAAAACAATAACATAGTAGATATACTGTAAAAGACTGACTATATTTTCCTCCCTCCTATCCCACCTCCCACTTGTTCTATTCTCTACTTTGATCCTGTCCCTTTTCAAAAGTGGGTGCTTCCAACTTCCCTCCTCCTCAGCCTGCCCTCCCTTCCATCATCCCCCCTCTCATTGCCTTCCCCCCCCTACTCTCCTGGAGGATGAGATACCCTATTTAGTGTGTATTTCATTCCCTCCTAAAGCCAAATTCAATGGGAATAAGATTGACCCATTCCCTTTTGCCTTCCTGTTCTTCCCCTCCCTTGTAACCATTTTCCCTTGCCTCTTCTGTATGAGATAGTTTACCCCAATCTGTCTCTCCCCATCTCCTCTCATTATATTCCTCTCTCACCTCTTAATTTCACCTTTTAAGTATCATCCCTTCCTGTAAAATTGGTCCTGTGCCCTCTATCTATGTATACCTGTAAACATATATACATATATTCACATACATATTCATATACCCATATACCCTCATATATAGAGTTATATATATTTCTATTTCCTTCAACCACTGAGAAAAGTTTCATCAGTTACAATTATTGTTTTTCCATGTAGGAATGTTAATAGTTCAACTTTGATAAGTTCCTTATGATTTCTTTTCCCTTTTTACCTTCTCATGCTTCTCTTGCTTCTTGTACCTGAATGTCAAATTTTCTATTCAACTCTGGTTTTTTCGGCAAGAATGCCTGAAAGTCCTCTATTCCACTGAATGACCATATTTTCCCCTGAAACATGATACACAGTTTTGCTGGGTAGGTGACTCTTGGTGATCTAGGTGATCCCAGCTCCTTTGACCTCTGGAATATCATATTCCAAGCCCTTTGATCCCTCAGGGTAGGAGCTGCCAGATCCTGGGTTATCCTGATTGTGTTTCCACAATATTCAAATTGTTTCTTCCTGGCTGCTTGTAATATTCTCTCCTTAATCTGGGGATTCTGGAACCTGGCTATAATATTCCTAAGAGTTTTCTTTCTGGGATCTTTTTCAGCAGGTGATCGGTGGATTCTTTCAAGCTCTATTTTGCCCTCTGGTACTAAAACATCAGGGCAGTTTTCTTTGAGAACTTCCTGGACGATGATTTCTAGGTTCTTAATTTGATCATGGCTTTCAGGTAGTCCAATAATTTAAAAATTATCTCTGCTGGATCTATTTTCCAGGTCAGTGGTTTTTCCCATGAGATATTTCACATTGCCTTCTATTCTTTCATTTGTTTGAATCTGTTTAACAGCATCTTGATTTCTCATAAAGTCATTAGCTTCCATTTGCTCCAATCTAATTCTGAAGTAATGATTCTCCTCAGTGAGCTTTTGAGATTCTTTTTCCATCTGGCAAATTCGACTTAGGCATTCTTCTCCTCATTGCCTTTTTGAAGCCTCTTTTGCCATTTGAGTCAGTCTGTTTTTTAAGGTATTATTTTCCTCAGTCAGGCTGTTGACTCTCATTTCATAATTTTCTTGAATCGTTCTAATTTCTCTTCCCAATTTTTCCTCCTCTTCTCTTATCTGCTTCTTAAGGTCCTCTATGGCCTGTAACCAGCTTGTATTTTCCTTTGAAGCTTTTGGTGCAGGAGTTCTGACTTCACTGTTTTCCTCCTGTTCCATGCTTTGCTCCTTTTTGTCCCCAAAATAGGACTGTAATGTTGGAATCTTCTGTCTGCTTTGTTTCCTTTGCCTGGTCATGTCGCCCCTCAAGTCACTTGACCCCTGGGCTTTTTGCCACAGTAGGACTCTGCCACCAGACAGGGGAGTTTTCATCCCAAACGCTGGGGCTTTCTCAGCTGCCGGAAGTATTAGATGGGTGCCCTCTCTGAGGTCTCCACACACTCTGGCAAGCTGGACACACATCCCAGGACCTCCACCCTAGATTGCAATCCAGATCCAAGAAGGTTAAAACAAGAGCGATTATGGTGCTTGGTCCCTCTACACTCTGCAGGCCAGGAGCTGGTGGCGCTGGCTGGCTATACTGGTATCTCAGAGGCTTCTCACCCTGGGGGCAAAAGGCACACACTCCCACTTACTGGGTCCCAAAGTCCAGACTGCACTGACCTCTCACTTTGTCCTTTGCATCTATGTATTGATAAATCTGGAAAGGGCCACAGCTGCTGCTGATCTGGAGTCCCTCAAGCCAGTGGCTGGTCAGGCCCGCCCTGGGGCTAAAGCCTTGGCTTGGGGCTGGGCTCGGCTCTCAGAACACTGCTCTGGCCGATTCCTGCCTGCCCGAGTGTCCTCAGCGGGAGGTTAGCTTCTCTGTGTCATTTTGTGGGTTCTGCAGCTCCAAAGTTTGTTTAGAGTCCCCTTTTCACATGGGTTGGGGAAGGTGGAAGCCAGAGCCGGGGAGAGGTTGTGCTTCTACTCCGACAACTTGGCTCTGCCCAAAATACAGATCTTCCTCATTCCTAGGACAATTTTCCATCTATTACAGCACTTTGGCTCTCAAATATGAAAAACATAAAACTCCTACCACACACAAGTGCTTATGCTCATATTTAACAAACAAAAACACAGCACCTGATACCATAAAAGGGGTTACATTAATTGAATGAGTACTGGATTATTATTCAAACCATGATAGAAAGAACGTAATGATCAATTTACAGGAGGAAAAAACTAACCACAATATATTACAATAAATTAAAATTCTATGATAAAGTCTATATTCTGAATATAAGCAACTATGAAAGTCAACTTGAAATTATTTAAGTATTGATCATTAGTAGTAATTTTTAAAAATAACAAAATTAATACAGTATGTTTCTGGGCTTCTTGCCCAATTTAGGAAATTCAAACTACTTAATAGTTTGGATGAGAATAACATCTATGAAAATAAAAATCATTATTAAAATAAGTTATATGCATTCAATGGTGAAAAAGAAATCTTTTGTTATTAATCAACCTTTGAGTTCTTCTAGATCAGTACACTCCCCCAATAGCAAAGATAATCAAATGCTGGTTATGAGATCTTCTTGGGTCTTATAAAAGCATATTAATTTTTTCATCTAAGTCAAAAGTCTAAGACCCATATGCAAAAATAAAAATATTTTTAATTTCACAGATTTTTCCAAGAATCTTACAAATACTGTTCAGCTCACAAACTTCTCCTATATATTAAATGCAAATATTATAGTATTAGTAATAGTTGTAACAGTCCCTTGAGAGACAGAAGTTACATTTCCCAAGATCATTCAATGCTTAATTCAATTTAAATAAAAAGGAAAAACTCACCATTCGGGCCCAAAGTTAAGTGTCTGAGTTTCTGCTGCCATTCTTTCAAAATTTTTACAGGAGATTTTTTTAATGTGAAATATCTAGAAAAAAAGAACATCATCATAAAGTTAGTCACAGAGCTGAGACCAAGCTCAAGTCCTTTTTGTAACTAGAGAACTAGAAACCTACTTAAAAAGGCAGAAATCTTAGAGAAGGGATCACAACCTGGGATCCTGTTTAATATTTTAATAACTATTTCGGTATAATTAGTTTCTTTTATAATTGTATGTATTTTATTTTTTGCATTTATTCTGAGACAGGGTTCACAGGCTTCAGACTGCCAAAAGGGTCCATAAAACAAAAACAGGTGAAAAGTCTTTCCATTAGGGCAGGCAAGGGTTGGTGCCACCCACCCTCTAATTATTATCACAATGACCGAGATTTTCAATCCCCATTTATGACAAAATAGCAGGCAAGCACCTCTAACAGTTCATGCCAAAATTAAATTGCTGTTCAGAACTCAGAATCTGTTTGCTCCATAAAAATGTTAATATCAAAGGCAGTCAGGTTCCCAGACCAAACCATCAATAACTCTTTAATGATGTATGTACCATACAGTAGTGATGTCAAAGAATCACAGAGTTTGAGGATCTCTTAGAGCTGGGCAAGTCAAATTCTTTTATTTTACACCAAAGAAACTGTAGAAAGAGGAACTCACTCCTCAGGCTCTAAACCATTGGCAATGGCTCTCAGATCTATGACAGGGCATTAAGGGGCAGGAGAGGCCAGGAAGTCTGGGTTCAAGCCCTTCCTCTGCCACGGGCTAGCAGTGCGGCCCTCAGTGAATCATGTAGCTTCTCAGTAGCCAGGCAGCTCTCTTACTTGTAGGGAACTGATCAACAAGTATCTATGAAACATCTGCTATATACCAGGCAAGTACATCATTTAACATGAAATACACTATGGCTCTCAGTCTTCTCTGAGGAACTCCTTGCATTCTGGCTATGATGGTGTCAGGAAAGGGGATAGAGGGTATTAGGAATCCTACACATTTCTGATTACCTATAACAATTAACTTAGCTCTTGGTGTTTTTGTAAAATGAACAAGGAAAGACATATTAATGAAGGGCATGATGAATTGTATCAGATTTTACATTAGTCCTACAAAAGACACCAGAAAACAAAACAGTGTAGCTCAGTGGCATGACCCTCATGTTTTCCTGACTGGGAAGTGGCAGCATTGGTCTTACCACAATAAAAAGGCAACAGGAAACATTATTTCATAGGACATTGGTCATCTCATATCACAGTGTTTCTGGTAAGTTTTTGCCAAAAAAAAAAAAAAAAAGACTGCAAGGAAAATATCTGCAACTTCTATGCCAACATTGGTACCACAATATTGAGAGGTAAAGAAAAAGCACAAAAACACTCATTAAGACCTTATAAATTAAATTTTAAAGTATTTAGCGCTCAGTAACGTCCAAGCAAAAGCAAGCTTAAGGGAGGACAATATGAAACAGTGAAAGTTGTGACTCAGAAGAAACTTAAGAAAGGCAGATGGCAGACTACACAGAAGTTTCACACCCATAAATTACCAATATCTTCTTCCAGAAACAAGTCAGAAGGCACTGAACAAGGTAAGCAAAAAAATAAGACCCATTCTATTTTAAACAGAAAAGAAAGGATTCATTCCTGATGTGGGAGCAATTTCTAAATCAATTCACTTTGTAAAGTCAAGATTATTTGCTGTTACAACAAAGATTAAAGTTAATATAAAATAAGGATTTAAGAGACACCAATAATGATGATAATCAGGCAGTTCTCTGAAATCACTTGGAAGCTACCTCCTTCTCCCTCCCTTTTTTTCCCCCACTTTTTTCCCCAATCACTCAATCAGTAATCAATAAGCATTTTATTAAATACCTATTATATGCCACACACTGGTCAGGAACACAGCTGGGGGGGGGGGTGAGTAAGTTGGTTGTGAGTAAGTTGGCTGTCTCTGCTTCAGGTCACCGAGTAAGAAAATATAGAAAGAGAAGAGGGCTCAAGAAAGAGCTCTGGGAACACTCCCAATCTATGCCATGGACACTAACAGACCCAACAAAGACGGCACAGAAATGGTGTGGAGTCAGAGATTCGAGACGTTGCACAAAAACTCAGGAGAGAGCATCTACAAGACAGTGATCAACAGTGTCAGAAGCTGAAAAAAGTTCAAAAAGAATGAGAGCTGTTCAAGAAAAGGCCAAGGCGGCTCAGTGGCGCAGTGAATAGAGCACCGGTCATGGAGTCAGAAGGACCTGAGTTCAAATCCGACCTCAGACACTTGGCACACTTACTAGCCATGTCTTACTAGACTTGGCCAAGTAAATCATTTAACCCCAATTGCCTTGCCTTCCCCCCTCCAAGAAAGGTAGGAAAGAAGAAAGGAAGAATGAAAGAAAAGGCCACTAGATCTTGCAAATAGGAACATGTGAACTTTGGAGAGAGTAGTTTCCACCGAACAATGAGGCCAGAAGCTAGTAAAAGAAATTAGAAAAGAATTCGAGGAAAGTAGAAGAAATGAGGTTCTACACTACCTAAAGGGGAAGGCAAGAACAAGCGAGAGGGTTTTCAGGTATGGAGGAGACATGAGCAAGTTTTCAGGAGACAAGCAAGGAGCCAGACCTGGAAGTTCAGAGAGAGAGAGTGGCAACAACAGCGGCCAGTGAAAGACATGCTTAATGGGGCCTGTAAAAAAGGTGGCCTGACCCCAAGGGGAACGTGAACCACCCAGCAATAACCCTCATGGGGCTGGTCTCCAAAACAACCTTATCCACCGTCACTACCCCAGCCCAACTCCCTCCTTTCCCTGTACAGGTTCCAAAACTTTTCCCTTTCTGTGACTGCCTGCACGGGGCAATTTTAACCTAACCACTCTCCACTCACCCACAGCTACATGAGGGATACTCATGTGTCCTCAACATGCCCTGCCCTCTAAACTTCCTCTCTCACATTATGGATTGGACAGATGCCTCACTCCCCAGGGACAGGTTCTGTCCCCTAAAACAGTTACCAGTCCATAAAAGACCCACGTTGCTTTGGTTCTGAGTGGGAAAGAATGAGACAAAAAGAATGAACACCCATGGGTGAGGATTATGTTCTGCATCAGAAATCTCACTATACTACCTTTCTTCCAAACCTCCTGATATTAGCGTCAAGGCCACCATCACCTTTCCAGTCAACCAGGTGCACAAATCGAACACCATCTTTTACCCCATATTACCCATCATTTGCCAAGCATCTCCTTTCTACTTCACAAGATCATGCACACATGTTCCTTCTCTCTTCTCATGCTGCCCCCACCCTGGTGAAGGCCTTTTCACCTAGACTACTGCAATGGACTGCTGGTTTATATTTCTGCCCTGCTCAAGTTTCTCCCCCTTCCAAACCATCTACCACAAGGCTATCAAAGTGATTTTGCTAAAGTGTAGGTGTAGACATAGCATTCCTCTATTCCATAAATTCTGATGCTGAAGTCTTTTGACTCCAGGATCAAATATTCCATCTTCTTCACATCCTTTTATTTTTGTGTAATTTTTATGACACACATAATGAAGACATGACCAACCATGATTCTAAAGAATTCATGATGCAATGTGCTAACTTGACAGCAAGATGACGGAGTCAGGGTGCAGAGTGAGACATATTTTGGACATAGCCAATCCAGGAATTTGTTTTGCTTAACTAGACGAATTTTGTTTTGTTTTCTTTTTCAATGTGAGAAGGAGGAAGAAAGGAAAGAAAAAAGATTTTTATTAAATGAAATTAATTAAATCAAAATAATAATAGAGGTACATGCTCACAATTTCTTGCTGACAGAGAAGTACATAATCAAAAAACAATAACCCTACAGGAATTTGATCCTGACCGCTCCAGTTGTTAGCACCTTCCCCCCACCCTATACCAGTGACTTTATCTTTTCATTTTGGAACAAATATGTGATTTCTTCAATAGGAAACTGTACCAAACAACAGTCTATCTACAAGAATCCAAACAGTGTTTCTCCATTTCTCTCACTTCCCACCACCCCTCCTGTAAAGTAAGTACAGTATCTTTTTGGTGTTTTCTAAGAGTTTTTGTAGCCACCAAATCCAGAAACAGATTTTTAAAAATAACAAATAAAGGAAAAGTTATGAAGTTTCAACCAATCTTAAACTTTTCACAAAATAAACCTTCCCTGGTATCCAATGGAATGTAAATAGAGCTAGCTCCTTCTGGTACCCTAGAGATATCAATCTTAGTTTCTAACATGCCTTTAATAATAAATTTATGGCTGAATATAGGCAAATAACATGACAGGGACAGTTATAATCTTGATTCTAACTCAGAGGAACTGTCTCTGCAAATTAATACCTGTACAACCTTGGATAATTCATTTCTCAACTCTGAGCCTCAGTTTCCTCAACTGTAAAATAAGGGCATTGGACTAGATAGCTTCTGAGGTCTCATCTCTAAATCTCAGAGCCTACAATATAGCCTTGGAGGATTTCCAGCAACATTTCCTTTTTCAGTGACTTGCCCAAGGTCACACAGTCAGTATCTCTCAGGGACAGGCGGCAAACTCAGGTCTTCCTAACTAGGAAGCTAACACTGCACTAAACAAACACATTCATGCTGCCTCTTTAGATTTGTACTAAAAATGTTTTGAATTTACTTCTCCATACATATGTAGTTTCCCTTTAAAATAACATAAACTTTAGAAGTTAAATTTTGGTTTTGTCTTTCCTGGCACATAAGCATGCTGATGAGATGCTTAACAGATGAACACCATGCAGCACTTCCTAGGTGTATTAAGGGGTGACTACTTGCCTCTCTTTTGCTCCAAAATTTTCCTGGAAACCCCCCTCCCCACCTTGGGCAGCAGAAGGTAATGTCCATAGGCAGTAGGGAATCGTCCAGTAGACGGGGAGTGATTGAAGATAAGTCAGAATTGAGATGGTGGGATGGGACAGTCTGCAGGACAATACAGGATGGACTGGAATCACTTGTGCACATGGAGGAGTTGGCTGTGACCAGGAGACGGGCCACTTCATTATGTGAGACAAGGGTGGAGGAAGAGATGGGGGCAAAAGGCATCTGAATGATATGAGATGAGGAAGAGGAAGCTCTATGTGAAGAGCTTCAGGTTTTTTCAGTAAAATATGAGAGAAGATTCTCAACTAAGAGAGTATGAGGAGCTATGAGAAGCTTGGGGAAGGATCAAAAGGTTTGGAAAAGACACTGTAGTGAGTGGATACAGGAGGTGTTAACGGTTTGCCTTGCCACAGTGAGAGCCCATTTGAGGGGATATTAACAGAAATTTGTAGTGGACCCGGTCAGCCTGGGTTCATGATTTTCTCCAGCTCTTTTCAGCAATCCAACACTGAACTCACTGGGGAAATAAGGGGCGTATCCTGAAGGTCAGCAGGCAGTGTACAATAGAATTTCGATTGGCTGGGACATATAGGTTGAGTGAACCTCAAAGGAGGAGAGGTTATCCAGTGATAGTGGCATAATGAGAGAATGGAAGTAGCAATGGGGAACAAGGAGGAATCCAACTCCCTATCCCTGAGCAGTGAATTGAAGAGAAGGAGTAAAAGGGCAACCAGAGTTGAAAAGAGTGGCCAGGAAACTGTCACCAGGACAGTATCACGTCTTAAAAAGGGCCAGAAGATGAAAAGAGTGAGAAAGAAAACAATTAAAATGAAATCTAGTTCATGACCTATGAAGCAAGCATTCCAGGGAGCACATTGGAAGGGGTAGATAGTTTTAGTACAGGGGTTTTGGGGGGCAGGGAACAATGTGTTAGGTGGAAAGACATGGGAATAAGGGATGGAGAACAAATTTGACTGTTCATCACAGAGGATACAGAATCACCAGGATGAGAAAGGTATGGAAGTTTGTTAATCACTGAGGAATGAGTTTAGGTAGGTTATCTGTAATGTCCCTAAAAGTCTGACCTTAGGGTAGAGTCCTTTCACAGGAAACTGGCCGAGATGAAATGAATGAAATAATAAAGCATACACTGAGCATTTACTATGTGCTGGGGGTGGAAAGTAAGCCAGTTCCTGCTCTCAAAGAACTGATGTTCTAATGAGAGAGATGACACCCAGGGAACAAGATCTCTCCCCTGCCCATTCCAACAAAAACTGCTGGGAAAAGCATAAAGCAGTCTGGAGAAAAGCCATTTAGACCAACATCGTATGCCAAAAAGAGCTCTAAACAGACAGAAAAGGTCTTATCATACAAAAGGAGGGGCAGGGAGTTCCCTGAGAAAAAATTATACCAAGAGATAAAATGGGCAAGTCTGATTACATGAAATTGAACTGCTTCTGCACAAACAATGCTGCTAAAATGTAACAGTTACTCGAAGAAAAAATCTTTGCAGTAAGTTTCTCTGATAAAGGATTAATATCCAAGACATACAGAGAATTTTTAAAAAATATATAACAAGAACTATTCCACAATAGTGGTCAAAGGACATAAAAAGGCATAAAAGATGAAATTTAGATTGTGAAGAGCTTTATGATAAAAATGTTCCCTAAGTAATTACTAATAAAAATGCTAATTAAATCAATTCTGAGATTCAACCCTTATCAGATTAGCAAAGATGAGAAAGAAAATTGTAATTGTTGGAGTGGATTTGGGAAGATACTATTACTAATGAACTGGTGGTAGAGGTGTGTCCTGGGGGAGCCACTCTGGATATCAAACAGAATGAGAACTCCCAAACTCACTAAGTTGTGTGTATTCTATGACCCGGCAATACTGACTACTAGGCTTATACCCTAAGTCTTAGGGGTATGAGGACACAGGCGTGCTGAACCTGCAGCCTGGAGGCCACATGTGGTCTTCTAGGTCCTCAAGTGAGGCCTTTTGACTGAATCCAAACTTTCCAGAACAAATCCCCTTAATAAAAGGATTTTTGTTCCGTAAAACTTGGACTCAGTCAAAAGGCTACTCCAGGACCTAGAGGGCCACATGTGGTCTCAAGGTCGCAGGATCCCCACCCCTGAGATAGAATCTGACAGAAGATCCTCTACATACAAAATATTTATAGCAACTCCTTTGGTTGTAGCAAAGAATTGGAAACTAAAGGGAGTGATCGTTGATTTGTGAATGGCTGGGAAGAATTATAGAGTGTAAATGGAATGGCATATTAATATGTCCTAAGAAATGGTAACAGATAATTTGAGAAAAACATGGGAGAACTTATATGAAATGATACAGAATGAAGTGAGCAAAACTAGAACAATTTATAAAACAGCACATCTTTATAAAGAGAAATGACTTTGAAAGACTTAAGAGTCCTCATCAATGCAACTGACCAGGACTACAAAAGACCCAGGGAGTGTGTCACACAAACACACATCTTGAGACAGAAGTGATAGACTGTCAGTGTCGAATAAGAGAAAGCCATTGTCAGACATCACCAACGTGTGCAGGATTTGCTTAAGTATGTTTATTCGTTATAAGAGTTGTGTTTTTTCCACAATGAGAATGAAGAGTGAACAAAAAGAGTGGAACTAAAAATCCTAAGGCCAAAAGATAAGTCACAACTATTTTTTTTAATGTACATGAAATGAGAAGTTCAGAATGAAAAGGACAAGCAGGACAGCACAAAGTCACAGGCTAGTTATGCGTGTGTGTGTGTACACACACACACACACACATTTAAAGCAAGTTGTGTGAAACAGAGAAGTGATTTCATATTCACTACTCTTTGTTCTGTTTCATTAAAGTGCTCGTTCTTTAGATTTACAAATTTAGAATTTTTAAAATGACGAATGAATTTGATGTCATTTCATGACAAATGTCATGAAAGAGGGATATTTACTATTATCTATTTTCCAAGAATCTTCACCTATTTACCTAGTAGACTTTTTACCTATAGATGACTGTTTAAAAATCAAAACTTTTACCATTATCAATTCACTTTCTCATCTTCTGAAGTTGATCATTTAAAAACAATTTAGGCAACTAGTACAAATTGGCAAATATCAGTAAGAAATGGAGTCAGATTACAATACTCAAAAGCATGTTTAAAGTCACAAAAGTTCAATTTTCTTTTAAGCTCACTACTGAAAACTTCAAATGATTCACTGAGGAAAAATATCATAGGGAAGAAATGTTTTTTGTCCATATTTTAAATTACCTAACAAATAGTCCCTTGCAGTAGCTTTAAAAAAAACTCCCACCTTCAGGTAAGAATATTATGCTAAGGCTCTATCCTTTACCCATTCCCTGTGCTAGGCTGTACCTTTACTCAGGATCTGTTGAAAGCAGGAACAAGCCCAGATAACAGGGAGCTTGGCACCTGAGAAATAAAATTCAAAAAATTAAAATTAAAGACTGTACAATTTCTTTCAAAAAATGCCAGACTGCATTTCAGGAAATACCTAAGGGTCAACTCAAATCATGGAAGCACTGTCCTCTCCTTTCCCTGACAAGGATCAGGGGGATCAAGAGTGAATGAAAGTTGCCCACTTCCCTTATGCGTCCTTTCTTCACAACTGGTTCAGAATGACACAAAGAGAAACGTGCAAAATTCCCTCCTACTAATAAAACACTTTACATAATAGCTGCCATGGATATAGTCACTTTACATATATCATCTCATCTGATTCTCAACCACAAGATGGATACAGTTAACATCTTCAGTTTATTATCTCACTGCATCTCTAAAGTACCTGTGTATATAAAATGCTTTAGCATACATTAATATGTAACAATAGGTCATTAAAGCCTTGAAGACAGTTAGAGGGGTCAAGAAATATCATTAACACTGCAGAAAGCTTAGACGCAAGAAAGCGAAACATCACCCAGATCAATTTAAGTGACATCACCGATGTGTGCATGATTTGTTTAACTGTGCTTATTTATTGCAGGATGAGAACCTAAAGTTCTGGGGTAGGTTTTTTATTAATGGGTTATTTATTTTCTTTTGTTTTTCCATCAACTTCATTTCCAAATCTCTCTCCTTCCCCTCCCTTGTATCAAAAATTAAAAGATGCCACATCACTGGCACCTAAGAGCATTTTTAATCTACACTACTCACTCCCCACCTCCACAAATAGGGACAAACTGTCCATTTCCCCATCTCCTCTTCAGGAGAAGTTTTGTCACTAGACCAAATGGAACACAAAGCACGACTCAGGTCTGCCAACCACAGAATTAAGCAATACTTTTCTCTACAATCTTGCTGTTGCTCCCTGACAGTCTCCCTGAAGTATTCTAGGTCTGTCACACATCATTCCACTGCTTAACTTGGGAATCAGAAGCAATGCCTTTATTACCACAAACATCACTCTGAAATGTATGTCAATTATAATCAAACCCTTCCCATCACTAAATTCCCCCATGGGAGCAGCTAGGTGGCACAGCGAATAGAGAGCATCAGCCCTGAGTTCAAATCCGACTACAGACACTTGACACTTACCAGCTGTGACCCTGGGCAAATCACTTAGCCCCAATTGCCTTGCCTTCCCCCCTCCAAAAAAAAAAATTATCCCATGCTGTCCTTCAACCAACTGCCCGGTTATATATTCGAGAAACTGTTTTCCATGTCAGATGGTGTTCCAGGTATGAGCCTGCAATCACTTAACAGAGAGATTGTGCTGAGTTTTAAGTGTCTAGCAGTGAACCAATTCAAAATATCGAACAGACATATAGAGCTGTTGGAGCTCTAGAGAAAAACAAGGGCTAATTATATACATGTAGCAGATATGTATATAGATGACAATTAAATCCATGGGAGCTGCTGAGGTCACCAAATGAGAATGCAAAGAGATAAAAAGAGGTCATGCTGGATTAGAAACACAGTAATAGGAAGTAACACGGATGAAGATAGAACAGAGGAGATGAAAAAGGCTCAATCAAATCAAACAGGAAGGATCAAGAATTTAAGGACTAGAAAATGTCAAGTAAACCTCCAAATGAGCGAATATCCAGGAGATAAGGGTCCTCAGTGTCAAATACTGCGGCTGTACAAGTCAAGTCTGAGGATTGAGAAATGGCCATCAGGTTTGACCAATAAAAGGCTGCTTGTAATTTTGAAGAGTGAACAGTAACCTGAGTGATGAGGCTGGAAGGCAGACTGCAAAGGGGTGAGAAGGAGAAGCCAGGATTCAAGGCAGATTTTTTTCTGAGTTTCACCATGAATGGGAGGAATACAGAAGGACAGCTTAAAGGGCTGAAGAACTCAGACCATGAAATGCATAAAGAAGAGCAGTATATTATTAAATAAGTACTGAAAGGCAGCCTCCTCAGGTTTTAAATGCCAAGTTGACCTGGTGTCTAGTGAGAATATTAATAATGGTTCTTAGAGTTACTATCAAATTACAAGGAACCAGAAGGATGAGGGCTCATTCTACAGTTTAACATTTTTAAGAGAAACATTTATCAACATAAGAGAAAACTTTTTAAAAAACAATTTAACTGCAAAGTAAACAGAGACTAGCAAAGCTTATCCAGATGTTTTGATATGCTAATTACAATTCCTTCTCTAGTCATAAAAGAGAGACTATAAAACACATCAGCCAATAAAATAAACATTACAACTTTTCATATCTGTAAAAAAGAACTCTTAAACATGCGTCATACCCTTTTTTTGTCAACCACTCATTTAGCATTGAGTTTCCAAATTTTTTACATATACACATTCATTCTTTATCATGAAACTACTGGACATTGTGTATACCAACTTCCCAACTCTAGCCTTGATTAAAACCCAAAGGTTTCCAGTGAGATTTAAAACAGAGGAGTTGTTCTCAAGATACTGAAGAAAATATATCTGCATTTCTTGGGTAAATTGTTTAACTTTTCACTGGGTATGGCTCAGTATAAAGTCATGGTAGAGTATTCTACCTGCATTTGGGAATTTCTATAGTTTTAGAACAATTCTACCTCAATTTCATCAGAGTTCAAGAATTCCAGGTCAAATACAGGTAAAATATCCACAAACGACTTTTGAGTAGATGTTTTATAGTTTTACATTTTGCTAGATTTTATGACATCATCTGGAAACTTTCAGACAATAGTTTTAATATAGTTATGAATAAAAGTAATTTTCACGAAGAAAAATTACATTTTTCAGGCTCTGACACTCCAGTTTGGGTATTATCTTACTCATAACAAATGTTTTGTCCTTTTTTGTGTTAATAGTCTCATGAAACAAATGACCATAGTAGCCATATTTTTTTTAAAAGGCAAGAAAAAATAAAGAAAAAAATATGCTTCCATCTGCACTCTGAGTCCATCAGTTAGCTCTATCTGAAGATGGAAAACATTTTTTATCATGAACCCAGTAAGTCAAGGTAGGTCAGTGTGTTGATCAGAAGGACTGTCTTTCATGTTGATTATCTTTCCAATACTGCTGTTACTGCATACTATGTTCTCCTAATTCTACTCATTTCATTTTATATCAGTTCATGTCAGTCTTCCTTTGCACCTTCACTACTTCTTATAGTACATTTAGATTTCATCACAATCACATACCACAACTTGATAGCTATTCCCCAGCTGATGGGCATCCCCTCAACTTGCCATTATAGAAAAGTTAGCTACCATAAACATTTTTGTACATATTACTCCTTTTCTTCTTTCTTTGCTTTCTTTGGAGGATAGACCTCGTATTGGTAATGCTGGGTCAAAAGCTGTCTGGAACTAGTTCACAGCTCCAATGATACATTAGTATACCTCTTTTCACACATCTCTTCAAGCACTGGTCATTCTCCTTTTTATATAATTTTAGCTAAAATAAATGACTATGAGGTAGTACCTCAGAGCTTGGAGCACTTTTTTTCCTTTTAATTGTAGTTGTATTGGTTTTGTATATGCAAAAACTTTTTAATTTTTAAAAAATTTTTTATTAAGTAAATAAAATTATCCATTTTTCTTCATGGAAACTTCCCTGTCCATTACCTAACAAATAATTTCTTCCACAGTCCGCTCACTTATTTATACTACCCTTTATGCAAAAATCATACATACAACACTTTGAGCTTATTTTGGCATTCAGTATGAGTTAGCAGTCTATGTCTAGTTTCAGCAAGACTACTTCCCATTTTCCCGCAATCATTTTTGTCAATGGGTTCTTGCTCCAATAGCTAGGATGATCTCTGGGTTTATCAAACACTAGGCTATTGCTGCTCATTTCCTTCAGTATATAATGTACTTAAATCTATTCCACTGACCAATCTGTTTCTTTGTTCAGTGATTATAGGTTTGTAGCAAAGTTTGAGGACAAGTACTGCACGGTCCCCTTTCTTACCATCTTTTTTTCCATTGATCCCCTTGATATTCTTGACCTTTTGTACATCCAGAATTTTGTTGGCTTTTTTAATTCCATAAAGTAATGCTTTGGTAATGTCAATGAATAAGTAAACTAATTTAGGTAATAATATCACTTGCTGAAGCTGTTAATTGTATTAGTTTTTTAGTTGATTCTCTGTAGAGTTTTGTAAGTAAATCATACCATCTGTAAAAAGTGATAGTTTGGGGGGTGGCTAGGTGGCACAGTGAATAGAGCACCAGCCCTGGAGTCAGGAAGACCTGAGTACAAATGTGGCCTAAGACACTTAACACAAAAAACTAGCCATGTGACCTTGGGCAAGTGACTTAACCCCAACTGCCCTACCTTCCCCCCTCCAAAAAGCAAAAAAAAAAAAAAGTGATCGTTTTGGTTCCTCATGGACTATACTGATTTTCCTTTCCTTGTCTTATTGCTATTGCTAGCATTTCTAGCACAACACTGAATACTAATGAGGATAATGGATATCCTTGCTATATATCTGATTTCACTGAAAAGGCTTCTAGCTTATATGCCCATTACAAATACTTGTTCTTGGTTTTAGATAAATACTTTAGTATCTTGTTTAAAGATACTAAAGTGGTGGTGGGTTCCCCTGCAGTGGACATCTTCAAGCAGAGCTCCAACAGACATAGTCAATTTATTTGACTATGGGATGTATGTGCCATTATTATCCACATCTGGGGTACAAGAGCCCTGGTCATGGGTCAGGGTGGAGAAGGGCCCTTATGGTCACTCACAGATCAGAGCACAGTCCAGGAGAGTGGTGATCACACTTCTTGGTTCATGCCACCTTGGAAGAACTGAGGGTTTACAAAACCCAGAACTAGCTCTGAAAAAAAGGACCTGACAAAAATGAAAGAGGGATAACTTGCAGTGAAGTTTCCCCATTCTGAACATCCTATATACATTCTTATTACTTCCTTATATTTTGTAACTAAGTTCAGTATCCTTTCCCCATATATATATATGTAGGTCACTGTGTATTTCAAGGTTATGTAAGAGCTATTGAGTATTAATACAATTGACCGGATTAACTATTGAGACCAAATTAGAGGTGTTTTTAGTTTGGGGAAAGGAATGGTAGTGTGAGAGGGAGCAAAGGGTTAAGTTTCTATAGAACTGCAAGAATTGCTGAAACAAGACTGCCGATAAAAAGTACCAGGCAGTAGCCTTGGGAAGAAGTTAGGTTCCTGGTTCCCAGAGAACTCCTAGATAATACTAAACATGAAATAATGTAGAATAAAAGGAGCTGGCAGCAGCAGGTGGATTTGACCAATCAGAAAGTCGACAGCGGCCTTGGGACACTCAGGCCCAGATAAGAACACATCTAGGTTGGACTGAAGGGGGTTCAGTATTCTGAGGTTGTTATTGCGCTTGCATAGTGGACCTCATGTATTATGTATGTTATCTAACAAAATTAGAGCCTCAGTAATAATTAGGTTAATGAATAGAGAGGGCTTTGCGCCGATTGGCTGGCATTAATAAGAAGACTGTGGGCTTACCTTACCAACCAATGTGGTAAGGTGTGGAATTCCCATGTTAGGGCTTTAGAATCTAGCTTTTGCCTTCTGTAAGTGATCTCCTCCCTTCTGATTTTCTTGTTGGATTTGGGGACACCCTTTCTCGAGAAAGATAGTAATAAAGTTTTTGCTTCTACTTTGAGAAGTCTTTGAGTCATTTTGGGTGAGTGATCTTCTGACCCATACAAAAGTTTCGCTTGAAGAATTGTGGGGGAAAATGAGGCTAGAGATGTCTGTTCTGCCACGCTTGCAGCCACACACAACTATAGCCCCTCAACACATGTGGTCTTCTCTCCACTTGGGGCGCCATATCCTCACATGTGGGTGTTCTGTTCATGGGAGTAAGTTTGGGTTGTTTATATTTTGTAAAGATATTTTGGGATCTAAGGGCCAGAATTTTTTCTAAAAGCTGAGAAAATTTACATTTTGTACTGTGCAGTTTTCATTTATGATTTCTTGAAATATAGCTCAGAAAAAAACAGGCTTTAAAAATAAACAATAAAAAGTGGATTTAAAGGAGTCCAAAGATTCTCTGGAACAGTCTTTCATGTTTCTAATTGAGCTCCCTGACTCCACCTTTAAACCCAAACCCCTCTGGCTTTCCCTGAATGAGCAATAATGACCCCCAGCCCAGGCCTCTATGGCTCATGGTTAGGTTTCAATGGCTTACAAAGAGTGTCAATAGCAACTGTCTTCTGTTCCTGCCAAAACCTCCAAAGGTCTTCCCCTCCCAGAGTGATATTTTTGTTGTGGTCAATCATGCCATCCTTTGTCTCAACTTCTACCTAGCCCTTGGCCATTAAATGGGCATTGCCACAGACAAACTGAGGCCTGGGAAAGAGGCAATTTAAAAAGGACAAGATCATCCACTGTGTCTTGGGCCACCCCCAGTCATGTTGCCTTTCGTCTTACCACGGGAAGTCAATGACTCTGGAAGAGAGTGAAGCTGATGACTTCCCACAGCTCTGTCTCACTTAAATCCGATTTACATACAAGTCTAGACACCCTTGGTGCAATAACAGATAGATAATACTCATCATTTTAAGGAAAGCAACATTTATTCCTGTGCTTTCTAGTGTTAAGTTTGTTTACAAAAAACCTGACTGGGTAGAACACCTTATCAAAGCTTTTTCAGCATCTACTGAAATAATCACACAATTTTTGTTTTTAATATAGAAAAGTATGCTTATACTTTCTCTAATACAGAATTAGCCCTGCAATTCTGATAGAAATCCATTTTGGTCATACTGTTATGATCTTTGTGATATACTGTTGTAATCTCTTTAGTAGTATTTTATTTAAAAACTTTGTATCAATGTTCATTATGGAAACTGTTCTATAGCTTTCTTTCTCTATTTGATTGTCCATGGTTTAGGCATCAAGAAGATATCTGTGTCACAGAAGGAATCTGGTAAGACAACTTTTTAGCTATTTTTAATGTGAAATTTATTATAGTTTTAAGACATCTTAATTTATTATTTTTTTTTAGAATTCTTTTCCTTTTAAATCTTGGGTTCCAAATCCTCTCCCTCCCTCACACACCCACTGAAAAGGCAAGCAATAAGATATCAATTATACATGTAAAACCATGCAAAATACATTGTATAACATATTGTACCTATTATAACATATTATACAAATCAATCACACATGTAAAATCATGCAAAACAAAACATTAGCCATATTTCCCAAAAAAGCTAGAAAATAATATTTCAATTTCCACTCAGAGGCCATCCATTCTCTGGAGGTGAGTAGCATTTTTTCATCATGAGTCTTTTGGAATTGTCTTGATCGTCATTACAACATCACTGTTACTGTGCACAATGGTCTCTCGGTTCTTCTAACTTTACTTTGCATCAGATCATGTAGTCCTGCCATATCTTTCTGAAACTACTTTTTCCCAATCCCCTTGTCATTTCTTATAGCACAATTGTGTTGTTGTTGAGTCATTTTTTTTTCCAGTTGTGTTCGACTCGTGACAGCATTTGTGGTTTTCTTGCCAAAGATACTGGAGCTGTTTGCCATTTCCTTTTCCGGCCCATTTTACAAACGAGGAAACTGAGACAAACAGGCTAAGTGACTTTCCCAAGGTCACACAACTAGTGTCTGAGGCCAGATTTGAACTCAAGAAGAATCTTCCTGACTCCAGAACCCACCATTCTATCTACTGAACCACCTAATACCAGCACTCTATCAATCATAAGCCACTTGTTCAGCCACTCCCCAACTGATAATGCGAGAAACTAGATAAATAGTACAAAATGATAAAATAGAAACACAATTGATACCAAAATTTGGATATCAAAGGAAGTTTACAGAGAAGTTCAGAGGAAGTCTGGTCAGAAGCAGACTTGGCCCTTTTATTGGAAGGAGTTCCAAATTTTAAAAAAGCTGTATACTGTTAGTTAGCAAGGAAACCTTCCTGCAGAAGAAGTTTTGGTCCATTCTCTTCAGGGTTTCAATTTTCCCCACACTTCACATGACCCCCTCCCTTCATCATAGCCCTTATCCAGGTATGAAGGTCCCTCAAGGCCTCTGTCTGCCTTCTGATTGGTCAGGTCCACCAGATATCTGCTAACTCCCTTTATCTTAATAATGTCTAGCAATTCTATGGAAACTTAACTCCTTACTATTTCTCACAAATCAGTAGTTTTTACTTCAGTAATTTTTAGCAGTTCTGTGAAAACTTAACTCTTTGCTTTCTCTCACAAAATGCATTCTCTTGATTTCCAAGTCTTTGCCACCACAAGAGAGTTGCTACAAATATTCTGTACATAGCCATCCTTTTCCTTTTTTTCTGCTCTCTTTGGGGTACAGACCTGTTCCTGGTCATTACTGGGTCAAAGGGTATTCACAGTTTTATAGCCCTTTGGATACAGTTCCAAATTGTTCTCCAGAATGATTGCACCACTTCACTGTTCTACCAGAAGTTCATTAGTATACCTACTTTCCCCTCATCTCCTCCAGCATGTCATTTCTGATAGGTGTGGGGAGGTACCTCACACTTGTTTCCATTTGAATTTCTCTAATCGTAATTTAGAGCATTTTTTCATATGGCTCTATACAGTTTTGATTTCTTCTTAAAACTGCCTGTTTATATACCTTGACCATTTATCTATTGGGAAATGGCTCTTATTTTTATAAATTTGACTCAGTTCTACATTCAGTACATATTTGAGAAATAAGGCCTTTATCTGCAAAACCTGACGTAAAAGGGCTCCAGCCCTTTATTTTAACTGCGTTCTGTTTCAAGTATGACTCTTGTAAACAACATATTGTGGGATTCTGGTTCCTAATACATTTTGTTTAATGGGTGAGCTCATCTCATTTAAAATCACAGTTACAATAACTCTGTATCTGTTTCACATTTCTTTCTCTCCTCCCCTCTCTTTTTATCTCTTTCCTCCTCAAAAAGTGTATTTTGCTTTCTAACCACTGCCTCCCTTAAACCGCCCTCCCTCTTATCTACCATCCCTTCATCCTTTACCCTTATCCCCATTGCCCTGTTATTTCCCTATATGTTCAGTTACATTTCTATAGAAAACAGTGAGTGTATATGCACTCTTACCTCGGAAGCAATCCTAATGAGAACGAGGCTCGTGCATTGCCCACTACTCCCCCCCACCTCATTTTCACCTCCACAGTAAAATCTCTTTCCTGTGTGCCTCTTTTAGGTGAGAATATATTACCCATTCTACCTCTCCCTTCTTTCTTCTCCAAGTAAGTGCTTCTGTCACCCCTTCATTTTTGGGGGGACATCATCCCAACACAGTCAGTTCATAGCCACGCCCTCTGTCTATGGAAACTCCTTTTAGCTGTTCTAATAATGATAAAGCTCTTAGAAGTTACACACACACACACACACGTATGTATATATCACCTTCCCCTATGAGAATGTAAACAGTTCAACTTTATTTAGTCTCTGATGATTAACTCTTTCATGTTTCCCTTTTTATGTTTCTCTTGAGTCTTGTGTTTGGATGTCAGATTTTCTATTCAGCACTGGTCTTTCCGTCAGCAATATTTGGAAGTCCTCTATTTCACTAAATATCCATTTTTTCCCCCTGAAACATTATAATTTAGCTTTGCTGGGCAGGTTGTTCTTCATTGTATGCCTAGTTCCTTTGCCTTCTGCAATATCATATTCCAAGCCCTCTGAATCTTGAAACATGGAAGCCACTAAATCTTGTTTGATTCTGACTGTGGGTCTATCAATATTTGAAGTGTTTCTTTCTGGCTGCTTGAAGAAATTTCACTTTGACCTGGGAGCTCTGGAATTTCGCTATAATATTCCTGGGAGTTTTTACATTGGGATCTTTTTCAGGAAGTGACTAGTAAATTCTTTCCAATTTAATATCTTGAAATATAATATCTAGGCTGTTTTGTTTTTATCATAGCTTTCAGGTAGCCCAATAATTCTTAAATTATCTTTCTTTGATCTATATTTTCTAGGTCAGTTGCTTTTCCAAAGAGATATTTCACATTTCTCTTCTATTTTTCATTCTTTTGACTTTATTCTTTTTTTTTTTTTTTTTTTTTGCTTTTTGGAGGGGGAAAGGCAGGGCACTTGGGGTTAGGTGACTTGCCCAAGGTCACACAGCTAGTAAGTGTTAAGTGTCTGAGGCCAGATTTGAACTCAGGTCCTCCTGACTCCAGGGCCAGTGCTCTATTCACTGAGCTACTTAGCCACCCCCATTTTATTATTTCTTAATGTTTCATAGAGTCAATAGCTTCCAAATACCTGATTCTAATTTTTAAGGAATCATTTTCTTCAACGAGCTTTTGTACCTCTTTTTCCATTTGACCAATTCTATTTCTTAGAGAATTCTTTTCTTCATTGAATGTTTGTATATCTTTTTCCATTTGGCCAATTCTGTTTTTCAAGAAGCTCTTCTCTTTAGTGGATTTTTGTGCCTTTTTCACATTTGGTCAATTTTTTTTTTTAATGCTATTTTCTTCGGTGCCTCTTTTACCAAGCTATTAATTCTCTTTTCATAATTTCCTTGCATCACTCTCATTCCTTTTCCCAATTTTCTTCTACCACTCTTATCTCTTTCTTTAACTCTTCCAGGAATTCTTGTTGGCTTGGGGTCCAATTAGCATTTCTCTTTGAGGTTTTTTGGTAGCTGTTTTCACACTGTTGTCGTCTTCTGAGTTTATGTCTTGGTCTTCCCAGACACCATAGTAGTTTTTTACAACTGAATTCTTTTTCCGGTCTTTGCTCATTTTCTTAGCCCATTTCTTGAATTTGAACTGTATATTAAAGTTGCACTCTACTCACCTGGGTTAAGGTAAGAGAGGCACTGTCCCAAGCTTCAGGTTTTTTCCTACTGCTCTTTTAAAAGCTAGTTCTGGGGATCTGGTACTTCCAAAATGGTATGATCCTAGGAGAGAGGTATGGGCATTGCTCTCCTGGTCTGTACTCTGGAAGAGCCCCTGATCCCCTGTAGCCACGAGCACTAGTGTTCCTCTGCCTTGGAACAGCAACTAGGGCCCCTGCTGCCTTGTGATCAACCACTAGAGATCCTATCTACCATGGGGCTGCAACACAGAACTGTGTATGAGCAACAGAATTACCAAACCAGACAAACCCAACACCCACAAAGGGTTCTCTGTAATCTCCTTCTGACCAGTTGTCCAACTCACTGATTCTGGAATGAAAGCTCCCAAAGCTGCTACTGTGGCCCTTGCAATTTCAATTCTGAACAGGACTCCACCCCAATGTCACAGACCTCTCCTACAAACCTCTTAAGTTTTCTAAGGCCAGAAAAATGTCTCAACCTGACCTTTTACTGGCTGTGCTCCTCCAAAATTTGACCTGAGATGCTCTCTTAAAGTTGCTTAGAGAGGAATGTTAGGAAAGTTCTGCTGATGACTGCCCTTAATCAGTCATCTTGATTCCACCCCCTTCCCCTATTTTTAAAAAGTTTACATATCATCCGAATTAATTATTCTCTAAATATTTCTTAGAATTCACTTGTAAATTCATCTGGTCTTGGGGATTTTTCTCCACTTAGGAAGTACATTTATGGCTTGTTCAATTTCTTTTTCTAAAATAGAATTCTTTTAAGTATTCAATTTCCTCTTCTGCTAATCTGGACAATTTATATTTTTATAAACATTTATCCACTTCATTTGGATCATCAGTTTTCTTGGAATATAGATGGGCAAAATAGGTCCTAAGAATTGCTTTTGTTTCCCCTTCATTTGTTGTAAATTTGACTTTTTAATTTTGATACTGGCAATTTTTAATTTTATTTTCTTCTTTAGAAAAATTTTAAGTTAACCACTGGCTTATCTGGGTTTTTTTTTCTTCTTAAAAAAAATGAGCTCCTAGTTTTACTGGTTTTATTTTTTAAAAATTAAAAATAATTTTCTATTTTGTTCATCTCTCTTTTGATTTTCAGTGCTTCTATTTCAGTGTTTAATAGAGGGGTTTTTAACTTGTTGGTATTCTAGGCATTTTTTGTTGTTGCATGCTCAATTCATTGATCTACCCTTTCTCTCTTGTATTGATTTGTATTTAGAAATATAAATTTTCTCCTTAATACTGCTTTGGCTGCATCTCACAAATTTTAGCATAGTATCTTACTGTTGTAATTGCTGTAATTGTCTTTTATGAATTTACTGGTTATTTCTGTCATTTGTTCTTTGACTCACCCATTCCTTAGGATTAAGTTGTTTAACTTTCAATCACTGTTTCGTAATTTTTAAAATTTTAACCAATTAATTTTAATCTGTGCTTCATAGGTACTTTGCTAATTAGAACTTTCATTACAGTCAGAAAAAAGATATATTTAGTACTTCTGACTTTCTTTATTTGTGAGGCTTTCATACCATAATACAAATTGTCAATTTTTGTGAAGGTGCCATGCACAACTAAGAAATAGCCATACTTCTTTCTATTCATTCAGTATTTTCCAAAGGTCTATGATATCTAAGTTCTAAAATTCTAGTCAGCTACATTATTTATTTTATGGTTACATTTACCTAAGTCTGAGAGCAGTAAATTGAGGTCCTCTACTATTACAGTTTTAGTGTCTATTTCCTACTGTCTTCCTGACTAAAATTTAGATGCTAGACCATTTGGTGCATATATGTTCAGCGTTAATATTCATTCATTATCTATATATTTAGCAAAATGTAGTTTTCCTCCTTTAATGGGGACAATTTTTTCCTTTTGTTTTGTCTAAGATCATGATTGCCATTCATGTTTTTTTTTTTACTTCAGTTGAAGATTCTCCTCCAGTCCCTTATTTTAACTCTAAGTATACCCTTCTGTTACTTACTTGTATTTTCTCCTTACAATGGAGTTCTGAACTTTATACTATTCCTAGGAGTTTTCACTTTATAGTTTCTTTCAGGAGATGACCAGTATATTCTTTCAATTTCTACTATGTCCTCCTGTTCAAAGCTATCTGGGCAGTTTTCTTTTATATGTTCTTGAAATGTTATCTAAGCTCTGTTTTTGTTCACTGCTTTTAGACATTCCAATGATTCTTAAATTTTCTCTCCTTGATTTATTTTCCAGGTCAGTTGTTTTTCCTATGAGACGTTTTAGATTTTCTTGGGGGAGAGGGAAGTGTGGATCTTTTGACTTGATTATTACTTGATGTCTCACAGAGTCATTAGCTTCCATTTGATCAATTACAATGTTTAAGAAGTAATTTTCTGCAGTAAGATTTTGCACCTGTTTTATTGTTGTTCAGTCCTGTCCAACTTCGCATGTCCACAGAGTTTCCTTGGCAAAGATGCTGGAATAGTTTGCCCTTTCCTTCCCCAGCTGGGTTCCCATTTTAAAGATAAGGAACTGAGGCAAAGAGGTGTTACATGACTTGCCCAGTGTCACACGACTGCTAAGTGTCTGAGACCAAATGTGAACTCAGGTCTTCCTGACTGCAGGCCTAGTGCTGTACCCACTGCATCACCTAGAAATCCTGGCACCTCTTTCACAAAGCTATTGATTCACTTTTCACATCTTTCTTGTGTAGCTCTTGTCTCTTTCCGCATTTCCCCCTACTGTTCTTTGTTTTTCCTGCCAATCATTTTTTTAAGCCCCTTTCTTTGACTCTTCTAGGAATTCTTTTTGGGTTTGTGTCCAATCTGCATTTTTTAAAAAGCTTTTCTTATAGTGGTTTTCAAGTTGCCTTAAGTTTCCCTGTCACCAAAGCAGACCTTTATGGTCAGACTCTTTTTTGTTTGCTCATTTCTAGCCTCTTTCGTGATTTTGAACTTTGTCTTAGTGTTAGGATGTGCTCACCTCTGGCTTGAGCATATGTGCTTTGATTTCCTTTTGCTGTTTTCACAGCTCAGTCTGAAGGGGTTTTCAAGTTTTCAGTGTTCACAAAGTGCTGTGATCTGGAGACTGTTCACTGCTTTTCAAGTTACTGACCCAGGTTCAGGCCTGTTGGCTTGCGTGTGGTTGAGTTTCAGTAGACTGATGATAAACTCAGTCACTATGTATCCCATTAAGAGGTTCTGCAGATCCTCTTAAAATGCTAGCTTCTCTTTGGTCTTGGATAGCCACCCTGGTTATTTCACTGATGACTTATGTGTGAGTTAGACAATGTTTCATCTCCCTCTGCCATCTTACCTCCTCCCCTCTAAATGTTTTGTTCTTCATAGAAGTGGTTGGTAGCTCATTTTTTTCACTTGTCTTCTAGATGCTTTTCCAAATTCAAGAAAGCTGCGCAACACTGTACAGGAATCAAGAACAATCTTACTAGCTGCCAGGTCCCTCTGAAAGTTTCTGATTGTTTTCTGAGGACTGATTAAGGTAAGGTGTGGCTTTTTGTTGGCTTTTTGTTGTTTGTTTTGTTTTTGCATCAATAATCTGTCAGTTCTTGACATTGGCTTTCATTTTTCACTGCATTCTTTTTTTGATATCATTGTAACTAAACCAGTTTCATTGTGGGATTGAATGATCCTCAAAATGTCTGACTTATACCTACAGCGATTATCTCTAAAAATCACTGAAGTGCACTGTCAGAGATCTGGATTTATTGGGAGAAAAAAGGAAATTTCTGATAAATCATATGCCTCAGTTGACTGTGAACCCTATGCAGTCTGACACTGAATGAAATGAGTCAGTTAGAGTCTAGAGATATTTACTTATGAATGTGCTAACAGAAACCCAAATAACAGCCAATAAGTAAAAACATTTTATTAGAGTAGAAAAGGTTAAAAAAAAAAGCCAATAGAAATATCTTCTAATATCTTTCAAATGTCTTCCACTTTTACTCCTTTAGTCTCTGGCCTCGAAGGCCCCATGTCACCTTCTAGGTCCTCAAATGTGGCCCTGTAACTGAATCCAAACTTCACAGAACAAATCCCCTTCATAAAAAAAGGACTTGTTCTGTCAAACTTGGACTCAGTCAAAAGGCCTAGAAGGCCCCAGGTTTCCCACTCCTGCCCTTAGCGTTCTGTGTATCCCAGGAAGGAAGCTTTCTCCAACCTACCCCCAAATCAAGGAGTTTCCTTCAGGCAGAAGGGCAGAGTTCTGGCAGACTGTCACTGCTTCACTGTGTCCAGCTGTTTACCTCATGAGTCAGGATCTAGCTCATTATCTGTTCCCATCTGCTCTAGGCCACCCAGAGCTGTATCTCTCCCCAGTCATTAAGTGGAACCAGAGGATCCTGTCAGTTTCCCCAGGTCAGAGGCTTCACTTCCTCCTTGCAGCTCAGTCACAGCCTGCTCCCCTAATCCATTTGGATGTATACTCCTAGTCGGTCCCGTGACTCTGGACCTGCTGCCAACTCTGTTACATGGCTCAGCTTCTACTTCCTTTCTCCCTTATATTCTCATTGTAAAGACCACAGGGAAAGAAATGTTACGTAAATCCCAAAGTCTCTGTAGAACAGAAATGAGGGCCTTCATGGGAAAGATCGTGCCAAGCTGAATGCACTTGTGTTTGCTGCATGACACACTGGGACACACTTGGCCCTTCCTGACTCCTGTCATGCCTGTCCTGGTGCATGTTCTTTCATGAGAACAGAATCTTCGTGCCAGGGATACCAAGTAAGTGACTTATCATAATACCCCTTTGAAAGCAAGTACTTTTCCTGGGATTTGAACTGTAGGCATGAGCCAGAGAGAGAGAGAGAGAGAGAACCTACACTCCCTCCTAAAGCCTATGCCTTAAGGACAAACCAACAGATGCTATCTCCAAAGCACACATTGCTCAACTGGTCATTTCAGGGTTCAGAAGAAAGGTCCCAGTTCCTGCAGATGCACTTTGCATCCCAAGAAAGACTATCTGGCCTCAGAGAATAAAGGATGCTCGAAATATGGAATCCCCTTCATTACAGGTCCATCTCTTCCCTGTTCACGGTCACTTTCAACACCTGAGATCAGATGAAAAAATGACATTTTAGTATATATCGGTTTCATCCAGTAGAATGTCAGGTCCTTGAAAGTGAAGACTATTTCTTTTGCTTGTTTTTGTATCCTGAGCCCCTAGCACACTGCTTGGCACAAAGCAAGATATTAATAAAACGCTTGGGAAACAAACGGAACTGAACCCTGGCTCACCCAACACTTGCAGCTCCTGCTCCCAACTAAAGTGTGAACTCCTTGAGAAGAGAGAGTTGCTCTACCTTTCTTTGTATGGCTGGCACACAGTAAATGCATGCTAACTAAACTAAATTGTTGAATGACAGGACACTGACAAGTTCTTGATTCTACTTTAGAATTGCTTTTATTTTCCCTTTCTAGATTCCCAATCCCACCGTCTTTCCCCATTTCCCCAGAGCCAATTCTTCAGTCCTCTTTACTCCCCGTGTTAACAGTGTTAGCAGTGAGACCACACCACCGCTCAAGTCAAGCTCTTACTTTATCACCTCCAAACCACTTGCCACCATGCCATCATAATTTCCAAAGTTCTTTTTTCATTGTTTCCTTCAGTCTCTCTACTATTATCTCCTGGAAGAGGTGTCCTTCCTCCTTTTCAGGGTTAACCCTTTTCACCTGGGTTGTTTATCTCATCTAATTACTCCTCAGTTCTCTGGAATCTTCACTCTCCAACCGAAGAGAACAATTTACAACATCCCTGAATAAAACCCTCCACTTACCCCATCTTCGCAAAGTTAGAGTCTCTATTCTTACCTCTTACTTCATTTCTGTCACTGGCTACTCCACATTTTTCCTCTCCTCAATCCCACCTCCAAGTCCACCCCATATCACACACTTATAGCAGATGATAGACTTTCTCTTTGTAAGAGGGGATATCATGCTATTTCATTTTGCTCCCATAAGAGTTACTGGGAGTGGCAAAGAACTGGAAATTAAAGGGGATGCCCATCAATTGGGGAAAGGCTAAACAAGTTATGGTATATGAATGTAATGGAATACTATTTTGCCATAAGAAACGAAGAGCAGATGGACCTCATATCTACCTGGAGAGGCTTATACGAACTGATGCTCAGGGAGAAGGGCAGAACCAGGAAAAATCTGTACACCATTACAGATACAACGTGTGTGTGATGACCAACTCTGACACACCGCACTCTTCTCAGAAATGCAGGGTACAAGTAAACTCCAAAAGACTCATGATGGAGAGAGATGTCTACATGCAGAGAAAGAACCAGAAAGAACAGAGCTTGAATGCAGATGGAAGCAAAGTACCTGCTCTCTTCTCTTTCTTGTGTGGTTTGGTTTCCTCTTTCCCAGTGTTCATTCCATCCATTACAATCCTTCTCAACAAGACCAAAGTCTAAATCGAAAGTATCTGCAGATCCTATACCTGATTGTATGCAGCCATGGGGGGGGGGGGGGGGGTAATATTTGAAACTCAAAGAACCAGGGAACTGAATCTTGTAAACTCAAAGTAAATAAACAAATTCATAAAGAAATAAACGTTATTGGGAGAAAATCAATAGCTGAGGGAAAGCTCACTTATCTTTTTTTACAAAGACAATGGCCATCCTGGAGCCAGGGGCAACTAGAAAGGTTGAGGCCTGACAACCAGCTCCAACCCTAGAGGTCACACCCAGGTCACAAGTATCCCCACCACTACACCTACAGAATCTGCACAAGTAGGGAAATAAAATGAGGAATTTCAGGAATCTGAACCAACCCTAACTCTAACAGGGATATAACCTCACTCAGGCTTCTGTATCTGTGGGTGTTCCTAGTGAGCACCACAGGGGCTTTCTCTTGAGAAGCATAATAAACATCTGCCCACTCGGTTTCTGAGTTCTTTCTGAGGGAAGGGGATCCCCTCATTAATATCACGTGGATCTTCCTAAGGGCACCCAGGGAAGCAGTGGACATCAGCAGCTCATCCAGACTAACTCCCTGACCCTGGCTGGGAAGTCCTGTGATCCCCACAACCAGCTTTCTCACAACTTCACCAGTGAGTGGGGTACACTCTTTATCTGCACCCTCTGTGAAGACTCCTCAAAATGAGGAAAAAGAGAGACTAGCTCGAAATTATAAGACTGGACAGACCTCCTGGGTTTCCAAAGAAATTATACAACCTAGGATCCTTCCCCCTTCCCTTGCTGTCAATGAGCCTTAAGCCCTTCAGAAATTTTAGGAATCTTCCTCCTCCTTCATTTTGGTGGTTGCCAAATAAGGATAGGTACAGTTGGATTGGCTATCCCCTATTTCCTTGTTTCTTTATCATTGGAGGAGATTTCGCGCTCAGACTGTAAGCCCGCCTCCCAGTCAATGGGAGAAGGGATGGGGGGAAGGGGAGAGCTTGACTGTATTAGGGTATAAATTCTTGTTCTGTCTTCCTCAACAGGTCTCACTGCCATACCGGTGGAAGGGATGCCCTCCTCTGGGGAGAACTGAATAAACTTCCTATTCCTTCCTCAAGATACCTCTGACTTTTAGTTTGGGGGGTAGGGGATTTTTGGGGTCCCTGTACCTCACACACCAGGAAGCTCCAAATAATTATAAGGGATTTTGTCCAAGCAGCCCAATGCAAAGGCCAACATTACCTACTCTTCTTTCCTCTGGTCAAAGAGATCTACGTGTTTCCCCGATAATAAGACACTGTCATTAATTTTTTTGGACAGAAAAACACCAGAGGGCTTATTTTCAGGGGAGGGCTTATTTTAATGAACATTGACAGCAATTTTAATAAACAGGTAAACATGAACAAAAAAATGTACCTTTATTCAATAAGCAAATCACTGGGGAAGAACAGGATGACGCACTCACTGCTGCAGCTCTGATTGGATGCAGCTCGGAGCGCGGCGTGCGTTTCACGGGGGGGGGGACGGTGCATACAGAGGGTACACATAATGTAGCGCAGTAGCAATCTCAATAGGGCTTATTTTCGGGGGAGGGCTTGGAATCTTACACAGTAAGGGGAGGGCTTATTTTCGGGATAGGTCTTATTATCGGGGAAACATGGTAGTACTTCCTCCTTCCTATGCCTGCCCCCACTCACTCCCTCAAGCAATTCCTTGCCTATGCCCTTTGGTCCCTCACCTCTGTCTTCCATCCTCTGCTTCTCCACTGAATCTTCCCCATTCCCTCTTTTCTGTTTTTTGTTTGTATGCAAACAAGTAGAGAACTTGGTCTTACCCAATCTGAAAAAGGCTTTGACTTTTCTATCTCATCCAAATACTATTCTATTTTTCCCTTCCTCTTCACAGACAGAATGTTCTTGAAAAAGTCATCTACAACCACTCTCTGGTTTTCCATTCTTTTTAATCCCCCCCCCCCAATGGTTCATTGGAGCCCACTTTAATGAAATTGTAGCCTGGGGGCTGTTGTCAGCTAAGGCCTCCCGCCAAACCCAATAGCTTTTTATCACTCTCCATTCTAGTCCTCTAGGCTGCAAATCAATGCTGACAACTCTCTCCTACTGGATGCTATCTACTGGGGGGCAGGGGGTGGGGTGAGGGGGGTTCTTAGCCTGAGATCTACAAATCAGTTTTTCTTAGTATTTTCGTTCATAACTATTTCAACATGTCAGTTTCCTTTAGAATACTATCTGGAATACTTTATAATACTATTCCTTTAGAATATGTATTTCCCTTAATGCATTTAAAAAGAGTATTCTGAGGGATGGCTTGGTGTCCAAGTGCATAGAGCATCTGCCCTGGAGTCAGGAGGACCTGAGTACAAATCCGACCTCAGACACTTGTGAGGGATAATTTGCAGTGAAGTGTCCCCATTGTGAGAAATTCAGCATCCACTAGGCCTAAGTTTAGAAGTCACCTGACCTTGCAGGAATCTGGGACTTAGAGCAATGGAGACCCTCCCCAGTGCCACCTCAGCACAAGATATGCCAAAAAAGGTCAGAAGTGCTTTCTCAAATGTACATTGCTTGTTCCCGTCCTTGAGACAGATTGCCGCGTTTAGATTGTACATCTAACTTCCAGCCAATGGAAGAAAAGGGTCAGGAGTGGGGTGGGGGTTTAGGGCTTTATAACTTTACCATTTTCTTTTGTAAACTGATTCTCCTCCCTGACCATTTGTCAGGAGGGTGGCCCTTTCTAGAGATCGTAAATAAACCATTCTTTTCTGCTTCCTACCTTGAGAAACCTCTGAGTATTATTTGGGTAAGGATTTCTGTTGCACGCAGTTTTTGGCATGCACACACACTTAACACAAAACTAGCTGTGTGACCTTGGGCAAGTCATTTAACCCAATTGCCCTACCTTCCCCTCTCTGAAAAGCAAAAAAAGAATATTCTGAGAGGGCATCCAGAGGTTTCACTAGGCTGCCAAAGGGGTCCGTGACCCTAAAAATGTTTAGCGGTCCTACTCCACTCCTTTGTTTTGAAATGCTCTCCTGGTTCTCTGTATCTTCCTAACTACTTCTGTCACCTTCAATAGCGCCCATCCTCTTCCCACATACTCTTTATCCAAAGGTCCCTCTGGCCCCCTGCCTTCTCTAGAGCCAGGCCTTCTTAAAATGTGGATCCCTGAAGGTGTCACAAGTGGAAAAAGTTTAAGAAGTCCTGCTCTAGACTGTCCTTGGACAATATAACTGATTCACTCCTATGGCTTCAACAGGGACTTCAATGTATTTGTTCCCAGACAAACATTTATTAAGCACCTACTAATGATGAGATATGGGCTCTGAGAACCCCCCTTGAACTCTGATTAAATCATCCCATTTGATGAGGCATTTGCATGAGGCCATAAGCCTTACATAGTGACTGGGCCCAGACCATTTACCAGCCTAGCCCTCCATTGTCCATCTACTTTCCACCCTTGAGTCTATCAAAATATCAATCCACCCTAGTACTGGCCTAGCCCACCATTGTCTGTAGTCTCCAGGTAGCCTCGAAGCAACTTCCCACCCTTAATGGCTCATTGACTTCATCTGATTTCTCCTGAAGACCCTCCCCAAACTCCTCCTCTAGACCACCCCAAGATTCCTCCCACAACTTTCTGTATATAAGATCCCATCTTCCCTCCATGTGTGAGGGTGCCATAGAATGACTTACTCTGTGTTTAATACAAATAAACTTTTAATAAACTTTACTTTTCTTTGGCTGAGAAGAGTTGAGTAGATTTCATTCAGGAGGACCCAGTGTGTTGGTATTTTGGGGTCTCCAGAGCAATCCTAACCCTCTTTATGGGTAACTTCTTCGTTTTTATGGTTCCCTGACCAGGAATCAAACCCGGGCCGCAGTTTGGTGCAACGGTGCAATGTAAGGCTTATGGTTCCCAGAGCCTGTACCTTAAAGACCCAAGGAGAGCTCAAGGGAGCTCCCAAAGTCCATACCTCATCATTCCGTGCCAGGCACCTGTTCTAAGTGCTAGGGAAACAAAGAAAGGCAAAAGACAGTCCCTGCCAACAACGAACACAGAGTCTAACCTAGGAGACAACATGCAAAACTATGTACCAAAAAGATGCATAGGAAATAAAATGCAAATAAATGAAAAAGGGAAGACCCTAACTACAACTAAGAAAGATAGGAAAAGGCTTTCTCTCAAAAGTAGGTTTTTAGCTGGTGGGATTTCAGCTGAGTCTTTAAGGAAGCTTGTAGAGTCAGGTGACAGAAGGGGAGGAAGAGAATATCAGACACCCCCAATTGCCCTCCAAAAGGGGAGGGGGGGAGAAGTTAAAAAAAAAAAGAAATATTAAAAACAAAAATCTAAACACTGAAAAAAGATATAAGAAAATATAAGGTATCTAGAAGTAAAAACAAATGCCCTGGAAAATAGAATGAAGTAAAAAAAAAATTTACCAACCAGACTACCAGAACACATGACCAAAAAAAGAGCCTCACCATCAAACTTCAAGAAATCCTAAAAGAAAACCGAACAGATCTCTCAGAAACAGAGGACAAAGTGGAAATAAGCCACCAATCAGTCACCTCCTAAAAGAAAACCCAAAATAAAAACCCCCAGGAACATCAAAGTCAAAATCCAGAATTTCCAAATCAAAGAAAAAGCAACCAAAAATAAATTCATGTGGAGGAGCCATAGTCAAGATCACACATGACTTAGCAACCATCACCAAAGGAACTGAAGAGCTTGGAATGAGATTGGACAGAAGGCAAAGGATGTAGGCTTATAGATAACAATAAGCTTACCCAGAAAAACTGAGTATAATCCCTACGGAGAGAAAACAGACCTTTAATGAAATAAAGGACTTCCAAACATTCCTGATGAAAAATACCAGAGCTGTGTAATACCTTTGGAGTTCAAACATAAGAATTAAGAAAAGCAAAAAGATCAGCAGAAACAATCATAAAGGACTAATAAGCAGGAATAAGCTGTTTATGTGATTTAAATAAGGGGAAGATGATGTATGAATCACCCATGAATCTATCATCATCAGGTGGTCATAGAGGGAATCTAATTAGACAAGACTTGGGAATGTTCCATTATGTCTTGATGAAGAACAGAAAGAGGGAAAGAGGAAAACACCAAAAAGAGGAGGTGGGGAAAGCAGGTTAGGGAAAATTAATTCACATGATCAGGATGGACAAGTAGGCATTTATATATAATAAGGAAGAAAGGGTGGGTGCCACCTGAACCTTACTCTCATCTAACCTGATCACAGGGGAGAAGAATACACACACACATAAGCAACCACTGAGTACAGAAAGAGAGAAGGAATTGGAGGGAGGGTTAAAATTAAGGGAAGGTTTAGTCCTAAGTAACACACAAATATCTCTAGTTCTTTTGAGGTAGTGAAGAATGGAAATCTAAAGAGATGCCCTTGGGGAACAGCTGAATAAATTATGAAATATAATTGTGATGAATACTATTATTCTGTAAGAACTGATGAAGTTAGTTGATTTCAGAGAAAACTGAGAAGACCTGTATGACTGACATAATGTGAAGTCAACAAAATCAGGAGAACAATTTATATTCACAACAAAATGGTAAAGTCAAACAATTGATAGAATTTGGAATTCTGATCAGCATAATAACCAAATCTGATTCCAAAGGACTAATAATAAACCATGCTACTCACACTCACTTCCTAATAGAGATAAAGAATTCAGAATGGGATTTATTTTGGCCACAGCCAATATGAAAAGTTGTTCTACTTGACTTTTATTGCGGGGGGGGGGGGGGGGGTGAATGTTGGGAAAAGAGAAAAAAAAAGCACAATTCAAATGCCCTCCCCTCCACTGAAAAGTAATCACCCCAGGCAGAAGTGATTTTTCACTTGCTTAAATTCCTACAGCATTTTGTATCACCCATGACAGTCACGATGTGTAAACTGGTAGAGATTTCAGATAATTACCTTAAGCAACCTGAGGCCCCGATTATGAAATGCCCAAGGTCACCCAGCAAGCTGGGGGCAGAACCCAGACTAGAAGCAGATCACTTTATTCTGGTGAAAGGAACAGCACTGCATTGTCCACAGCAGAAGGCCGCCTTATCACACAGAAGCATGTCCGGCCTAACGGTGCCCAAACCACTCTCATTTACCAATAATGGAATTGTATAACCACACTCTTTGATACTGTCCTAAGCCCCATTAACATGGCCTCAGTTTTCAACAGCCAAAAGCATAGTCACACCACAAAGAAATACTAGAACAGGAATTTAGCCAAGGTCACACTGCTTTAATTCATTATAAAAATCCTTCTTCTGAAAACTGGTTCACCTGACCTTGTAAGGCTGCAGTAGTTAAGCATATTTTGAACATATACAAACAAATGGAACTTTGCCACTATTTCCTGGAACTGATTTGGTACATAAAGAGTTAAAGTCCTGCTGATCCAGCATCTCTGAGAAATTAAAATTAAATCTCAGTAAACCACATTTTCTTTTGCTTCAGAGTGCTACCTTAATTCTGGTCAAATACAGAAGCACTGAAACAAGCTCCACTTTGTATGATACTAACGACTGCCCTGAGCAAAAGAAAATCTACTTATTCCCTAAGCAACACATACTATGTATCCATAACATGTCCTGCTTAACATTTTTAAAGGATTCCGAGGATAAAAGCATAGATGGTATCAAAGTTCCAAATGACACCAAGCTGGGAAAGAGATCTAATACAATGGATGTCAGAGTCAAAATGCAAACAGATCCTAACAGATAACTGCATGGGGCGTGCTGCAGCCAGAGTCAAATTGAACCAGTTCTCCAAAGCCAGTTTTCAGGGTGAGCATTTATACCTCCGAAACCAGCAAATGCTACAAATCAGGGCTTAATTTCTTCTGTTGACTGTCTAGACTTAAGAAAGCAATGGAGATATGCTTAAATATGCCCACTAAATTAAATTAAAATGTTTAAAATGCATATTAAACTTTTCCCCAGAGGGCCAATTGTTAAACCTTACCAGAATATCCCTGGCTCAATCCAATAAGATCAATGAACCAATCAGTAAGCATAAGCAACCATGCCCTAGGCACAACACTGAAGCAGTTCCTGCAGTCAGGTAATTTACATTCAAAAGGAGAGAAGGGAGGGCGTAATAATAGCTAAATATATATAGGCATACCTCAGGATATTTCATCTTTCACAAACTGAAGGTTTACAGCAACCTGCATCAAGTAAGTCTATCGGCGCCATTTTTCCAACATGTGCTCATATAATGTGGTCCTGTGTTACATTTTGGTAATTCTCACAATATTTCACTTTTTCATTGTTATTACATCTATCATAGCAATCTGTGATATTTGATGTTACTATTGTAACTGTTTTGGGGTGCCACTAACCACACCCACATAACACTATGAATTTAGTCAATAAATGTGTGTGTTCTGACTTCTCCACTGACAGAGACATTCTTCTGTCTTTCTCCCTCTCCTCAGGTCTCCCTATTCCCTAAGACACAACGATATTGAAAATTAGGCCAATTAATGACCCTGCTACAAGTGTGCAAGTGAAAGGAAAAGTTGAACAACTGAGCAAACTTTATTGCTGTCTTATTTTAAGAGATTGTCACAGCCACCCCAACCTTCAAGGAACCACCACCCTGATCAGTTAGCAGCCATCAACATCAAAGGAAGACTCTCTACTAGCAAAAAGGCTCAGATGATGATTAGCATTTTTTAACAAAGTATTTTTTAATTAAGGTATCTACCTTTCTTTAACATAATGTACTTATTAAAAAAACTAAATAACAGAGTAGACATAATTTTTATATGCACCGGGAAACAAAAAATGTGACTCAATATATTACGATATTCACTTTATCGTGGTGGTCTAGAACTGAACTAGCAGTATCTCTGAGGTATGCCTGTACAAAATATATATAAAAAACGAATATGTTCCAGGCACTAAAGGAACCACATAGGCAAAGCCACAAAGACATGAGAGATAAGGTATCATGTGTAATGAATGGGTAACAAAAAAAGCCAGTTTGGCTGGACTGAAGGGTACATGAAAGGAAATAATGTAGAATAAGTATGGGAAGGTAGAATGGAAGCAGATTTAAATACCAAGCATTTATATCAGGAGGTGATAGGAAACCACTGAAGTTTGCTAAATAGTCATACAAATGCATTTAGAATTCAACTTGGTAGCTGTATAGAACATGGACTAGAGTGGAGAGAGACTTGAGGCACGAAGGCCAATTAGGAAGCTACTACTACTAATAATAAAATAATCCAAATAAAAGGTGAGAAGGATTTGAACTAGTGTGGTGGCCATGTAAGTAGAGAAATGGTATGAATGTGAGCGATGTTATGTATGTAGAATCAATAAGACTTGGCAAGTGATGAGATATGATGAGTGAAGAGTGAGGAATTGAAGATAACACCAAGACTGTGAACCTAGGAGACTGAAAGGATGGTGGTAACCTTGACAGAAAGTATTCTGAAGAGAGGTAGGTTTGGAGGTAAAAGTTAACTTTGAGTTCTACTTTGGATATTTGGAGTTTGAGATGCCTACTGGCTAATCAATTTAAAATGTCCCAAAGATAGTTGGTGATAGGGGGATGGCATTCAGGGGAGCTCCTAGGGCTGCACACACACACACACACACACACACACACACACACACACACACACACACACATATATATATATATGTGTGTGTGT